>NC_133120.1:83926150-84526150 GCF_033568475.1 Henckelia pumila
GTGGAGGATGTGTGTTGATTTCAGAGACTTGAATAAGGCATGCCCCAAAGATTGTTATCCACTGCCTCGAATCGATCAGTTGGTTGACTCTACGGCAGGTCAATAGGTCATCAGTACTTATGCTTCATGGATGCATATCAGGGGTATCACCAAATTCCTTTGGCGGAGGAAGATCAGGACAAAGTAAGTTTTACCACCTCTCATGGAACTTTTTGTTACAAAGTGATGCCTTTTGGTTTAAAGAATGCAGGAGCCACTTATCAAAGGCTCATGGACAGAGTGTTCGCCTCCCAAATTGGCAGAAATGTGGAAGTTTATGTGGATGATATTCTGGTGAAGTCTTAGGATGATGTGGGATTGTTGGCTGACCTTGAAGAAACTTTCTCGACTTTGAGGGCTTATCGGGTGAAACTTAATCCGGAGAAGTGTGTATTTGGGGTGAGGGGAGTTAAGTTTTTGTGGTACATGGTTACTGAGAGGGGCATAGAGGCCAATCCTGAGAAGGTGCAGGCTATCCAATCCATGTCTGCTCCTCATAATCTGCAAGAAGTTCAGAGGTTGGCAGGAAGGATAGCAGCCTTGTCTCGATTTATATCAAGATCATCCCATAGAAGTTTACTTTTCTTCAAAGTGCTTCGCAAAGCCAAGAAATTTGAATGGGATGATGAATGCGGGAAGGCATTTGATGACCTAAAAAGCTATTTAGCTGAACTACCTGTATTGGCTAAGGCTATTCCAGGTGAACCATTGTACATCTAATTGTCAGCCTTGGAAGGGGCAGTCAGCTCAGTACTTATTAGGCAGGAGGGAGCAGCTCAACACCCTATCTATTTCTTCTCACATGCCCTTAAGGGTGCAGAACTCCGGTATTTGGAGGTGGAAAAACTAGCATTGGCCTTGGTTATGACAGCAAGGAAGCTCAGACCTTACTTTTTATCACATCCTATTGTGGTGCTGACCAACAGCCCCATTGGGAGGATATTGACTCGAGTTGATATTTCGAAAAGATTGGTGAAATGGACTACGGAGCTCAGTGAGTATGACATCCAGTATAAACCAAGTTCAGCCATTAAGGCTCAGGCGTTGGCTGATTTCCTGGCCGAAACGAGACATATGGAAGCAGAGGGTTTGTGGAAAGTATATGTGGATGGCTCTTCTAATAATGAAGGATGTGGAGTGGGGGTGTTTTGATCTCCCCTCGTGGAGATGAGATTAGATTGGCAGTGAGGTTGGATTTTTGAGCTTCTAATAACGTGGCAGAATATGAGGCTGTGTTAATTGGCCTCCGAGCAGCTAAGCAAGCTGGGGCAGCTCGGGTGCATCTCTACTCTGTTTCACAGTTAGTAGCTCAGCAGGTGAATGGAACGTATGAAGTCAAAAATGAAAAGTTGAAGGAATACATGAGGGCGATAGAGGAGGCTCGGGGTCTCTTTGATGAGGTAATGTTTGAACAAATTTCGAGGGTGAGCAATGAAAAAGCAGATTATCTGGCCAAGATGGCTAGCTCACTTCATAAATGGAAAACAGAGAGGTAGTCGTGCAAGTGGAATTAACACCTTCTACTGAGCTCACACCATTAGCTCAGGAAGAGAGTGACTGGAGAAAAGAGCTTTTGGAATACATGGATAAGGGCGAGTTACCAAAAGATCCAAAGAAGGCATATCGGTTGAATCAGAGGAGTCTTCGCTTTGTGATGGTGGAGGGTGTTCTTTATAAGAGGTCATTTTCTGGACCTCTTCTCAAGTGTTTAGGCCCTAAGAAAGCTCATTATGTCCTGAAGGAGATACACGAGGGGTGTTGTGGCAATCACTTGGGGTCTTATTCTCTAGCCCGTAAGGTTCTCTTAGCGGGATATTTTTGGCCTACTATTTTGAAAGGTGCCATAGCTTTGGTGACTTCTTGTGACAGTTGTCAGCGACATAGCAGACTTCAGCATCAGCCAGCAGCGTTAATGAAAGGAATCATGGCAGCGTGTCCTTTCGATCAGTGGGGAATGGATATTGGGGGTCCCTTCCCTCCAGCCCCAGCTCAGAAGAAATTCTTGTTGGTCGCTATTGATTACTTCTCTAAGTGGGTGGAGGCGGAGGCCTTGGCTCGAATTACTGAAGGGGAAGTGCTGAAATTTCTATGGAAGAATATAGTATGCAGATTTGGGGTACCTAGGAAGCTTATTTCTGATAATGGGAGACAATTTCAAGGAGCTCGGGTGCAAGCATGGTGTAAAGAGATGAAGATCCAACAGCACTTCACCTCTGTCCATTATCCCCAAAGCAATGGCCAGGTGGAAGTGACTAACCGATCCTTAGTACAAAGCTTGAAGACGCGCTTGGGAAAGGCCCAAGGAAATTGGGTGGAAGAGCTCCCTAGCGTGTTATGGTCATATTGTACTACGCCAAAAATTGGGACCGAAGAGACTCCATTTAGTCTGGTTTATGGAAATGAGGCGGTCTTGCCAGCAGAAATTGGAGAAGAGTCGGCTCGGATCATTTTCTACGATGAGAAGAATGGAGAAAAGAGAATGGAAGACTTAGTCTTCTTGGATGAAAAGAGAGAAGCTGCTTCCATCAGAATGGAGGCGTACAAAAACAGGATAGCTCGGTCCTATAATCATCGGGTGCGCAGGAAGGGCTTCCAGGTAGGAGATTTGGTGCTGAGAAAAGTTCAGGAGGTGGCTGTGGGGAAGCTCGACCCTAAATGGGAAGGACCGTACAAGGTGGTGATGAGGCTCAATTCGGATTCTTACTACTTGAAAGATTCGAAGGGAAAGATGCTGAAGAGACCTTGGAGCGCTTACAATTTACGCAAATATTATTCTTAAATGTTGCAAGTTCAATTTTCCTTTAAGTTGTAATCCATGCAAGCTACCTTTTATGTTTATCTATAAGCAGTTATTTTTTCAGAAATTTTGATGTAAACGTGCTTCAGCTCATCACCTTAGTCACGCCTTTTAGGCCCTTGACTTTGGTTTAGCTCATCACCTTAGTCACGCTTTTTAGGCCCCTGACTTCGGTTCAGCTCATCATCTTAGTCACGCCTCTTAGGCCCCTGACTTTGGTTCAACTCATCACCTTAGTCACGCCTCTTAGGCCCCTGACTTTGGTTCAGCTCATCACCTTAGTCACGCCTTTTGGGCCCCTGACTTTGGTTCAGCTCATCATCTTAGTCACGCCTTTTAGGCCCCTGACTTTGGTCCAGCTCATCACCTTAGTCACGCCTCTTAGGCCCCTGACTTTGGTTCAGCTCATCACCTTAGTCACGCCTCTTAGGCCCCTGACTTTGGTTCAGCTCATCACCTTAGTCATGCCTCTTAGGCCCCTGACTTTGGTTCAGCTCATTACCGTAGTCACGCCCCTTAGGCCCCTGACTTTGGTTCATCTCATCACCTTAGTCACGCCTTTTAGGCCCCTGATTTTGGTTCAGCTCATTATCCTAGTTGGCTTAACCAAACACACTCGTTTTAACTTAAACACGTCTAGTGCTTGCAGCTCAATTCAGTACATACTTAAACAAGAGGGGTAAACTTCATAGAGATCCCGTTGGGCACACTTAACAAATAAGAGAGGCTATTTCACATCAGGCTTATCAAGGTAAAATTGGAGCAGGGGAATGTCAGGTCGGGAACTCGGGAGTCCATTTAAGTTCTCGGGTCACAAAAAGCCAGGTCAGGCCGGAAGCTCGGGAGTCCATTAAAGCTCTCGGGTCACAAAATTCAGGTCAGGTCGGTAGCTCGGGAGTCCATTAAAGCTCTCGGGTCACAAAATTCAGGCCAGGTCGGGAGCTCGGGAGTCCATTTAAGCTCTCGGGTCACATAAGCCAGGTCAGGTCGGGAGTTCGGCTAAAATTCCTCTAAGTGTTGATCAACTCGGCTCGGGAGAGAGGAGGAGCTCAGAATAAGCCAGGTCAGGTCGGGATCTCGGCGAAAATTCCTCGAAGTATTTGCCAGCTCGGCTAGAAAGCTCAGCTCGGCAGAGACGGGAGCTCAGCTCGGCTCTCTAGGATCAGTTCGGCTCACCTGCGGTGTTCTAAGCCTATATCCGACCTTGCAGTATTTGTTATGCTTCCTTTAGGGAGCTCAGTTCATCTCACCTTCGGGTGTTGGTATTATTTTCAGAGTTTATTATGCTTTCCTTAGGGAGCTCAGTTCATCTCACCTTTGGGTGTTGGTATTATTTTTAGAGTTTATTATGCTTCCATTAGGGAGCTCAGTTCATCTCACCTTCGGGTGTTGGTATTATTTTCAGAGTTTATTATGCTTCCCTTAGGGAGCTCAGTTTATCTGACCTTCGGGTGTTGGTATTATTTTCAGAGTTTATTATGCTTCCCTTAGGGAGCTCAGTTCATCTCACCTTTGGGTGTTGGTATTATTTTCAGAGTTTATTATGCTTCCCTTAGGAAGCTCAGTTCATCTCACCTTCGGGTGTTGGTATTATTTTCATAGTTTATTATGCTTCCATTAGGGAACTCAGTTCATCTCACCTTCGGGTATTGGTATTATTTTTAGAGTTTATTATGCTTTCCTTAGGGAGCTCAGTTCATCTCACCTTCGGGTATTGGTATTATTTTCAGAGTTTATTATGCTTCCCTTAGGGAGCTCAGTTCATCTCACCTTTGGGTGTTGGTATTATTTTCAGAGTTTATTATGCTTCCCTTAGGGAGCTCAGTTCATCTCACCTTCGGGTGTTGTTATTATTTTCAGAGTTTATCATGATTCCCTTAGGGAGATCAGCTCAGCTCAGCTCACCTTCGGGAGTTGGTTAATTTTTAAGTATTTATCTTGCCTCCATCCAGAAGCCCAGCTCAGTTCACCTTCGGGTGTTGGAATCATTTTCAATGTCTATTATGCCTTATCTTAGGGTGCTTAGTTCTCCTTCGAATGAATTGTTTCGAGCATTTATGGTGCCTCCCTTCAGGGAGCTCAGTTCATTTTTCAGGTTAGCTCGGATGTGATTACGAAGGGAAAATAAGAGCATTCATAAAAAATAAAATGTGTGTTTACATCAGCAAATATACGAAACTTAATTGTTTTCATTTTCACCCTCCCCCTCATTATCCTCCTCACCTGTGGCGGAGCCCAGGGCACACTTCTCCATGTTCAGAAATTCAAGGAGAGTCCCTTCAGGAGGGTAGCCGGCCTCTTGGAACTGCTTGGTGCATCCTTCAAAACCTATAGCCAGGTAGCCATAAGCTTTTTCAGCGATTGTGTCCATGAACTCCTCTGATTCCATGAAGGCCGCCTTGAAGCCCTCTACTCCTTTTGCTAGCTCGGCACGAGCAGTTTCTGGGTATCTTGGCCGAGCTGATCTTGAGATCCTTTGAGCTCCCCCTGGAGGGCTTCTTTTTGAACTTCAGAGATCCAAAGGTCATTTTGGTGCTTCAGCCTCTCAGCTTGGAAGCCCATCTGCATCTCCTCCATCTGAGCTCGGAGGTTGGCCGCCTCTTTGTCATGAGAAAGGTTAAGGTCCTCTAGCTTTTGGTTCAGCTCAACAATGTGAGTTTCATAACCCCGGGTGTCCCTAATAAGTTGCTTCCTAGCAATGGAAGCTCAGAGAGACACCTCGGCATTCAGGGCGGCAGCCTAAAAAAAAAAAAAAAGACGAAGTAAACGAGGTTAAGAGTTGAGTGTAAAAATGCTGAGCATAAGGTATGTAGAATCCATATCACCTCAGCGGAAGCAGTGTTCGAGCGCTGCATGAGCTCAACCCAGCCAAGGCTCTTAACATAATCGGCATCGGCTTGAGAAAGCATGTCCCGAAGGACTGAGCCAGCTGTTGGAGTTGGGCCCACTCCCACGATTCGGAGCTCATCGTGATACATTTCAAAGAAGTTGGATCGACACCGCACCACGGGGGTTTGGGGTTTCTCTGACCTAAACTGCCTCAGGGGAATCACCTCGGGAATGCTGGACTTCCCAGACTCCAGCTCCACCACCTCGGGGTGGGGGCTCGATATAGCATGCCTTTTTGAGCCCTTAGAAGGGGCGGAGGAAGGCTCAGAGGTGGCAGCAGCTCGGGGCAAAGGGGCCTTTGATTTGGCTGAGCTCCCTTCAGCCTTGCCCCCCCGATGGGGCGACTGTCTTCTTTTTTTCGAAAATTCTCTTCAGGGCAGCGTCCATAACTCTTTTTTCTGGGCAAAGAAGAGGGAAGGTCAGTTAAATGATAATAATGCCAATAAATGGGAGCAAGGCCGGGGGAAGGGCCATACCTAAATTGCCACGGACAGAAACATCCGCCGAGCTGAGCCCGTGGTGGCAGAGCAGATCTTCTGCCATAAGGGCAGAAATATCGAAGCACCTTCCCCCTATGACCCTTTGGGCTCCTGTAAACAATTCCCCGTGTCGGAATCCCGGGGCGGGAACAGGCAAGAAGGGGAGAGTGTCCCTCCATCGGGAGCATATATCCCAATCATCAGTGGGGTGAACAAAAAATAAAGAGCTCTTCCAATTTTTGTTGGAACTAGGAGAGCCCTTGAAAAATTTACAATTAGGTCGGCATGAAAATAAAAAGGGCCCTCCTCAGAACGTTTGGGGAGTAAAAAATTACAGATGGTGAAACAACTCACTTCAAAGCCTAAGGTCCTAAAAAGAACTATGAAGCTACAGAGAGTTAGGAAAGAGTTAGGGGTGAACTGCCCTAAGTGGAGCTCATAATAGCGGCTAAGCTGTTGAAAGATCAAGGGGAGGGGGAACCTCAGACCGGCTTCCAGCTGATCTATATAAAAGGTATAATAGCCCATCGGAGGATGGTCAGCTCGGTCATCCAGATCAGGGATGATGAATTCATAGTCCTCGGGCGCGTGGGATAGAGCTCTTATGTGAGGACCTCGGGTTACTAATCTCATCTTAGGGCAATTAAAGATTAATAAAACAATTAATCAACAATAGAAAATAATACAAACCAAGAGCTAAATTTTTTTTTTTTTTTTAAATTAGATTGCCCTGCGCACGCGCGGGCATCACCCCTCGCGCGCGCGCAGTTCAACGAGCCCGAGGCTCCATGGGCTGGCTCGTGCGCGCGCGAGCAGTAGCTCGCCCGTGCGCCAGCCACGACACCAGAAAAAAAAATGTTGGCTCAGCTGCTGTAAAAAATGAAATCAAGCCTACAATTGATTCAAGATCATCTCCTACAAAAGTCTAGACATGGTTTAATCAATCATAACATCTAACATGCATTCTAACATGCCATAATTGTTAGGAATAAACCATTTCAAGGCTTTACAACATAATCAAAATCTCATAAACATGCAATAATCTTGTCATATAAAAACTAGTTCAAGATACAACATGTTGGAGTCAAATATTTGAAACATTACTCAAATTTCAAATATAATAACAAGATTTTTAGATCATCCTTAACAAGTCTTGATACAAGTAACTTCTAAAATGATCATGTTTACGACTCAATAAACTTCATGACAGTTCAAACAACTCCTAACTCGGATCCTCACACTATATCTCTTCAATCCTTGTTCTTCATGATTGCTTTTGCCCTGTTCCAATCCCCCTATTGCAATGACACATACAACAAAACAATAGCCGGATAACTCCGGTGAGAAATATATTTCCCAGTAAAAGCAACTAAACATGCATATCAAACATATATCAAGATCATGATATAACAGTAAATACAATGCATGTTTTCAAAACAAGGTTCATTTCATCATTCGTCGGTTGGGATCCCGAGAAGTAGATATCATAACTAATCCACCGACTCTCCCGCTCGAGGTGGGGTTACTTATCTTTCTTCTCTAGACTTTGAAGCAATCATATATGCAAATCAGACGCTAGGCTAAATCAATCACCCAGGCCATACATATACGATTCCTCAAATCGTCTATTCGAACGTTTCCGTTCATTTCAAAATCAAGGAATAAGTCTTCAAGATGAATGCAACATATATCATCATCAAAGCATTCATTATATCAAGAACTTATTCAACAACTCAAAGTAAAGCACATAAGAGCAAATAAACAAGCAAGTATGTGATTTAGGGGAACTCGATACAAACCATCTCGAGTTGTATTCCCAATCAAATAGTAGTCTACTTTTACCTTCGTATTTCGTTTGTTCTGAATTCTTCAACCTCAAAACATGTACATCAATCTTTGTTCAATTCATTCCTTTCAAAATCGAGTTGAAATCATCAGCACATCTTCAATCAAATCATTTCAAACCTCAAGCGAACTTCCTCGGTTCACAATTCGACTTCTTGAGTTGCTTGAGCTCGTAGCATGTCTGAAATATAAAGATTGCATCTAACAAAATCAGTATACAATCCCAAGATCATTGGCTCAATCTTAGACTATCCATATGGTTTCAAAACATAACCAATCATCGTAGCGATTGACAATCGGAAATCGTTACGGTATCGAATTCATTTCTAATTTCAATTCCATTCATACGGCTTTTCATATCCGTTCATTGTCATTCAACTTTTCAAACCAACAGCTATTATCATAAACATATCAAGGAACATCTCATCTCGAAAATCATCTATCAAACTTGTCTCAAAACACGAATCGACGGTGTAGCGATTAAAAATCGGTACCCGACAAAATATCGTATTCGAATCCATTTGTAATTCAAATCATACGTATATGCACTTCATGAACCAGCATTCATATCATCATATCCACATCTATAATCCTGGATATACATGCTAACATCAACACTGAATACCATTAACATGAATTCTTCAAGCCGGTATCGAATATACAAACAATAGAATTCCAAAAACATTCTAAACTCATAACATCTGATCTCTGCTCAATTTCGTTCTAAAAAAAATACTTAAAGTACTCAGAAACTTACATCAAGTCGAAGTACTTATCACGAGGATTCCAGAACATCTTTCGGAATTGAAATCGGACGAACGGATCAAAAGTTACGGGGTTTTGAAAATTGGAAAGAAAAATGAATCAAAGGTCTCGGATCTCGGCTCTCCTCTGTGCAAAATTCTGAATGAAATCTGAGTGATACACGTATTCATGCTGATAATTATAATTAAAATCAGATAAGTGTTGACTAATTGCCATTTAGTCCCTGAAACCTCAAAAATTGCAATTTAGTCCTCGGCCTTCGTTTTAATTCAATTTCAATCCTAAATAATTTAAGAATATTAGAATTTAAATCAAAAATCTAAATATTCCCAAATTAAATATACTCGGATTAATCAAATAATCCTGGTTATTTGCACTTTAGCCCTTGCAACTTCGATATTTGCAAATCAGTTCCTGATCGGGTTATATCTTCAAAATTCATCTTCTTTAATTCCCGAAACATGGAATTAAATCTTAAATCCCATAAATATTTAAATCGAATATTTATTCTTTTAATTTAAGAATTCTTGGAATTTAATTCTCAAAATTCATAAATTCTCAAATTAAATATTTTCGGCTCGGAAATTAAATCTATCATTTCCATAATTTCTCAAATCAATATTAGCCCATAATATGGAATTTAATTCTCAAATCCCATAATTAATAATTTAATATTTTAGGGCCTTACAATTCCTCCCCTCTAAGAAATGATTTCGTCCTCGAAATCATAGTCAAGTCAAATATCAAGTCTAATAGACTAACTGATTATCTGAAATTATTCTCACTTCAATCATCGGTTGTACTCAAGTACTGAAAAGAATTTTCTCTGAGTTGTTTCTAATCTCAATCAAAAAATCTGTCGAATATTCGACTTAACTCAGAATCTTTTCATTAGTCTTCTTGTCTGATTCAAGTACACAGAAGAAATCTATCAATACTTCCTTACTTTAGATACATGAAACAATTCAGAATCATTGTATCAAGCTGAAAAGAATAAATCTTTTCCCATCGTTAAGTCCATCTGATATCTTATTCAATAAAGTTCAGTATTTGTGTCGACTTGTTTCTTTCTGAATATCATTCAATGTTCTGTATGAACATATCCAGTCTACACTATCATTCATTTCGTTGCTTCAAGTTTAGTATTCAACCTCATATTCTGAATCTGTGAATGAAATTCTGCTTTTTCTCTATTCTGAATTGAATGATGTTTCAAGAATAACTTTGTCGCTTAACTAATCCGTTTCAGCTTCCAAAGTTATATCTATCATTCAATTACTAATTCTGGTTCTTCTTTTCCGTTTTCATTTCATGCAGATTCATCGTCAAATTCGTTGTGTATCTCGAATCAAATCCGATCTGATATCGACAAATCATGTCTGATCTGATGTCATATACCTCAATAATATCATTTAAACACAAGAAATCGGAGTTCTTTTCATCATAACATCATATCATTATTTCAAAATTGGCTCAATAGCGGTTACAGGAAATATAATCCTCAAGTGGCAACATATCAAATCAAATAATACCGAATCAGGTATTAAAGTTCTGAGAATATCCTCAATATTTGGAAAATCGACTCAGATAATCCATCAATCGAATTCAACTCTCAGAACATCAGTCAATCAATCGATGCCACATTCTATCAAATAAATCTAAAGTCTTAATTCGGACAATAGATTTTAATCATTCCTGTACTATCATTATATCTCTATCTTCTTCACGGATCTGAATAGATAGCTGTTCATCACATCTCATACAGAGTATTCTGCCAAATGCTGATTAGTATATTCGGACTATCAATTAATCAGAGTATAATATGATACCGATTATCAACAGTTCTGAATACTTTGAAATCTGTGACTACAACATATCGGCCTTCGTTTTAATTCAATTTCAATCCTAAATAATTTAAGAATATTAGAATTTAAATCAAAACTCTAAATATTCCTAAATTAAATATACTCGGATTAATCAAATAATCCTGGTTATTTGCACTTTAGCCCTTGCAACTTCGATATTTGCAAATCAGTTCCTGATCGGGTTATATCTTCAAAATTCATCTTCTTTAATTCCCGAAACATGGAATTAAATCTTAAATCCCATAAATATTTAAATCGAATATTTATTCTTTTAATTTAAGAATTCTTGGAATTTAATTCTCAAAATTCATAAATTCTCAAATTAAATATTTTCGGCTCGGAAATTAAATCTATCATTTCCATAATTTCTCAAATCAATATTAGCCCATAATATGGAATTTAATTCTCAAATCCCATAATTAATAATTTAATATTTTAGGGCCTTACATCTTATCTTCTCCTCATCCGAAGCGTCTAGCTCGGAAGGGTACAGCTCATACCACGGTACCGCGGGGGCCTCGGGATCATTGCCCAGGTCATCATCCCTAGCCGAAACTGATGCAGGAGCAGGGTTCTTGCCCTTATGCTCTCCTGCTGGGGTGATTGCAAGGGAATCATAACGATCCACCTCAGCAAACACCTCATCCGAACTCTCAGCATGAGGGAGGGATGAGGAAGCCATTAAAATTAAAACAAGATAAATACCAACTTACGAGGGAAGCTCGAGAGAGAAAACTAGAAAGAGAAAATGTGCAAGGGGAGCAAAAGTGAAAGTGAAAATAATTTTTACTGCGAGGCCTATTTATAGAAAGCCCAGATCAATCTAGGTCGTTGGTTTTAGGACAGATGGACGGCTCAGATTCTCTGAAATTCCAAAAGTTACCATTACATAGTACTTGTCACAATGACAGCTGGGCTCGGCGGGGCACTTCAGCTTGGCATTCGTTTGGGGTCATCTCAGAATAAGAATAACGAACTTCGAGTCTTTGACCTCAGTTCGACTTTTGAGGGGGGACTTGTGATATCCGGAGGAGAAAGTCACCTCAATTCCTCGATGACCCTAACATAAAAGCTCTTCCTTAATCAACTAGGGCCAGCTCAGGAGCTCGGGAGCCTCGGAAGCTCGGGAGCTCGGCCAAGCTCCCCCACCACAATTACCAGCTCGGGTCGGGAGCTCGGCCAAGCTCTCCCACCATAATTACCAGCTCGGGTCGGGAGCTCGGGAGCTCGGCCAAGCTCCCCCACCATAATTACCAGCTCGGGTCGGGAGCTCGGCCCCGGTGTCAGTAGGGAGTTAGCTTAATAGAGGGGTTGGACAACCTTGGTAAGCTGGCTAAGATGTTAGGATCAGTGGTCAAGGGTGAGTGCAGAGGTTCAGCAATAACTCACTCACCCCTTTCTATATGACCCTAAGGAGAGCATCAATATAGTCTTAGTGACGACAGTTCAGCTCAGATTAAGCGTATCATTATTTCATTCGTTAGACAAGATTCGGGAGAAATCTCAGCCTAAATATTCGGGATTGTGATCCCGAGATTCTCGGGTTCTTGATAAGGAAGTTAAGCGCTAAATCCGGAGCCCTCTCCTATAAATATCAGGTTCATTTTCATCATTTGCATCCTAATTTTTCACTCGTGTGCACACACCACTCTCTATATTTCGCTATCCTAGCATCTGACTTGAGCGTCGGAGGGGATACGCCGAAATACCTTCCGGCCCCCTTTAACACTCTTGTTCGTGGTTTCAGGTCAGCAACAACTCATCACTTATTGGAGGAGTTTTGTTAGCGCGGCTAATTAGCTCATCCAAGGAGATCACTTTATTGAGGTTCATCAATAGGCGCCGTCTGTGGAAAATTTAAGTTAAGGCGTAGATATGGCGGGAAGAGGAAGAGGAAGAGGGAGGGGAGGAGGGAATGTGGCGGACATGACTGTAGATCAGCTCAGCCAGTTCATCACTCAAATGGTGCAAACAACCATGGGTCAGAATCTACCACCTCCTCCCCCTCCACCTGGAGGTCAGCCAAACCAAATGGATGCGATGTGGGAAGAGATCAGGAGATTGGGTCGGCAAGTCGGAGGTCGGCCTGGGCCGATACAGAGGGAAAGCCCTTTTGCTCGGGTTATTTTAGATGAAGAACTCCCTGCGAATTTTAAGCAGCCCACCTTAGGGGAGTATGATGGGAGCTCAGATCCAGAGGAACATTTGGGAAGGTTTGAAAATGCAGCCCTGTTGCATAGATATACGGATGCAATTAAATGCCGGGTCTTCCTCACCACTTTGATGAGATCAGCTCAGCAATGGTTCAACCTTTTACAGCCTGGTAGCATTCGAAGTTTCAATGACTTCAGCTCAGCCTTTTTACACCAATTTGCGAGTAGCAAAAAATATTTGAAGACCTCTCTTAGTTTGTTTAATCTGAAGCAATCTGAGGTGGAACCTTTGAGGGAGTATGTTCAGCGCTTCAATACAGCAGCTTTGGAAGTACCTGCGGCCACTGCTGATACCTTGGTAAACTCTTTCACTCAAGGGTTGAGGGGAGGAGAGTTTTTCAAATCTTTGGTCAAGAAGCCTCCTTTGACTTATGATGAGCTCCTTAGTCGAGCTGAGAAGTATGTGAATTTGGAGGATGCACAGAGGCAAAGGAGACATGAAGGAACGTCTGTGTGTAAAGCCAAGTACCAAGATAGGAGCAAAGGTAGAAGGAAAGACAGAAGTTGGAAGAAAAAGGGTTGCGAAAGAGATGAACAGGGCTAAGGGACCCTACCCTTACGTACCACTCTCGGTAAGCCTGGAGAAGGCAATGCAAGTCCGTGAGGATAGGCGAGCTAATTAGCTCATCAATTATTGGAGGAGTTTTGTTAGCGCGGCTAATTAGCTCATCCAAGGAAATCACTTTATTGAGGTTCATCAATATCTATATCTATATTATTAATAAAACAAGAGATCCTATTAGTCAACTACTTTTGCTAAAGTCATTTTCATAGTTCCAACATTAACCTTTGAATTTAGTGTGAAGTTAAATAACTTATATAAGACTAACTTAAAAGGCATAATTATGAACTAAAATTTTAAAATCATGATTTTATTTTGATAATTAAAAACTAGTATAATATAAATTATTAAAAATATTATATAATGAAAAATACAATACAATTTTTATAAATAACACTTGTTACGCAACCATGCTCCGATTACTAGTGTAATATAATGTGACTTAGTAGGGTAGTTTGTGTCGTTGATTTTGATGATTTAAAAACTATTCTATTAGTGCAAACGTTTATACAATGTACACGAAAGGATAAAATTGTTGTTTTCACGTCACAAAAAAATTTGTGATACCTTTGTAATCAAAATTAAAATTATAACATCAAAGAAGAAAACATGAAATTTTTTGGAAGTTCTTGTCAATTTGGCCCTGATGCATAGATCAATTACAAAGAATCCTCTTCAAATCGCTCTCCAGCCAGAGCTGTAATATGAGTGGCCTGGCGCCACTCTTTCATGGCAGCCCTTATCCACCACCGCAGCCATCCCCCCGCCGCCGCCTCCCTCTCCTCTCACAACCGTCCGTGCGGACACTGTACTCGTCAACCAAATTCGCAAGCTATTTGTTTCTTTTCACACTCAAAAGTTCCTCTTTCCCTCGCCTATAGTAAATCCGGGCTCCTCTCGGACCCTTCATCTTCAGTCTCCAAGAAACCATCGTTTGAGCCCATTTTTATCCAAAATCCTCATGAAATCCATCAACCGCTCTCAGAATATGACCGTTCACATTTTCTTCGATTATCCGTCCAGTACTCTGATGTTCAGCTCAGTAAAGCGGTCCACGCTTCAATTCTCAAGATTGAAGAAAACACCCGCGTGTTTAATCCTCTCATTACATCTTATCTCGAATTGGGTCACGTAGATTATGCCCAAAAAGTTTTTAATTCTCTTTCAAGCCCAGACGTTGTGTCCCACACTGCTATGATTTCAGGGTTGACGAGGTGTAGTCGTTTGAGTGAAGCTGTGGGGCTCTTCTTTGAGATGAGAAGCTCAGGTATTGAACCTAATGAATACACCTTCGTTGCATTGCTGACTGCTTGTGTGCGTTTATTGGATTTAGAGTTCGGTTCCCAAGTTCACTCCTTTTTGATTAAATTGGGTTATATGGATTCCAGTTATGTAGTGAATTCACTATTGGCGCTGTATGGTAAATGTGGGGGCTTAGAATTTATGATCAAATTGTTTCATGAAATGAATCATAAGGACATCGCTTCTTGGAATACTGTCATTTCTTGTTTGGTCAAGGAAGGTTTGTACGACAAAGCATTTGAATTGTTTCGTAATATGTTGAGGCTTAGTGGTTGTAAAGGTGATTATTTTACTTTTTCTAGTCTCTTGATCGCGAGTGCTAGAAGTTTTGCGACTAGGGAAGGCAGAGAAATTCATGCATACGCATATAAGATTGGGTACGAAATCAATTTGAGTGTTAATAATGCACTTCTTGAGTTCTATTCCAACTGTGGATGTGCGAAAGACGTGGAGATTTTGTTTGAGAGGATGCAGGTGAAAGATGTTTTCACTTACACTGAAATGGTCAATGCTTATATGGGATTTGGGCTTGTTGACTTAGCTGCGGAGGTTTTTCGTGGGATGCCAGAAAAAAATTGTGTTTCCTA
The DNA here is from genome assembly GCF_033568475.1 of Henckelia pumila. Taxonomy (NCBI): domain Eukaryota; kingdom Viridiplantae; phylum Streptophyta; class Magnoliopsida; order Lamiales; family Gesneriaceae; genus Henckelia; species Henckelia pumila. Next base: position 83,941,494 of record NC_133120.1, read on the forward strand.
CAGTTCTCTTTTAGCTGGATTATGTAAAAACGGCATGGGTTTCAAGGCTTTAGCATTGTTCTGTAGAATGGTGAAGGAGGGCTTGGAGTTCACTGACTTTACCTTGACGAGCGTTTTAAATGCCTGTGGGTTGATGATGGATACAAGAACCAGTGAACAGATTCATGGCTTTGTTCTAAAGTTTGGTTTTGGGTCAAATCACTGTATCGAAACAGCATTACTCGATATGTGCACTAGGTGTGGTAGAATGGCTGATGCTGAAAAGATATTCCACCAGTTTATGCAGGATCAGAACAGTTCATATATGCTGACGTCAATGATATGTGCATATTCTCGGAATGCAGAGCCAGATAAAGCAATTTCTTTGATCTGCCGGTGGCATAATGAAGGACATGTTGAATTGGATGAAGTTGCCTTAGCTTCAATTCTTGGCATATGTGGAGAGTTGGCGTTTCTAAAACTCGGCGAACAATTTCATTGTAAGGCTATAAAATACGGTTTCTTGATTGATATAGGTGTGGGGAACGCCTTACTTAGCATGTACTCTAAATGTGGTTATATGGAACTAGCCATTGATGTCTTTTACGGTATGTCTGAACATGACATAGTTTCATGGAACAGTTTGCTGTCTTGTCATATTCTTAATCGGCAGGGAGAGAAAGCCTTGAACACGTGGGAAAAAATGAAGCAATCCAGGATATCACCCGATGCTGTCACCTTTAGTTTAATTATTTCAGCTTATCGACACACCAACTCAAGTTTGGTTGAGAGTTGCCGCGATATTTTCCTTTCTATGAAATCCACCTATCACATTGAACCTGATTCAGACCATTATGCTTGTTTGGTTAGTGTTTTAGGTTACTGGGGTCTTCTTAAAGAAGCAGAGGAAATAATCAATAACATGCCGTTCGAGCCTAAGACTTCTGTTTGGCGAGCATTGCTCGATAGCTGTAGAATGCACACAAACACCTCAATTGGGAAACGAGCTGCCAAGAAAATACTCAACATAGAGCCCCAAGATCCCTCAACTTACATACTAAAATCAAATCTTTACTCTGCGTCAGGGAGATGGCAGTGTGCTGAGTTCGTCAGGGAAGAGATGAGAGATCGAGGATTTCGAAAATTCCCTGGTCGAAGCTGGATAATACATCAGAACAAGATTCACTTGTTCTTCGCTAGGGACAGATCTCATTCCCAGTCAAAAGACATTTACAGTGGGCTCGAAGTATTATACTCGGAATGTTTGAAAGCTGGTTATATACCTGATACGAGCTTTGTTCTTCACGAAGTAGAGGAGCATCAAAAGATGAGTTTTTTGTTATACCACAGTGCGAAACTAGCTGTTGTTTACGGGATTTTGGCTCTCAGGACCAGGGAACCCGTTCGAGTCGTGAAGAACATCAATCTCTGTGGAGACTGCCATACTTTCTTTAAGTATGTTTCAGTTGTTACTAGAAGGGAGATACATGTAAGAGATGCCTCTGGTTTTCACCGTTTTTATATGGGTGAATGTTCCTGCAAAGATTACTGGTGAAGAACGATCTCAAATATAAGTCCACAACATTTTCATGTTATTTTGCAGAAGCCAATTTTGTGAATATCGTAGTGATATTTTTTCACATAAATTTGAAGTCAAAGTTGGGGGTAAATTCATAATCATCCCTCATGTTTGAATTCAGTTTCAAAATCATCCTCGACCTTTCAAAGAACTTCAATCTCATCCCTCATATATCTTTTGGTTAAAAATACGACTAATTATTTGTTTTTTTTAAGTTTTTTGACTTAAATGCCCTTTTGTTTTTTTTTTAAAAAATTATTTGAATACTATAAAAAAATTTATTATTCAGTATAATTCAAATAAAAATATAATAGTTTTAATAAAAATAACTAATTATATAAAATAAATTAATAATTTATAATAATATGTTGAACGCAATAATTGCTCTTGCTAGGAGAGCGATCGATCGTGAGTCATTCGTGACACATGAGCTATTGTGTGGTTTAAATTATTTGAGTTTCACTATTACCACCAACTATATATAAATTTTGAGAAAAAGACAAACGTTAGGTCTATAACTTATATCATAAATAATGTCACAATTTTGATTCACATTAATCGCAATGATACAATTATTGAGAGATTAATTGTTGGAAGCAAAGATTAAAATTATTTGCCAAAATTTGAAACATATATATATATATATATATATATATATATATATATATATATATATATATATATATATAGAGTTCTTTTATGGTGCCCAACACTATATGCCCACTTCATGCCCACCAAGTACAATAGATGAGTTGACCGGTACAATAGATGAGTTGACTTGTACATGGTAGACATGAAGTGGGCATATAGTGTTGGGCACCATAAAAGAACTCTATATATATATATATATATATATATATATATATATATATATAGCATAATTATATATTTTCAAATAAAAATATAACAGTATTGGAAAAAAATAAATATTTATATACAATTAATTAATAATAATTGTAATAATATTACAAATAATATGTTTTTATAAATATTACAAAATAAAATTAATTTTGTTATAATTATTCTATATTTTTTTAGGTATATGTTCAAATTTTAACCACTAAATTTTATATTTTATATTTTGTCTTTAATAAATATATAATATTTGTGTTTTATTTAAATTAAAAATTTGTTATATTATTGGAAAACATTAATTTATTTTATATAATTAGTTATTTTTATCAATAATATTATATTTATTTTGAATCAACATTATTCAATTATTTAAATTAATTTTTTTGTATTATTTAAATTAAATTTTTTATATTATTAGAAAACATTAATTTATTTTATATAATTAATTATTTTTATCAATATTATTGTATATTTTTTTGAATCAACATTATTTAAATAAGACAAAAGGACATTTAAGTCAAAAAATTTTAAAAGATAAATAATTGGTCTTATTTTTAATAAAAAATAGAGATGAAGGATGATAACGAAGTAATCTGAAATGTGAGGGATGATTTTGAAATTGGTTTCAAACGTGATTGATAAAAATAAATTTTACCCGTCAAACTTGTCTTGTTCAATATATCCATTTTCATCTGTAAAAATCATCTTGTGATTGTCATGACCCAATAATAAGAGGCTTTGAAGGTCACTCTCAAAAAAAAAAAAAAAAAAGGCTTTGAAGGTGGGCCCATTAGCTATCCAATGTGAATGAGAATAAAAATGAACATATCCAAATAAAATGTCGAAATCAACTCCCATTAAGTTTAAGCCATGAAAAATTGTGAGTGTTTGCTAAAGATTATATTTTTAAAATAATTATCATGCAAAATCGTGAGTGTTTGCTAAAGATTACGTTTTTAAAGTAATTATCACTGAAGAGCGAAAAAACGTAAAAAGTAGATAATATTATAAAATAAAGTCAAAAATTAAAAAAAATTCAAGTTAAAACGTTTTATTTTTAGAGGACATTTTTCAAACTATCTCGTTTTTAGATAGGGATTGATGGTATAAATGAATGAAAATAATGATTAATTTTGAATTAAAAAAATACTATCCAGAAAAATTTCTGTTTATTTACCAAAAACCAGAATCATTTTGAAGAATCACAAACACCATAACAACTTCTTCTGAATTTGGATTAAATTAAGCATAAGAAAAATTAGGGGTTAAGACTGATTTTTTTTAAACGAAAAGTGAAGAACAACTTTTCTACAAATAATTTTGTAGAAATTTTATTATAATTATTATTATTTTTTGATTCTCGGAATTATAATTATTTAAAATGGTATATATATTTTTCGAATTATAAATGGCATCATGATATATATGTTCCCTATTCGAAATTCCTAAAACGGCCGCGTCGCTACTAATAAAGGAAGATTATAGCCGAATTATGTACAAGTACAAGAGAAAACGAAATAATGCATACTGGAAATTACAAATTAAAAAAAACATCACACGTTGGTTTAAAATTTTATGGAGTGAAACCATAAAATGGCGAAAAGAAGAAAAAAGAAATAACCCTTAAAAAGAGTGGAACAAGGCATGCATTATGTCTCTACTCTCCATCCTTTTAACCGATCTCACCACGTCTCATGTCTCTGCAGTATGGTCACCAAATAGCTCATATATAGGAAGAATTTATTATCTTTGAATTATGCTTAGCATCGACTTAATTATTAAGATTCTCTTTGTTTGTATCAGTAAAAATTGGGATTTTGAACTATAATTGAATTTGGATTTGGAATTCATGGATTTAGAATTCCTTTTTGGTGTTTGGCATAAAAAATTTGATTGATAAAGATAATATTGTTTAATATAAAAATATTATACATCATTTATTTTTAAATTTCTTGAATCCTTTTTGTAAACATTCATGTATTTTCTTTTCAAAATATAGAAATAATTATTTTTAAAAATAACAAAAAAATCCGTAATAAATTAAAATTTTATATTAAAAATAATTAATCATTAGAAAAAAAGTTTATTACGGAATTCTGATCAAAATTTAATAAATTAAACTTTTATATTAAAAATAACTGATATTTTTTAATATTTATAGAAAATTTTAAGCATAAAATATTTCTATTTTATTTTTATATAAATTTATCAAAATATTGTATATCACTACGTGTATTTTAAAAATAATTTAGGAATATCATATTTTATTAAGTTTTTAAAAATAATATAAAATTATTATTTATGTATATAAATTAATATTGAAAAAGGATTTTTATGTTGTCCATAGTTGAAATCCCATGAAATCTCTTTAATTTGTTATTAATGATAACTTTATTTTTCATTTTATCTCTTTGGCAAACATTTTTTTTACGTGACCACCGGCTGAAGTGATATCTTAATTCATATACGCATGTCCTTTTACCTTCTTCTCATAATTCAGCGACAAGGGGAAATAAATTAATTTTAAATTTTGTAGAAGAATATATCGTTTATTATTTTATTTCCAAAAAAAATATTGAGACGTGTGAGAAAAAAATTAATCAGGATTTAATGTACCGGAATAGACTAATGCCACCCAATATTAATACTGGTTAAGCAAGCGGCCAAACTTCGTCAAACGGAAGTTGTCAACTTAATGCCATCATAAATTAGCTACACAACACACACATTATTTAACAACATACATTTTATGAGCCGATATTCCAAATCAATTTTATGATACGGATATTCGAACAATAAAAAATATTAATTTTTATCTTGTACATCGCATCGAGTCATCGAAAAATCACTACAAAAATTCAGGTTAAGCTTGAATAAAAATATTTCAAAAATTCATAAATTCAAATTTATATTTATTGTTTAAGGAATTTTCTTTCGAACATTCAAACGGAAACCCCACGCGCGGCCGTCCACGAAGGATCAAGTAGAGCGCCATGGCTACGTGGTAGGCAACAACTTTACACGAGATATTTGCTGAGTGAATTAGATAAGAAATCACGAAAATAGATCTTATAACAGATAAGTTTATAATATATTGATATATTTAAATCCATAATATAATTTCACAATCATATGTCCTATAGTATTTACAAGTTCGTCATAGTCATTAAATAAAAAAAATGAATATTAATTGTATTCTCTATAATATTAATTTGCAAAACATCCCAACAAAAGAATATAGCAATAAATACAAATTTTTAACATATCTAATTTCTGTTTAATAACACTTTAATTTCAAATCTTACAAGACATTTAAGTTGTTGAACATGTAATCCTAAACGGGTATCATAAAAATGCATAAATTATAGTATTATTAACATTGAATTTGATAATAAAAATATATAGAGGAAAAAAATTGAATTAGACTATAATTCAATCATTATAATGATTTGGGACCGGGTTGAATTGAGATTAGAAAAGGACTAATCTATTGTTGCATGCAAAAAAAAAATAAAAATAAAAAAAAAAAAAATCAAGTCTAGCTTATATACGGGCATGGATAGGAGACACTTGGCTGGTTGGCGGAACCAGCTCTCGCCAATCGTAGCTTCCTCTTCCACTCCATGCCTACTCACCTTCTTAATTTCACTCACTGACCTATACATACATCATACATGCATATATATATATTCACTCTATGTGTGTGTATACATAAACAAATATAGCTCTTCACAAAGAGAGAAAGTTGGAGAGAATCACATATATACAAAGATAATATTGAAGTAAAAAGAGATTGAAATAATTAAGGTAAGTGCTTGAAAAATAAAGATTTTGGAAATCAAGAAAAGGATATGGCTAATATGATTTGAGTTAATCAGAATCTTATGAGGAAGAACAGATTCGTGCTGTAAGAGCAGGATGTGTTTGTGCTGGAAAACATCGTCGTATTCGACGAGGCTTTTGGCGATCTTTGTCTCGTTAGTGTTTGTTTCTGGGCTGGTGGCGTTATTTGGTGCGAAATCCTCGAGTTGGGAGTTCGTTCGGGATTACTATGGCTCGAGGAGTGGTATGTTATTCAAGGGTTTTGGAGGAAGGGAAGCGGGAGAGGCGGAGGTGCCTCCGAGGGATCGACATAATCTAAGTATCTCCGGTGCGTCGCCGGAGATTGCACCGCCGGTAATTGTCGTAACACGATTCATTGTGTTCTTTTGACCATGTGGGAAATAATTGCTTTGCTATTTTCAGTTTTCATTACTCAATTCTAATTTAAAAATATGAATAGGTGACTTTTCTTATGTATTAATTTACACAAGTCTCTTCTCGTTTTTATGGCTTATTTGGCTTTTTTTATTGGGGCGCGGAATTCCTAAAAAAAAAATTAGTGTGGATTTTATACCATTCACAAAATTAAGATACTATATTTCGGTAAGAAATATTATATTCTCCAGTACTCCAACGTTGTCGGTTGTCACATCCATAATAAAAAATTTTATTTTGAATTTTGCACTCGTGTTGCAAACACTAGTACACTACCTAGATATAGATGTTAACACTGAATTTGTTTAAATAACGATTTAATTTCCTATATAAATTGTATATCATCGTTGATAAATTTGTGAAACAGGTGGTTAACAATGAGATTCTTGCTCCTCCATCAAGTGCAATAATAAATGGAAACATCATCAATTTACTAAGAGTGGAGGCCTCGCTGCAGCAAGCTCGAGCCGCGATTAGAAATGCACGAAACAACAACAATCATACAGACAATACCGACTACTACATCCCGGACGGTCCGATATACCGGAATGCTCTCTCCTTCCACCGGTACGTACGTACCTATATTTCCTTTTCCGGCACCATCATGAGTACGTTGTAGTACTAGTCGGATGTTTGTCTCGTGTTTTCGTGCTAGCTAGCACAACATACTTAATTTATAGCTACTCGATAGACAAAGCTTGGAATTGATCCATACATGTGGAAATGTTCTTGTAATTGGTGCTTTAATTATATAGGAGTTACTTGGAGATGGAAAAGAAGCTCAAAGTGTTCGTATACGAAGAAGGGGAGCAGCCCGTTTTTCACAACGGTCCTTGTGGGAGTATCTATGCTATAGAGGGAAATTTCATGTCCAAGATGGAACGTACCGGATTTCGGACAAGGAATCCTGAGAATGCACACGTTTTCTTCCTTCCATTCAGTGTGGCGTTCATAGTACACTTCATTTTCGAGAAGAATGTTCCGGATCAATGGCTTCCGATGAAACAGACGGTGAAGGACTACGTGGATCTTCTTGCTGTAAAATATCCTTATTGGAACCGAAGCAGTGGATCCGATCACTTCATGCTTGCTTGCCATGATTGGGTATGTAATGTGATTACACATTTATTCTTGGTCTTTTTGTTAACAAAATTTTACAAGATTTCAATTTTCTGAGAAGTGCTTTTAAGAAGCGGTCTCAAACACTACCTAATTCTTTCAACTGGTTTATGTGAAAAGAACAGAATCCAATATCTGGACTAATAAAATAAGACATTTTGCAGGGGCCTGAACTATCGAAGTCAGTTCCAGAGCTATTCAAGAACTCGATTCGAGCTTTGTGCAATGCGAACACATCCGAAGGGTTCCAGCCATCGAAAGATGTATCCATACCGGAAATCAACCTACCAGGCGGCGTCACGACAGGCTTGCTTGGCGGGCCAGAGCCATGGGAACGCCGGATACTCGTGTTCTTCGCAGGAGGTCTGCACGGCCCCATCAGGCCTATTCTTCTGGACCATTGGGAGAACAAAGATCCAGACGTTCAAGTACACAAGTACCTACCAAAGAACATGTCGTATCACTCGATGATGAGACAAAGCAAGTACTGCATTTGTCCCAGTGGGTACGAGGTCGCGAGTCCGAGGATGGTGGAGGCATTGTACATGGGGTGCGTCCCCGTGCTAATGAAAGATCACTACGTGCCCCCGTTCGCCGACGTCCTGAACTGGAAGTCGTTTTCGGTGGAGATCTCGACGGATGAAATCCCGGACATGAAGAAAATTCTACAAGCAATTCCTATGAGAAAGTACTTGAGGATGCACAAAAGGGGTGTGCAAGCGAGGCGACATTTTGAGATCAATTTGGTTCCTCAAAGGTATGATGTGTTTCATATGACCCTTCATTCCATTTGGCTGAGGAGACTTAACATTAAGCTCCTCGAAGAATTGGGATGAAATTTTTTGTACTTGTTTCTTGTTTTGACGTGTGAAAAAAATCTTGGATACCGATTATATATATAGTTTGGAATTAATTTTTTGTAAACAAGGAAAGTAAGGTGCATTTTTGTGTTTAATAAGGCTCTCACGAGACCGTGTTCATGAGACGGATTGAACAACTTATATTTTTTTTTATAAGATAGAAAATCAACTGGTAAAACTTTTCTGGTGAGTTTTTTATTTTTTTTTTAATGCATGGTTTGCATTTGGTTCATTCAACAACTGATCAAATCAAATAAGATTTTATTTTTCCAGGAAAATTTAACCAACTTAATTTCTCATTGAATCCGAACAAATCGACATGTAGGTAGTGTTTGGGAGAGCTTCTTAGAATCACTTCTCAGCTTTTCGTTAACAAAAATTTGAAAATTTATGAAATTTTGTTAACCAAAAGTTGAGAAATACTTCCTAAAAGCTCTCCCAAACACTACATTATTTCATCGGTAATCGAATTAATCCAACTTTAAAAAAAAATTTACTCACAACAAACTCCGTAAAGTAAAGGAAAAATAGTTACTCGTGAAATAAGATAAGTCCAGCACCAAAACCCAAAACCAATTCAATATAATAGCTTTGCATAAAAAATAAATAAAAATTGAAGTGCATTTTAAAAAATTCGATTATTTCACGTAAAAGTATCAATTAAGGCTCGAACCAAAGGAATAAATAATTGTTCTATTGGGCTAAAATTTCTAACGTGGGCTACGAATGTCGTCATCAAGCCCAAAATTAATCAACAGAGAAGTATAAGCATAGGTACCATTTCACCGTGAAAACTTACATTTTGACCACGTGAACGTAAACTCATTGAATCGAATTTTTTTATTTTAAAAAATTTTAATTAAGTTTATATAAAAACCAAAGATGCCAAAAATATTAAAACAATTGAATTTAAAACAATAAGCGAATCAAAATATTATAAACACTGGTTTGTTAAGTAGTTGGAAAAAAAAATCAAACTTATTTATACTTTTTAAAATTTAAAATCCAATTTAAAATAACGATATTACGTTAATAGAAAATATACATAAAAATTTCAAACGACTCTTATTCAGTGGGGGATAAGTTCATTACGAGATTCGCCGAATCAACACTAAAAATCAATGAATCACAAATGTATCGATATCTTTCAAAAGATGTTTTTTGATAGAGTAGCTAAATACTTGATAAATTAACAATTTCGAAAGATGTTTTGGTAGAGTAGCTAAGTACTTGGTAAATTAACAATTTTGAAAGATGTTTTGGTAGAGTAGCTAAGTACTTGGTAAATTTTCAATTGTTAATTGTTAAATGTTTGATTTTATTTTAAATGTTCGATTTTTTTACCAACATTTTTTTGAACTAACCTGTTGCATAACTTGTTCAATGTAGCTGTCGTGGAATTTTACGTCCTCAAAAGATAAAATGAATTTACAATCCAAAATAGTCCTGTAAGTTTGCTTGTTTTGTGATTTGGTCCTGCAAGTATTCAATTTTGGGTTTTGGTCATGTAAGTTTAGTTATATTTTGGTGTTTAGTCTTTTTTTATTTTGACAATATTTTTTAATTTATAACCGGACCGATAATTAAACCGATCTAACTTAAAAAAAAGATCCAACTGGTTGGAATGTTTTAATCGCACAGTCGAATTGAAAAATCGTTTATATAATATAATTAATAATATATTTTAAATTATAAAAACCTAAATAATTTATATAAATAGAAATATATATATATATATTTATCTTAGTTTGAAAACTAATTAACCATATAAATATATTCAAAAAAATTATAAACTCTAATATTAATAAATAATATTTTTAACGAAGAAAAAATTTCAAATAATCATGTATATATATAATAAAATATTAAATTAAGGTTTTAAAATAAAAAAATAATTTTTCAAAAAAAAATTGAAAAACCAATTTTTCGGTTCTTGACCAGTTCTGCCTGTTCAACCATTAAAACTAGGGATGACAATGGGGCGGGTCTAAACCCGCTCCCGCATCAAACCCGCCCCGACGGGGCGGGTCTAGACCCGCCAAAGCGGGTTCACAAGCGGGTCCGGGGCGGGTCTCGGGTTTGGCCAAACCCGCCCCGCCAAAGTATTATATATATAAATTTAAAATATTCATGTATATATATAAATATAAAATATATATGTAATATATAATTATATTATTATACTAAATAATTAATATTTTATCCATAATTTGAATGTGTAATATTATTGGATTGAAATGAATTTATTTTATTATGATATGTTTAGTATAAAAATAAATCATTATAATGTTTTTTAGCTAATAAATATTAATTAATTACAAGTTAATAAATTTAAACTTGTGAATAATTTATTTTTTGTCTTAAATATTATAAATCTATTTTTGAAATTAAATTTAATGATATTTGTTAATTTTTAAACTTTTTTATTTTTTTTATTTTAATAAATTTAAAATTATTTAATTTATGGCGGGTCCAACGGATATAACCCGGATTATACCCGCCGGGTTCGCAAGGCGGGGTGGGTCCCGGGTTTAGCCAAACCCGCCCCAGACCCGCCCCGTTGCCATCCCTAATTAAAACGATTTTTGGAAGTGTTTCGGATCAAATCAGTGACCGGTTTCGAATCGAACCGTTTGAACCCGTCGGTACAATCCAATTTTGAAAACATAGCATTTAAATGTTGATGTCACAAAATAAAAAAACTTATAAGACCATTTTAATTATATTTCCATTTTTTTAAAAAGAATAATTTCCATATGAATCATCCTAGGCTAGTTGCGTAACGGTGCATTTTTGGCTACCTACCACAAATCTCAAAATCAAGGGCCCAGATTGATCGAGTGGCAGGATGAACATTGAAAGCAGAAATAGATTGTATCGCACAATTCTGTGGATTCTGTGTCTACTTTCTCTCTCTTCTCCTACGGAGTACACTGCAGCCGTTGAAAGCGAATACGAAAACCATGGGCATGGAGCGGTATATTAAGTTGAGTTGAATTGCTGTCTACTGAGCAGAAAAACCTACAAAACTTCTCGCGATTAAACCAGCTGCCATCTCCCCATTCTCTGTTTTAACACCCGCATTTTGTTTCCTTTTTTGTACCATATTAATCACTTTCCGCTATCTGGGCAGTGCGTGAAATCTTGATTTTTGATTGCTACTTAAAACTTTTTGTTTCTTGGTTTTTTTTGCTTCGACGTGTGGGGTTTCTGATCAATCAAGAAAGATTCTCCAGCCGTGGTTGGTATCGTAACTGCGAATCGGTGCATTGCTTGTATAGGGAATGCCTTTTTTTTTTTTTTTTTTTTTTTTTAATATGAGAAATGATCGTTTCAAGAAGTGGGCGACTGACTTGAATGTTTCTTCTTTCGTCGTCGTTATTTCTTGTTAGCTCCGCATAAAGTTGGAATTTTTAGCATTTTCTATCGATTTCCCACCTGTGGCAATCCGGGATTTGTTGTATGGAATCACATGTTGTTATGTCTGGTGGAATGCACCCGAATAGAAATCCTGATATCTTAGGCCTGGAAATGTCACTCCACCACCACATACCACCACCACAAAACCCTCCCCATTTGCCGCAACAACAGCAGCTCCCTATGATGTCATATGGGCATAATGAAGGCGATTACCACCCACAGACTCACAAATCTTTGAAACAGGGCTACTCGTTTTCGGTCAAATCCAAGAATCAAACTTTAACATTGAGTGATGATGACGAGCCTGTTCTGGCGGCAGAGAACAGTGCTGACGATGGGAAGAAGAAAACGTCACCTTGGCAGAGAATGAAGTGGACTGATGATATGGTGAGGTTGTTGATTGTGGTTGTGTTTTATATTGGTGATGAGGTTGGCTCCGAGGGTAATGATCCTGTTAATAAGAAGAAAAGTGGTGTGATTCTGCAGAAGAAGGGGAAATGGAAATCAGTGTCGCGGGCTTTAATGGAGAGGGGATTTTATGTGTCCCCACAGCAATGTGAAGACAAGTTCAATGATTTGAATAAGAGGTATAAGAGGGTTAATGAGATTCTTGGGAAGGGAACGGCTTGCCAAGTTGTGGAGAATCAGAGTTTGCTCGATTCAATGGACCATTTATCTTCGAAAATGAAGGACGAAGTCAAGAAATTGCTGAATTCTAAGCACTTGTTTTTCAGGGAGATGTGTGCTTATCATAATAGTTGTGGCCACGGAGGTGCCGCCGCCACTGTAAGTGGTGGTGTTCAGTATTCGCCTATAGAGGTGGCCGCAGAGCCACCTCAAGGTCTAGTACAGTACCAGCAGCAGAGGTGCTTCCACTCGACCGAAAGCATACCGGCCATGCCTAACATAAATCGAGGGGAGAACAATGAGGGATCTAAATCAGTAAAAGGGATATGTGTTGAAGATGATTACGACGATGATGACGATGAGGAGGATGAAGATGACGATGAATCCGAAGAGGTGATGGGTGGAGGATCAGGATGTCATGACCAGGCACATGATGATGACATGAATGAAATGGATGAACGATCATCAAGAAAGAGGGATAGGGAATGGACTTGTCATTCTTCGCCTCTGATTCGACAACTAGAATCCGAGTTGATTAACATATTGCAAGATGGTGTGAGGAGTCCCTTTGAGAAGAGGCAGTGGATGAGAACAAAACTGATGCAATTGGAGGAGCAAAGTGTCGGTATCCAGTACCAGACGTTGGAGCTCGAAAAGCAACGTTTGAAATGGTTGAAATTCAGTACCAAGAAGGAGAGGGAAATGGAGAGGGAAAAGCTATTGAATGAAAGGATGAAGTTGGAGAATGAGAGAATGATTCTCTTAATCCGGAAGAAGGAGCATAATTTCCTCGATCATCAGCGACAGAATCCGCAGCATTCTTCTAACAAGAAGAGCGACCCCTCTTCGATCAGTCGATGAACCAGCTTTAGCTACAAGGTGTGCTAGAGAAATTAGATATCTGACAAAACAGGGTGGTGTTTTTCAATTGTTCTTGCAATAGTTCAATGTTTCTAAAACCTCGAAGGAAAGTGGAAAGAAATGTCCATTTCTATATTTGTTTGTTAGAGCTCAATATATGGATTAAGGATGTAATTTGCATTTATGTAGTTATTTTAATTAAATTAAAGATTATAAGTATCTCTTGAGGGAAAATTGCCAATGTTTCTATTGGCAAATGATGGAGAAATTTATATACAAACAACATTTAAAACTAATCTGGTTGAAAATTTGAAACCACAAGGGGGGTTTAAATACACAATAAAACATACTGAAAGGGTCTTGGCATTTATACTAGAGGCAACATAAAATAGCAAAAGGGTCCCCCACGCACGTGACCCTCAAACACGTGCCCACCTAACGGACGCGTCACGAATGTAACGCCACTCCCTCCCCCAACATCAAAACCCTAACTCCATTTAACGGCGGCAATCTCGAACCGTCTTGTTTTTCACGTCCGTCTGTTGCTCTCCGTTTCCGTCTTGACGCCGTCCATGGCCTCTTGTGACGACGATTTTTCCATCCTCGACGACCACCAAACACCTAACTCCGTCCAGCCCCCCGCCACCGTTACCGCTCAAACGCCGCCTTTTAACATCAGCCCTTACGACAATGATTCCGATCCTTTCGATTCAGAGCCTGATCCAAACTCTATCTCCGGGAAACGCGTCATTGATCGGGAAGATATACACGGTGTTACGTCTAAAAGGACGAGATCTCATTCGTCGGCTTCCGCCGCCGGGGACTACAGGAAGGACCGGGAGGAATGGAGTGACAGCGCGATCGCGTGTTTGCTGGAGGCGTACTCGGAGAAGTTTGTGCAGTTGAATAGAGGGAACTTGAGAGGTAGGGATTGGGAGGAGGTGGCCGCGGTTGTGAGCGAGAGGTGCGAGAAGCAGACGAAGACTGTGGAACAGTGTAAGAACAAGGTTGACAATTTGAAGAAGCGGTACAAATTGGAGAGGCATCGATTGAGCAATGGTGGCGCATCGGTGAGTCACTGGCCTTGGTTGAAGCAGATGGAGCAGATCGTGGGCAACTCCCTTGCAGCCAAAGCAGCTGCCGAAGAAGAGAAGTCCCCTGGTGGATCCTCTTACTCCATCAGACAGTCCAAAAGGTATCAGGCTCTGAAAAAAATGATTTCTTGGTTATTTGCAATAAAAAATGAATTCTTGGTGTCATGTTTTTGTTACGTGAAGGTTCCAATTGTTTGAATTGATATGAGAATGGGAAAGAGTAATTGTAAGCCGTGACTAAGCTTTTATTGGTTCCACTGAATAACTTGCCAAAGCGGATTTTTTTTTTCCTGAGCGGACTTCAGTTATGTGAAAGCTGCATTGATTCTCACGGGAACAAATGCTTGCTTTGCAAGTAACATCTTTTCATAATTTATGGATCTGCAGGTGATGTTTGACTTTGTTTTCACGTTTTTTTTATCACTCTTTCTTCTTGTGTGATCTATGTTGCTAGTTTGCATTTGTGATACCAGCTGCCATGAACATCATGCTGTCTGACTTTCTATTCAGTTGCTACATGATACAGACGTATTTATATTTCTGGAATGATGACAAGTGAACTTGTCTATGGGCAGACTCGGAACTTCATCTACCAGTCCCGGTGGTCAGGTTATGAGCACGAAGCCAAAATCATCTACTCTTAGGTGGCGAAGAGTTGTGTTCAAAGTTAGTGGTGCTGCTCTGGCTGGTACTGCTCCTAATAATATGGATCCAAAGGTTATTACCAACCTGGTTTCTGACTTGTTGGGCAATTCAAGTTAATTTATATGGTCTCCAATCAATTGTGGCATCATGAGTTTTGTCCTCGTGTCAAGTGGTCCTATTTATCTCCTATGTTGAGGCCATTTGTTACCATTTGATGTGTAGGAAACTTTTTGAAACTGAACGGTTTATTTACTGATATTGTAACATGATTGAGAAAATCAAGTTGCACCAGCATTTCGATGCAAACTTTTTGAAACTGAACTGATCTGATTCCTTTTACAGCCAAATGAAAGAAATATATTAGCCGGGAAAGAATGGTTGTAGTTTCGGGTCTTTTACTTATTTGTGATTGTGATTTACTCCCACGGGCAGTTTGGTCTGGGGTAGACCCACAGAGAGAAAATTTTCTGAAATTTCATATGTAGTTTTTCAAAAATTAATTCCGTCTCCCTCCCAGAGAGAGATGAAGTTTCATATGTGATTTTATGCTGAATTATATTGTACTAGATTGTTTTTATGTAGAATGCTGTTCTATACAAGTTTCACTCTAAATCAATTTCGTAAATAACATGGAAGGTGGATGTGCATGTAAAAGACCTTTTAGTGATGTGTATATATTTTCATGGTTTTATTGGGCATCAGGAGAAGAAGACATATATCATGAACAAAAAGACAGGTGGAATCAATAAGCTAGGAATTATAAAATGTTACCTGTTGAATTTAATCACTCTATGACACAGTAAACATCTCCATTCTCTCGTATTACCTATTCCTTTCTAGATGATAAACCTTTATGTCAAATCATCACCATTTTGTTGCCATACTGAGGACCTTCTCCTCATTTTAATTAGTTTTTTTTAATAATATGCATAGGTGGCCATGCTGATTGCTAGGGAAGTCTCGATCGCTTGCCGCGTCGGTGTCGAGGTATACATTAACAGAATGGAATAGCTGTCGGTGGTGGCAACTTCTTCATTTATTCTTTATGTAAGTCATTATGAATTTTTTGGTGTTTCAGCTATTTTAACATGTGTGTTTTCATTTTTCATGTAGGTGGCCGTTGTTGTTGGTGGCCGCAACTTCTTTTGTGGTGACACATGGGTAACATCGACTGGGTTGGATAGGTGTACTGCATATCAGATAGGGTAGGTTTCTTGGCATGAAGCAGACATTTGTTTTTAGTATATATGAATTACCAGTCCTGTTAGATGATGATAATTGTACTGACTGACAATCTAATAGTGCAGTAGTTATCGCACATTGCAAAAATCAGGGGTCTTCAATTTTTAGTTTTTCCTTGTTTCAAACTTCCGCGAAGCTGTCAATGGTTTATTTTTTCTCATTCATGTTTTTACTGCAAAAAGAATGATGGCGACCGTGATGAATTCCATACTGCTTCAGTCAGCATTGGAGAAGTTGGGGGTGCAGACACGTGTGCAGAGTGCATTTTCTATGCCTGAGGTTGCTGAGCCATATAGCAGGCAACGAGCCATCCGGCATCTTGAAAAAGGAAGGGTTGTAATTTTTGGCGGCATTGGAGCTGGCACTGGAAATCCGCTCTTTTCCACCGATACAGCTGCAGCACTCCGGGCTTCAGAGAGTATGTATGCATGACCTTGCTTCATGGTTATGATATATTATATTGTTTTCCGCCTGTATTAATAGAGATTATTCTGCCTCCATTTCGTCTAGTTCATGCTGATGCAGTCTTGAAAGGTACAAACGTGGATGGTGTCTACATTTGTGACTCTAGAAACGAAAATATTACAGCCGAGCACATTTCTTTCAGAGACTTGGCTTCTAGAGGTGCATCTCCTATGGACATGATGGCCATGACATTCTGTGAGGAGAATATAATTCCAGGTCTTCAACTTCGTTTATTCTTTTCCATTTCCCGCTTATTAATTTTAGTTTCATTTCATTTACTAAAGATGGCTATTATTCATTCTTGATTGAAATGAATTATTTTTTGCAGTTGTTATTTTCAATCTTCACGAGCCTGGAAATATATCGAGGGCATTATGTGGAGAACAGGTCGGTACTCTAATCAGTCAAACTGGACCCATGAGCTAATGTTCATTTTCAGCCGCTGATCGCATATGGTGATTGAACTTCTTGTTCTGTGAAATGTTTTCTCCAACTAACATTCCTAAAACAAAGTTTGGGTCGAAAGTGACCCTATATAAACGAAATTGTTTGTGTAATATGTAGAATTTGGGAGAAGTTCCAAAAAGTCACATTGGATACCTTAGGCAACTGTTAATGGGTAAATTTTATAATCCACACACATTTGAGGGAACCTCTTCATGATTTCGAGTGTTTCTTGAGAGTATGCCTTCTTGTTCTATCTTTCGTTTTTCCTTAAATTGAGCAATCTGGATTGTAATTGTGTTCTTGACATTTTAGCACTTGGTATCTCTAGGAAAGATATCTGGTTAACGTTTGTATTTCTGATACCAGCTTGGACATACCTCATGTATGTGTACGTGTAAATTGTTTTTAAAAATCAAATTAATGAAATGCTTTGTGTCCTATACACGGGATTGGAGGTGCAAATTCTTTTGTTTGTAGTAGAGTATTGTCATTTGTTCATATTACATGCGATGTTGTTTCCGCAAGTATAAAAAACAGGGGGTTGTCATTGTTAAGCATCCAAATACACAACACTATTAGGAGAATATGGCTAAAAATTATCCGCCATTTTTTGAATGTTGGTCACAATAGTAAATATTAGAGGTGAGAATGAGTCGAATTGTGCTGAAATCATTAGTAATTTTTGTTTGGAGCTTGAATTTCACCGACCCTTCTTGAGCTTGACTTGTGTCCATTGTTTTTAAAATAAGCACACATAAGCGGATAAGCCTATAGACAGACTGGAGTTGCTCAATGTTTGTATTTTTGCTCGTAGATATATCATATATGTTGTATTTTTGTTTGTTTTGGATTTGTACAGCCATTAGAGGATGTCTTGGCCTAAATCCTAACCCTCACCTCTTTTTGTATTTTTTTTTCCAATTTTATTTTCTTAAACAAAAATTGTCAAGGCCTGAAATCACGCAAATGCCTGTCATAAATTTCAAACCTTTGACGGGCAGACATCAGCATATGGATAGGCCTACTTTATTCTACGAATCCATAAAGTAATTACAGTGTCGGGTAATTATGAAAAGGAAATGATTAATGATCATTATTTAGTTGGACACAGTTGTTAAAACATCACTGTTTGTTTTTACCTTCTTCTTTCCGAGGAGAGTATTCTCGGGATACGATGGTGTAGTTCATTTACAAATGTTTTGAGTTTATTTTATGTGACTTTTCTTAGAAATTCAGGTTCATCACCCAGAATCAAAATCTTGGGCAAGAATTTTGAATCTGTTACAAATTTTTTCTGCTTGTCTTAAATAAATGGGAGATTATATGTCTTGGTGACTAGTTGGCAGGAGGACACCATTAGATATTAATCACATTCAGAATAAACTGATAAATATTGACGCTAACATGGAAATCACATCCTATAAAGCTGCATGGAATCAAGAACCCATATCCTCAAAGCAAAAAACTTACAAAAAAAGACAAATTTGCAACAAAACATTGCACGTTTAAGAAACAACCGGTAGAAACCAAGACATGCAAATTCAAGACAGAGCATCTTCCGTGGTCGGAAGCGAGGGGGAAAGTGAAGTACGCGATTCGTCGTACTCTTCCCCTAAAGGAGATTGCTCCACCCTTATCTCCTCTATCATTTTAACAGCTTCAGCCATTGTAGGCCTTTTTTCAGGTTGTGGCACCACACAAGCCATGGCCACGTGAAGCATCGACACCAATTCTTCCTCGATATTTTTGTACCTCAACAATTCTGGATCGAATACTTCTGCTGTCCACTCGTCCCGCACAACAGACTGAACCCATTTCGGTAAATCAACTGATGTTTCCTCCTCCTTAACTCTAGCCCGATTAGGGGAAGAATGCTGTGATGGTACCTTCCCTGTGAGTACTTCTAGTAACAGCACTCCGAAGCTGTAAACATCGGACTTCTGTGAAAGTCTCTTGATTTCTGCTTGCTCTGGTGCTCTGTACCCTCCCAATCTAGCTATCGCATGCACAGGATTCAATAGTAACGACAACCCAAAATCCGAAATGCATGAAACTCCATTTTTATCTAGTAACACGTTTGAAGATTTCACATTGCCATGAGGAATTCTAGAAGCTGCATACTCTTCATGAATTCTTGCGAGTCCTCGAGCTGCCCCGAGAATTAAGCTGATTCTTGTAGTCCAATCCAGCGGGATTCTCCCAGGTCCTCGGTTTCCTGTCATCATCAAGAAATCAGCACGAAAAAAGAATGTATCAGATTATTGAAATTCTCAAATTTTATACCATGTAGAAGTGAATGTAAGCTCCCATTAGGCAGATAATCATAAACAAGCAACTTCTCTTCCCTTGCATAATAATAAGCTCTGAATCTCACTATATTAGGATGTCTAATCTTTCCAATCACGTCCATGTACTGCTCAAACTCCTTCCTAGCACAAGGATTTGCATCCTTGAGCCTTTTGACAGCCACAATGCATCCATCATCAAGCACGGCTTTGTAGACAGTCCCCAGACTCCCTTTACCAAGCATTTCAGCCGATGCCCGGAGCAAATCCTCGAGTTCAAATTGCTTTTTCCTGTCAAAAAACACTAGTCTACTCTTATCGGTGGCATTTGTGCCATCACTGTCTCCTCCTCCGGTATTAGCATACACTCTCTTTTCTCCGGAGTGACCATTTCTTCTCTTCCCGCCCTCACTTCCCGTTATTGAATTCGAGTCTCTTGAGTACCTCCCACAGCAGTATGCTACCGCAAAAGACGCTATCACCAGTAAAAGGACTGAGTTTGCCACCACTATTGCTACTATTGCTCCATTGCTAAGTCTTTTGTGATGCTTGCTTGATGATTCTTCAACCGTTGTGCTTGAAGACGAGGGAAGTGAACTGGGATTTGACAGTACCGTTTGTGGCGCTGCCGGTCGTCCACCGGTGTACGAACACTGGGGAAAAGGGTTGTTCCCACAGAGCCCTTCATTGCCAGAAAAACTTGCGTCACCGAATTTTGATAATAAAGTCTTTGGAACCATTCCATACAGTTCATTGTTTGACAGATTCAATTCTTTAAGCTGTGGAAGTGAATCAAGCAAGTCTGGGATTGTCCCTGTAATCTCATTGTTTTGGAGGTGAAGAGTGAGCAAGCGGGATAGTTTTGAGAGGTTGGACGGGATTGGACCTTGGAGATTGTTGTTGGAGAGATCAAGGCGAAGGAGCCGGTGGAGGGACGAAAATTCTGTCGGGATTTCGCCGGAGAAGTCGTTTCCAGAGAGGTAGATGAGCTTGAGATTAATGCATTGGGAGATGGGCGTGAGGGTGCCGTTAAGGCGGTTGCCACTCAAATCAATGAAGCGTAGCTGATCCAACGACGAGAGCGCGTCGATGGGGCCGCGGAGGTTGAGGTAGGGGAGGGAGAGGGTGGTCACACGGTTGTTGGTGCACTTCACGCCTGCCCAATTGGCCGTGCATGCTGTGGTGGTGGTGGTCCAGTTGGGGAGGAGTGTTCCGTGGAGGTCGGTTTGGGACCGGAAGAGGGAGAGGGCCTCGGTGTCGCTGGTGGCACCGGCGTTGCCAAGGAGGAGGAGGAAGAAGAGGGAGTAGAGGTCCATATGTGAATGCTGCATTGAGCCCGATTGCATGGGGTACAATGTTATTAGCTTAATATTTTTGGAGGGTATTCGGAGTTTCAATAGTCGAGGGAAAAAGTGAATTTATAGATATGAATTGAATAAAAAGAAAAGAAAAGAAAAGAAAAATTGAATGTACGTCAAAATTTTACATTTTCAATATATACAATGAAATTTTAGTAAGGGAAATGATGGAGGAGACAAGAAGCATGAGGAGGGAGTTGGTTGCACAAATGATTGCTGTTCTCCACTCCTTTTAATGGGATTGGAATGGAGTAGAAAAAGTGGAATAAAGGAAAAAAGAAGATGAAATAAATTTATTAATAATTGGGTATGTGGTCTTCTTTTACACTTACACTGGGATTGATTGGTGAAGTTCATGTAAAAGTGGATGCACGCCCTTCAAGATCATTTCCAGAATTTTTTCACTTTTCAGTTTTCACCACAAATACATCCTCATCTCACCGATTCAAGATTATGCTCTCAATTGTTTTTCGGTTTCGTCGTAGACAGAGTTAGAAATTTCAATCGAAATAAATCACGTTTTGAGAAGAGACGGGTGCAACCACCGACTCTCCCTTGTTTCGTCTCTGGTTTCAGTGAAGACAAGTCAAGAAGCGGGGCTGATTTAAAATAAATTGGGGGTAAATTTAACATTTTCAAGAAATTTATAATTTTTATATTTTAGACACCAAGCCTCGTTCAAATATATATAGTTTTAGGAATGTAAAGAACTTTGACATTTCCCTTTCTTTTCTTTTTTCACTTGTTTGCAAAAGAAAAAGCAATTGCTTTAAGTGAGAAACAAACAAAGTTTGTGTAGATGAAAAAGGAAAAAAAGTAAACAAAGTTGTCTAATGAAAATATGGATACCAGAGACAATAATATGTGTGTAAGTGTAACCTCTGCCCATAAAATTCAACATTTGGTCAATGTGTTGCGTAATGTGAGAAGCTTGTATTTGTTGCAAGAATCCAGTGAATTACTTGACTTTTTTTTCCTCTAAAATTTACCATTCAAATTCTCCTCTCAAACATAAATTTGGGCATGTGGGTAAACCTGTAGAAATCCTTGTGTTGTGTTTCTTGGTGTAACGAGAGGAGATTTGATAGTTTTTCCATCAATTTGAAACTGCAAATGCGAAATTGAAGGCGTGATTGGCGTAGGAGAAAAAGTAACCATTTCTTCTATATATTCAGTGTTCATTTCCCTACTCACTTGTAATGACTAATGAGAAACCGGATTATTGATAGATTAATGATAGACAGTACCATGGTCGATGCTATCCTTCAGATAAAGAATAGTTCTAATTTTCGGTTTTTTTAATGAGAAATGTTCACGTGAATATTTCACATTGAAAAAAAAAAATGGATTATTGATTCTGATACATAGACGGTTCCAATATGTTAGTATTGACAAAATCTACAATATTTATATATTTTGATTAAATTTTTTTTTTTTTTAAAAACACATGAAATATATGACCTAATTTTTTTTATTATAATTTATTATTTGATGGCACATGCCTCTTTCACGATAATGTCGATGCTACTTTTGGGGTAGCTATCCCAAGGGCCATTGAATGGACCAGATCAAATCATTTGGGGTGCAAATATGATCGTGCAAGCAATTCTAACAAAGGAGCGTTGCTTGGCAGCTATTGGAGATAGACCGACGGATATCACGGATGATCAAAAGTGGATTGAGATGAATCACAATGTTGTTGCCAATTTACACTTGGCTATAGCGGATGAAGTTTTGTCAAGTATCTCTAAAATAAAAAGCGCAAAAGTTATTTGGGATACTTTGGCAAAACTGTACGAGGTCAAGTCACTACACAACAAAATTTTCCTAAAGAGAAAGCTTTATACTCTTCGGATGGCGGAACCCTCATCGATGACCGACCATATCAATACACTGAATACTCTATTTTCCCGGCTCACGTCTATGGGGCATAAAATAGAGGAAAAAAACGTGCGAAGCTTCTACTTCAAAGTCTACTAGATTCATACGATCAGCTCATCATCAATGTTACCAACAATGTTCTTTCGGATAATTTAAATTTTGACGACGTCTTAACTGCGGCTCTTGGAGAAGAGAGTCGTCGAAAGAACAAGGAATATAGGTTGGCAACGCCGAAGCAAGCAGAGGATTTACCGATGACGAGAGGAAGATTGACGGAGCGTGACTCCATTGGGAGCCACAGATATGGTAGATCGAATTCAAGAAGTAAGAAGAAGAATATTTACTGCTTTAAATGTGGCGGTAAAGGGCACTTCAAAAGAGAGTGTACGAAGAGCATCGAAAAGGAATCTTAAGAAAATGTGGCCAGTACTTCAGGCGTTGGTGAAATATTATTCAGCGAAGCAGCAACGGTTGCAGAAGGCAGACACAAATTTTGTGATGCATGGATTATGGATTCAGCAGCGACATGGCACATGATGTCAAGGAGAGAATGGTTCGATCAGTATGAACCAATCTCAGGAGGATCTGTATTCATGGAAAATGATCATGCCTTGGAAATCGTTGGGGTCGGTACAATTAAAATCAAAATGTTTGATGATACTATTTACATCATACAGGAGGTACGACATGTGAAGGGCTTGACAAAGAATCTTTTGTCTTTGGGGCAATTGGATGATATTGGGTGCAAAACCCGTATCGAGAAAGGGATCATGAAAATTGTGAAAGGCGAGCTTGTGGTTATGAAGGCGGAAAATGTTGCTGCAAATCTGTATGTATTGTTGGGGGAAACACACAAAGAGGCGGAACTAGCTATTGCATCAATTGGTTCGAGAGAAGAATCAACAGTGTTGTGGCATAGAAAGCTCGGGCATATGTCAGAACGAGGAATGAAGATTCTCTCAGAACGGAAGCTGTTGTTGGGGATTACAAAAGTGACTCTACCCTTTTGTGAGCATTGTGTTACCAGTAAACAACACAGATTAAAGTTTGGCACATCTACTACCAAAAGCAAAGGCATATTGGAGCTGATTCATTATGATGTTTGGCAAGCACCGGTGGTATCCCTTGAAAGAGTGGGTGCCCGGTTAGCCAACTTATGGCTAAGGGCTTTTGTGACTCTATGTATAAACAATCTTTGTTTAATATAATTTACATTCATTAATGGCATTTTCTTTGTCTTTCTTCATATAGTTATATTGTGATATACTATTGTTGTTTTGATAAAGACCTTGAATATACTATAGTGTAAGTAAGATGAGATAGTGAATAAAGAGAGATCACTATTATGAAACACATCTTATAGTCATTGTATATTCTAAACAGTTCCTAGTCAATTGAGCCGTCCGCTAATAAGGATAAGGATCGCTCGAGATTGAGACTAGCATTTGTGATGCCAAGTACCATGTTTCATTGGTAATGGACATGGAGATGTTCAAAGCATGCAAATGGATATTCATATGATGAATGATCGAACTACCCTATTCGGACTTTCCAAGTGGTTATCACTTATCGAGTGGATAAAGTCCGCGGTTTTGGTTGTACACCATTAGTCCTTACTACTTGAAACATCATTGAGACTCTATATGCTAGTACTGTACTTTGACTCGTTTACCGACTCTATTGGGGTCATCAGGTGTCGGGATTGGGTACAGTTACGACACATATAGGAGTCGATGCTTTGTTGTCAAGGATTCACCACATACTTGCGAGTGTGGATATCCTATGCGATCTGAGGAGATATTAGTGTGACGAATCTCTGGCCAGAGTACATGATGTGTTTTAGGTTACTCGGTTTTCCTAGTAACACATGCGATGTCATTATTTGATCTTCAAGATGTAATGCATAGTTATCGAATCTCGAACGACTCTCGATGCACCAATGGTTGTTGATTCGATCGGGATATGTGGATGAAGGGACCGTACTGTACGCTAACCAAAATCTACTGGTTCTTGCAGGCACTATCAGTGATACCTAGGGAATCATGGGGCGATGTTTCTAGATGCTCTTACCATGATTCGTTGGGCAAGTCGGAAATTGTTGTTCCAAGTCACAAGGAGTTGTGAGCCCACGGCTAGCTGTATCCCTGAACCATTGAGGGTCACACAAGTAATGGATTACTAAACCCCGTTGAGATAGTTAAATTTAAAGAGTTAAATTTAATGAAAGAGAAGTTGGACTTCTTAACTAAAAGGGAGTGGAATTTCCTAAAATGACATAGAGATGGACATTTTTGGAAATCACTGAATTCGGATTCAAAAAAATTATCTTGACTTTAAAAGGTGCAGAAATGGTTTCTGTGCACATTGGTAAAATCGATTTATCAATCGGAGTCATGATGAATTTTATATTAATTTCTATAACAACGTGCTTGCCTTGTTGGACTTAAGTTATGGATTGTGGGTCCTAAGGAGTTAGAGTCCTAATACAATTATAACTTAATCTAGTCTAGAAATTATCTATAAATACATGTGTAGTGTTCGAAAATTGACACAATTCATTCTTGCAATTTTCGAATTCATACATATATTTTAAATGGGAACGAAAATTCCTCTGTCCCTTTAGAGAAAATTCGGTCTGTGATTTTTGTGAAAAATTACATTCCGAATTAACAGATCAAATCTGTTTATTCTCTTCGATAAACATCTGATTGATTTCTAGTGCAATCAATCAGAGGGTTTCTGTTTTCTGTTCGTGGACCTTATTCCGGAGATCGATCGTGAAGCCATCGGTTCCCGGGATATATAAGAAGAGCATAAATTCTGTTGGTGTCCATAATCAAGCCGTTGCTTGAAGAGGTAAAAATTTAATTGTGATTTTATTTTTACTTGCATAATTTAATCGTAAAGTTTTGATACCCATGATATGGAATCGTTCCATATAGAAAAATAAAAATTTTTAAACTTCCGCTGCACCGGGTATCAATTCTTAATTGATCTGAACACGTTTTCCAACATCCCTAGGAGGAGCGAGATACTTTGTCTCGTTTATTGATGATTTATCTAGGAGATGTTGGGTGTATCCAATCAAAAAGAAGTCAGATGTTTTCGAAGTCTTCAAAGTTTTCAAAGCGCGGGTTGAACTTGATTCTGATAAGAAAATCAACTGTTTGAGGACTGACAATGGAGGAGAATATACCAGTGATGAGTTTGATGCATTTTGTCAGCACGAGGGCATCAAAAGATAGTTCACAACGGCTTACATGCCTCGACAGAATGGAGTGGCGGAGTGGATGAACAGAAATTTGTTGGACAGAACAAGGGCCATGTTGAGTACTGCGGGTCTACCAAAGTCATTTTGGGCAAAAGCAGTCAAAACCGCTTCTTACATTGTAGTAGCCTGTACCCAAAATCAGTGATTAAGTGTTAATCAATTCATTAATCCTATTAATTAAGAGTAAACATGAATAAGGGAACTCTTAATGGGTTAACGGAGTTCGGAATTGGATTCAGAACACTTGAAAATGGTTTGAGGGTCATTGAGTTCGGAGGCTCCGAAATCAAGGTTCGGACGATCTGAAGTCAGGGTTTGGACGATCCGAAGAGTGGTTCGGACGCTCCGAATGTGCTGCCGACAGTCATCATGGATGATGTCATCATGCTGACATAAGCAATGACGTAATATCGGGTTCGGACGACCCGAACGTGTTCGGACGACCCGAAGTCCAGTTCGGATGATCCGAACTCCGTCTATAAATAGGAGGGCCGAGATTCAGATTTATACGCACCAATCACCTCTTCTCTCTCGATTCCTTAGCCTTCTAACTCCGATCTAGAGAATTCTATGCGTCCCATTGGGAATCCGGTAGTGGCATAGCGATCCAGGCGTCGTAGCGGAGCTGTGGCCTAGTTTTGAGGCACTCGACAGCAAATGGCTAACGACGGACGAAGGTATAGCTTTTGCTTCCTAAAAATATTTAGGAGTATGCTTTAGCTTAGTTAAGGCTTTTAGAGCGCTATAATGATAGTAGTATCATTTGGCAGTGTAGAGCAGATTATAGGCGTGGATCTAGGGCTGATAGAACTTGCCTAGTATTTGAGGTACGAAAGTACTGTTCGAGATATCCTGACTTGAGTATGCATGTATTATGTGACTGCATGATTTATATGTCATTGATTTATGCTGCATTCATTTGCATACTGAGCTATCTCCTTCGAGATGTCTGTTAGTAGGGTTTTTCCCTATCCTGTTAGTGGTTGGACTTCCATCGATTTGGGTCCAGCATATCCACTGGTATTATGATATGGGAGCCACCTCCTGAAGCGACGGCACATCGTACTACATATCAGGGTCCGGTCTGTCTCTGTTATCTGATCCTTGACCTCGAGTTTATAGGGAGTTCACTTTGCATGCATGTATACTCATACTCTCGTACTGAGCGTTTTATGCTCACGTCTCGTACTCTGTGTTTCTGGACACTCTATTCCATGGGGCAGGTTTGCGATTGGACGAGGCGGGTGGATCCAAGAGGGGCTAGGAAGTGGTTGGCCAGCTGGAGCTTCGTCTAGGTTTTATTTTTGTTGTTTTGGGTTGATACAGCTATTCGATTTGGTTGTATAATATTTGGATAAAATACATATTCCTTTCCTTGGGATTGTATTTATTTATGGTTTTCGCCAGTTTATTCTGATATCTGTTTTATTAAGTTAATTGCATGCCTAAGTTCTGTTAGTAGGTGATCCGGGTAAGGGTCACTACATACATCATCAATCGTTCTCCTTCAGTGGCGATTGATTTGAAGACTCTGATGGAGGTATGGACTGGCAAGCCAGTTGATTATTCTTGGCTACATACATTTGGAATTCCGGTGTACGTTTTGTACAATGAGCAAGAAAGATCGAAGTTGGATTCCAAATCCAGAAAGTGTATCTTCTTGGGTTATGCTGATGGAGTAAAGGGGTTTCGCTTGTGGGATCCCACTGTCCACAAGCTTATCATCAGCAGAGATGTTATCTTCGAGGAAGATAAAGTGAAGGGAGACAAAGGCACACTGAATTCAGAAACTACTATCATTCAGGTGGAAAATAATACAGACGAAGATCAAGTTTCTTGTGAAGCAGTACCAGAGCACGAGGAACAAGAACCAGTTGAGTCAGAGGTTTTCAAAGTGAGGCAGTCAACTCGAGAGAGAAGACCAGGTTGGCTTTCAGATTATATCACTGAAAGCAACATTGCATATTGTCTATTAACAGCGGATGGTGAGCCATCGAGTTTCCATGAGGCTACTCAAAGTTCGGATGTATCCCTATGGATGACAGCGATGCAGGAAGAATTGGAAGCATTGGACAGGAACAAAACTTGGGATCTTGTTACACTACCACGAGGAAGGAAAGCTATCGGTAACAGATGGGTCTACAAGATCAAGCGTGATGGCAATAACCAAGTGGAGCGGTATCGTGCAAGATTGGTTGTCAAAGGGTACGCTCAGAAAGAAGGAATTGACTTCAATGAGATATTTTTTCCTGTGGTTCGACTTTCAACAGTCAGAGTAGTATTGTCATTGTGTGCGGTGTTTGACCTACATCTAGATGTGAAAACAACATTTTTTCATGGCGATCTTGAAGAAGAAATTTATATGCTCCAGTCAGAAGGTTTTGCAGAGAAAGGCAAAGAGAACTTGGTTTGCAGGTTGAATAAATCTTTGTACGGTCTCAAACAGGCGCCGAGGTGTTGGTACAAGAGATTTGATTCCTATATCATGAGCCTTGGGTACAGCAGACTCAGTGCAGACCCTTGTACATATTTCAAGAGGTCTGGTGATGATGATTATATCATTTTGTTGTTGTGCATGGATGACATGTTGGTAGCAGGCCCCAACAAAGATCGGGTCCAAGAATTGAAGGCACAGTTGGCTAGGGAATTTGATATGAAGGACTTGGGACCAGCAAACAAGATTCTAGGGATGCAAGTTCACCGAGACAGAAGCAATAGGAAGATTTGGCTTTCTCAGAAAAATTATTTGAAAAAAGTCTTGCAACGCTTCAATATGCAAGATAGTAAGCCAGTTTCAACCCCTCTTCCTATTAACTTCAAGTTATCTTCTGAGATGTGTCCTAGCAGTAAAGCAGAGAGGATGGATATGTCTCGAGTACCGTATGCATCAGCAGTGGGAAGTTTAATGTTCGCTATGATCTGTACTAGACCAGACATTGCACAAGCAGTGGGAGCGGTTAGTCGGTATATGGCGAATCCTGGACAAGAGCATTGGAGCACGGTTAAGAGGATCCTTAGATACATTAAGGGTACCTCGGATGCTGCATTATATTTTGGAGGATCAGATTTTATACTCAGGGGCTATGTTGATTCAGACTATGCGGGTGATCCAGATAAAAGAAAATCTACTACTGGTTATGTGTTTACAGTTGCAGGAGGTGCAGTCAGCTGAGTTTCAAAACTACAAACAGTTGTGGCGTTATCTACAATGGAGGCAGAATACATGGCAGCTACTCAAGCTTGCAAGGAGGCAATATGTATTAAAAGGTTATTGGAGGAGCTTGGGCACAAACAAGAAAAGATTTCTCTGTTTTGTGACAGTCAGAGTGCCTTGCACATTGCAAGGAATACAACCTTTCATTCTAGGACTAAACACATTGGAGTTCAATTTCACTTTGTACGAGAAGTAGTAGAGGAAGAAAGTGTGGACATGTTGAAGATCCATACGAAGGATAACATAGCTGATATTCTGACCAAGCCAATTAGCACAGAGAAGTTTGAATGATGTAGATCCTCAAGTGGCCTAGCAGAAACATAAGCAGAATGGAACGGCAAGATTGAAAGGATGTATGGAGATGTGTTTGATTCTCAATCAAATCTTCAAGTGGGAGAAATGTCGGCAAATGACACATGGAAAGCATGCATTAAATGCATGTTTATATATTCAATTATGGTTGGCCAAAGTGGACGGCAAGATTGAAGGAAATTCATAATGAATTTCCTTTCTCATGTGTGTTCAGACGAGAATCCCCTACTATAAATAGGTGTCTCCGCTTGTCAGTTTTAGCATCTCATCCTCAAGTTTTTCCTTCTGATCTTGAGTTATCTTATCTCCTTAATTATTTCTATATATATTTGTGAGATATGTTTTCTCCTGTATAAGAGAGTGAGTATCTCTTTGGAAACACAGAGAGAGGTTGTAATTCTCCCTTGGTATCTATTTTATTCTTCGATTTCTATAGTTTCTATCTCGTGATGCCGCACCTGAGACCAACAAAACATTGAAATTAACCTTCAAACAACTCGCAAATTAATTTGATGCATTTTTCCAAGAAATCTATATCTATATTATATATAAAAGCTGAGTTTTTACTATATATAGTAAAATCCTGCCATTTTTTTTTGTTAAAAATGGTAATAATTTTTATTTAAATAATTTGCTTAAATGTATACTAAAAATATGTAATTTTTAATTTTATATATATACATAACAAATGTAATTTGTACACTAAAAAAATTTCAAACCAATTTATGGCAATATAATTCTTTAATCTTGAAATAAATTTTTGTTAAAAATGGTAATAATTTCTATTTAAATAATTTGCTTAAATGTATACTAAAAATATGTAATTTTTAATTTTATATATATATATATATATATATATACATAACACATGTAATTTGTACACTAAAAAAATTTCAAACCAATCTATGGCAAGATTACGTAATGTGATTTATTTGTATACATATATTTATATTATTCTTTAATCTTGAAATCAATTATAAATTACACTTACAAATATATAATGGTAATAATGGTAACGAGATAATTTGCAAACCAATTTGGCAAGATTCCGTAATGTGATTTATTTGTATACATATTTATATAATTCTTTAATCTTAAAATAAATTAATATGAAATAAATTACACTACATATACATATAATGGTAATAATGGTAACGAGATAATTTGCAAACTAATTTGACAAGATTCCGTAACGTGATGTATTTATATACATATTTATATAATTTCTTAATCTTACATATTTATAATTTCGTAATCTTGAAATATATTACACTTACTATTTTGAAAATTATACTTACTAATTCACAAGCATATATATGTAAATTTGACTTTATAATTTTATGAGAAATTACATGCTATTTGAGTGAAAATTTGCTTTCCAAAACAATCGACCATTCCTAAAAATATGTAATAATACCACATCTAATTTTCAGAAAGAAAATACGATAATTAAAATGTGATGTGCAAGAATATACAAGGGAGAAGTAAGCGTTTTCAATGCATTTCATGCCACAAAATTTTTATGGTATAATTATACTTTTATTCATAAATGTTTCATAAATATTACTTTTGCTTTCAGGGTATCGATGCTCCAGAAATGCCAAAAGATTTTAAATACTTAGCTGATCGAAATATTCTATTCAAAGTTCAAGTGAAGACCAACCAAAATCATGGATTTAATGAAACACATGATCATGAAATTGGTAACAGACTCTAATGTTGTGGATAAATTTTCTGCAGAATTTATCGAGAACCAGGTTATTAATATTTTTGCTTTGAAAGTCAATATTTAAAAATTAACATTTTGTCATCTAAAATTTCTCGGATTACTACAGGAATCTGATTTGTTTTCGAAATTGAAAAGGATAGAGACTGGAGAATTGGATGTGATTTTTCAACAATTTTTTTACAACATCTAGGTGAATTTGATAAATTACTAAATTTTAATTTTTTTAAACAAATTCTTTCCTCGGAAGATGAAGTTTCTACTCCCTTGAAATCAACAGGAAAAACAGTGATTTCACAAGATGGGTTGAAGTATTCTACTTCAAAACGAAAACTGATGGACGAGTTCTCATCAACAACAGAAAAAAAAATTAAAAGTTACGTCAAACAAGAAAGGATTGAATCATATTTGTTTTTATAGTGAGTGTTTAATTTTAATTATATTATATGTCATGTTTGGAGCTTGAAGTGTTGGTGAATTACAATATGATGAATTCCAAAACTATTCAAAACCAAATCTCAAATCTAATCTCACGTATCATCAAACCAAGTAGCACATACTCATTTTTCATAAAATTAGTAAAGCTCGACCTTGAGTCTGCGGCAACAATGAGAAATCAAAGATTATAAAACTTCAAAGAGAGAAATATTGCCGAATTTAAAGGCTCCAAACAACAATGAAGTGACTGACATAATCTAGAGTTATAGGCCCCAAGAGACAGAAAAGTAACAATCAAACACAACATAATTCTTCAACTCATTCTTCATATTTAATAACTTTTGGGATTTAGTTTTGTAGTTATGCATACCTTATTTGATACAAGTCATTTGAACATGTCGTCACAATTTTATTTACACTGCATGC
This sequence comes from Henckelia pumila, assembly GCF_033568475.1. Taxonomy (NCBI): domain Eukaryota; kingdom Viridiplantae; phylum Streptophyta; class Magnoliopsida; order Lamiales; family Gesneriaceae; genus Henckelia; species Henckelia pumila. The sequence continues at coordinate 83,973,855 of NC_133120.1, forward strand.
TGTGATTTATCTCCTTTCGTTAGATGTATCTGAAATATATATAGATGTATAAACATCAGCTTAAAATGATTTGTAGATGCTTCTCAAGAAATTCGAAAAAAATTCATGATCTACTATAGTCTTCTTAACTTTTGAGAATAAATAAATAATACTTCTTACTACATGTGCAGATGATTATATTAATTAATCTAAGTTAAACTTGGAACAACGAAACTTAATATTATACATGTTTATGAAATCCATAATAGTGTAAAATGGTGGAAAACATTATAGATCTGACTAAGAAAGATATTATGTAAAAAAATATATTTCTTATTTCTTATTTCAACTATATGTTAATGATGAGATATGTTAGAACCTAATGGGGGAAATTAGGTTCTATTAACAACTTTAGCAATTTAAAGTGATTATGAAAATACGCAAGCGGAAGACTTAAAGCAATCAACAATAAATACGATAAATAAATGCGTAAAAGAAATAAAGCGATAAATGAGATAGGATATGTTTATGAAAGTTCGACGATAAATCGTCTACGTCTCCCCTTCTTGGTTAAGATCGATTAACCAAGGATCCACTAGCACTTCGAACGTCTTGGCCTTGATGGCTCCAAGGATAGCCGTACAACTCAACACGATCACCACGCCGATACAACTCGAACACTTGGCCTTAAGGGCTCCAAGGATAGCCTCAACACAACACACTTGACTTCACACTCAAGTGTTTACAACGATAGCACAACACACTTGGTTTCACACTCAAGTGTTTACAACAATAATACAACCAACTCACAAACTATTTTTACAAACACTCTCAAATACTTGAATATATCACACACACACTTTGATAGAGAGAAGATTGCTTGCAAAGTAGAGAAGAGATAAGTTGGGATGTCTCCAAATGACCTTGGAAGGCCTCTATTTATAGTTGGTAAGGATTTTAATCTGATTTGAGTGCATGGAGCGTGTGTTGGAAAGTCAAGGAGAGACAAAAAGTGTTCGGCGCCGCTGTCCCCTTCAAAAACAGCACTGTGCGGATTTTGTGGAAAAATCATATCTCACAATATAACCGTTGGATTGATCTGAAATTTTGAATGAAGCTTTAAAACATCTTGATCTTTATTCTGAACGGTGGATATTTGTATTTGAACGAGTCAAACATTTCCAGTAATTTTCGGAATTCGCTACATCATGTTTTCGCATCTTGTTCTGCGCGACACAGTTGAAAAATTCATAACTCACAACCCATTTGTTGGATTGATCTGAAATTTAGATAAAAGTTGTAAAACATCCTAAAATTGAATCTGATTGGTGGAGATTTGATTTTGATGTTTCAATCATTCCTAGTTATTTTTTGAAGTTGAATCTTCATGGTTTCGTTCCTTGCAGAAGTAGGTATTGTGCAGCATATTTGAAAAAATCATATCTCTCAATATAGCCATTGGATTTCTCTCAAATTTGGATAGAAGATTTAAAACTTCCTCATCTGGATTATGACTAGTGGAGATCAGATTTCAATGCATATAAAATTCCCAGTAATTTTCGGAAGTTGCTGCTCCATACTTTAACTTTTCTTGTCCCTTTCTTCATATCCTCATAACAATGTTTCATGGCATCCACATAACATTGTGTCCATTATATGAGCAATATGAGACTTCATAAATACATTGATAGCTTTAAAATAACTTCTGTTGCATGTTTTTCACTCGCAAGCGCACGATGTCAAGTTATAATATAGGAATTAAGTCCAAGTCGATCCCACGGAGAATGAATAAATGATATTATATCAAATATTTGCAACTAATAAAATCCTAATTCTATGTAGAGCTACGAAAGTGGTTTGATTTTTATAAAACTAAAATTTGCAAGAAATAAAATTAAATAACCACGAGTTCACGAGAGTAAAATTCAATAAGCGACGACTGCTAGAGGTTCGACTTTACTTGACTGTACACCACAATTTATTTATAATGATTGTTCAATTATAAAATCTTCTAGTTTATTAGCCAAGAATTCTTATTATTTTCTACTACCTCTCTCGAGTGTCGAGCAAAAATTCGTATTCAATAAAAAACTCAATATCTCTATCAAAGTTCAATTATTAAATCCGGTAAAAAGCACAAGAATTCTTCTAATGACTTCTATGGAGTTATATGCCTCTCGAACAGTATAAACACCATAGATGTATTTTCCTATGTCGTATTCAAAATCTCCTCTCTCGAGTGATAGATTCTAAATAAAATATCATTCAATCTATGGCCAGTAAATTGAAAGCATTAAGATCAGGAAAACACAAATAAACTGTGCGAAGAAATTTAAATATATAAATCAAAATATGTCAATCATGGTTTCCAGTCAAGATCCGTCTACCTCTAGACTAAAAAATTAGATCATAACGCAATTCAAAATTAAATAACTCATGTTTTTCCAACAATCCATAAACTAAGAAAAATAGAGTTCAAAGAGAAACTAGAACGAATTAGAATGAAGCTTCTCCGTCGCCGGATGCCGCCGTCTTCAGTCTTCATACCGGAATCTCGAGCTCTTGTGCAATCCAAAACTCTTAATCGCCGTCTTATGCTCTGGAAAACTCTCTAAACCCTCGTATCCCTTTAGAATAAGCCATAAATTCCTTTTTAAACTCGATCAAGACTTTCCAAAATTATGGGCACTGCGCAGCGCTGGAGCGCTATACTTCGGCGCTGGAGCGCCCGTCATTTTCTTCCAACAGCGCTGGAGCGCTGCATATATAGCGCTGGGGCGCTATTTCCTCGACTTTTCACCTTTCGGAAGACTCCGTGTAGCGCTGGAGCGCTTGGCTTGTAGCGCTGGGGCGCTAGTCTTGGCACTTTTATTTCTTTTTTATTCAACTCTTTTTCACCTCTTTTTCACTTCTTTTGACCAACTAAAATGAATAACACTCAAATTCCTGCAAACAACACAAACAACAAGAGACATGCATAATATCGCTCAAAACACAACAAAAGCCAAGCTAATTCATATAAAATATATGTGCAAAAATTGCACTTATCAAATCCCCCCAAACTTGAACTTTTGCTAGTCCCGAGCAAAACAAACAAAACACTAAGACACACAAGGAATTAAAAACACACAAGAAAGCAGTAAAACTTATTAACCCAAATGGCCTCAGATGTTCAGCAATTAATCCATGTAGCTAATTTTCTCAAGAGTTCTCGTGTGTGTGTGATTAGCCATTCTTGTCTACCCACCTAACTTTCGGTCAAATCATGCAATCAGTAAGCCTCAAAGAGTCATTAACCCCGCTCTCTAGTTTCAACACACTCTCCACCAAGTTCAACCGTTACTCCCAAAGATCAACATGACTTATCAGGTAGTTCTTTTAGGCCAGCACTTTTTATAGCAGAGAAGTATCCATAGTCAATGTAAGCATATAGGATTCAAGTAAAGGGAATTGGATATTTATAATTTTCTGCGGTATTGATTAGGCTAGGTTTATCAGTTGCATGGCATTGTCAGACTTTTGTCTGACTCCTCTACTCCATACATTCTACACCTTTTTGCATTTTCTTTGGACTCGAATTTCAATCCAGTTTCAATGCCTCCCCTCACCCTACTTTCTCCATCTTTTTTCATCTTTTCTTTTTCATCCAATTGGATTTTTTTGCTTTTATTTTTTCTTTTCGGCCTTCTTTCAGTTTTGGATTTTTATTTATTTTTTTCCTCAAGGCTACAAATGAAAGACTAACAAATCAAAGGCTTGCAGGCTCAAAAACAAAGTTGCCTAAATCATTTCTCTGTTTGTAAGAATCTACCTCAGTTTCGAGTATGTATCGCCAAAGTTAAGAATCAAATCAGCTAATCTTCTCACAAAATCCACACAATTTTCTCTACTTATCAGGAGTCTCGACAGTCAAGGCTATAGTGCATAAAAGGTGAGAACTCAAGATACAATGTTGCCAATACTAGATTATAAACTCCTTTTATTTTTTTTTTATTTTTTTTTCACTTCATCATCATAGGCCATTTTTCTTTTGTTTTTCTAATTTTTCACATTTTTGTTTTGTTTTCTCAAATAAACAACCACATAAACGACAAAGACAAACACCAAAATGAACAAACAAACGATAAAACTGACAACAAAAAAAAAACCAACACCAGCAAAAACATAAAACGAACAAGAAAACTAAAAAAACACAAATGCAGGAACTAGTGACTAATTTAGCATGCAATACCCCATCAAACTCGCAACTCAACTTCACTTCAGCTTCAACAACCATCCATTTAACAAACAGCTTAACAAAACTGCTAAAACAACAAACAACATCCCCCAAAACTTAGATATGTGCATTGTCCTCAATGTGCAATATCAATAAAAACAAAGAACAAACACATACCTACGTCAATGACCATCAGTGGTCATCGTCCATGTCGTCATCCTGAGGGAGCCAAGTAGGAGGTGGGGGAAACTGCGGATCCTCACTGGAGCCAGGAAAGCGCTGGGCTAGAATCGTCATGAAATCCACCATATAATCCATGAAAATATCAGTCCGACGACAATGAAGGTCTAGCCGTTGCTCCACTCGCGTCAATCGCTCATCAAAATGCTCATACGCTCCAGTAAGTGGTAATGGTGGTGGCTGGCTGCTACTCGCAGGGCGATCCCGAGGCACTGCTGGTCGCGGTGGGGGTGGTATATGCTCTCGTGTAGTCCCAGTAATAGGTCCTTGGACCTTAAAAAGCTCTTCATCTGTATCCCATGTAACTCCAGCATGTGCACAAAGCGCAGTGATCAATGATGGGTGCGGCAATCCTCCAGTAGTAGCCCCCCTAACTGCAGCAAGAATGGATTTCTGAATGATATTTCCCAAGTTTATCGTTTTCCCAGTGACGATACAGTAAGTCAGGACAGCCCGTTTCTTCGTCACCTCAGAAGTGTGACCTGTGGGCAAAACACGAGCAGCCACCAAGAAAAACCAAGACCTCGCGTCTTGCTTCATTTTCCCAGATGGAAAATGCACCACCTTGTCATCTTTCATCTTCCACTGCGCCCCTTCCTCACACAGGGTCGCTAGAATCTCATCATAGTCTACCTCGCCGGCCTGGAACTCTGAATAGTCATCCATATCAAGAGATGGCATATGGAAGAGGGTGTTAATAGAATGTCCATCAAAAGCCACCCTCTTTCCCCGCACTAGAACATGATACTGCTCATGCTTGCATTTGAGATTGGCATAAAATTTTCGGACTAATGAAACCACGACATCACCTGGAGGTTGGACAAAACCCGTCCATATTCGCTCATGAGCTGCATGTCGCACATCGCACAATGGTAGAGGGGAATTAGGATCAAAACCTTGTTCTCTAACCATGCTCTTGCTGATGCATCATGAGAGGATAATTCTTGGCGGCCTCTTCATCCCAAAAACGATGAGCATCGAAGGTACCGGACGAATATGCACCCTGCTTTTGTTTTTTTCTCGGTGCCATTACAATATTCTAATCACAATTCAACCAAACAATAATGAACAACAATGAACCACTTCCAACAATGGCGTTCAAGCCTCACCCAATCAACACAATTCACTACTCCGCACAACCAACAATAATACTTCGAAGTTCTAACAACCCAAGATAGGCACAATTAACCGTATGATTCATAAATCTCCAACACCATCCACAAAAATGTCTGATAAGCACCAATGAATTAACAAGAAGATATGACTTCAATCCAATTCAATAATCGATCAATCAATCTCTAATCCCCAGTGTAAAAAAAAATTTCACAATACCTCGGTTGGATAGCAACGATTCCGGAATTTATAGAAGATAAACTCGCGATCCTTCCGTGAAATCGAACCAACGATGCGATAGAGGATTGATTGAAAACCCCCCAAACTTGAAGAACCCTAGCTGCGAAAATATTGGAACCCGGATGACTAAAATTCAAACAAGTGCTATGAAAGGATGAATATGTGTGATTGATGGTGTAACCGAGATTTTCAGGTGGGAATTTTTTCGATTTGCAAGGGCGGGTCGCGTGGAGGCGGCGAACAAGGCTGGGAAGTATGAAGATTTGATGAATGAAATCTGAGATCCCCTTTTATTTTTCAGAATTTTCGTGATAGCGCTGGAGCGCCCGATTATTTTCTGAGAGAGCGCTGGAGCGCTATAATTGAAGCGCTGGGGCGCTAAACCTTCGACCTTGATGATACAGAACAGAGCTGGAGCGCTATATGGAGAGCGTTGGAGCGCTACATCTTCGAATTTGGAACTCACATACTAGCGCTGGAGCGCTAAATTCTCGACTTTTCTAAAAAAATCCAACGTAAGAACAGCGCTGGAGCGCCGTATGGAGAGCGCTGGAGCGCTATATTCTCGAATTTCATACTCCAAAATGTGATTTTTGTGAAGAAAAGAACCTGCAATAAAACTCCGAATTAGGACCAAAATTAATAAAATAACTGAAATTCAATAAAAGTAACTAAAAAAAATAAAATAAAATAAAACAAATTTTAAAAATTTGGGTTGCCTCCCAAAGAGCGCTTGGTTTAACGTCATCAGCCCGACTTTTCTGGAGTGTTTATGCAGGGTCTATCAAAGCAACTTTCTCCATGTTCCGCACTTCATTGTCCAAATAATGTTTCAACCTCTGCCCATTGACTTGGAATGTCTAACCATCTTGACAGCTCAGTTCAATGGCTCCATAGGAATGCACTTTCACCACGGTGAACGGACCAGACCATCTTGATTTCAACTTACCTGGAAATAAGTGGAGACGAGAGTTAAATAATAATACATATTGTCCAGGCTCGAACTCTCTCTTCAGTAATATTTTGTCATGCCACTTTTTGGTTTGTTCTTTGTAGAGCTTGGCATTTTCGTAAGAATGATTACGAAACTCCTCAATCTCATGCAACTGCAACAATCGCTCTTCTCCAGCAGCTTTCATATCAAAATTCAACTTTTTCACCGCCCAATACGCTCGATGCTCTAACTCCACTGGCAGATGGCATGCTTTACCAAAGACCAACCTGTATGGAGACATGCCAATAGGAGTTTTGAACGCGGTCCGATATACCCATAATGCATCATCTAACTTGATTGCCCAATCCTTCCGGTTCGTGTTGACAGTCTTTTCCAGAATTTGCTTAATTTCCCGGTTGGATATTTCAACTTGCCCATTTGTTTGAGGATGATATGCACATGCCACTTTATGCCTAACACCATATTTTGTCAGTAATGTATTAAAGACTTTGGAACTCACATACTAGCGCTGGAGCGCTAAATCCTCGACTTTTCTAAAAAAATCCAACGTAAGAACAGCGCTGGAGCGCCGTATGGAGAGCGCTGGAGAACTATATTCTCGAATTTCATACTCCAAAATGTGATTTTTGTGAAGAAAAGAACCTGCAATAAAACTCCGAATTAGGACCAAAATTAATAAAATAACTGAAATTCAATAAAAGTAACTAAATAAAATAAAATAAAATAAAACAAATTTTAAAAATTTGGGTTGCCTCCCAAAGAGCGCTTGGTTTAACGTCGTCAGCCCGACTTTTCTGGAGTGTTTATGCAGGGTCTATCAAAGCAACTTTCTCCATGTTCCGCACTTCATTGTCCAAATAATGTTTCAACCTCTGCCCATTGACTTGGAATGTCTAACCATCTTGACAACTCAGTTCAATGGCTCCATAGGAATGCACTTTCACCACGGTGAACGGACCAGACCATCTTGATTTCAACTTACCTGGAAATAAGTGGAGACGAGAGTTAAATAATAATACATATTGTCCAGGCTCGAACTCTCTCTTCAGTAATATTTTGTCATGCCACTTTTTGGTTTGTTCTTTGTAGAGCTTGACATTTTCGTAAGAATGATTACGAAACTCCTCAATCTCATGCAACTGCAACAATCGCTCTTCTCCAGCAGCTTTCATATCAAAATTCAACTTTTTCACCGTCCAATACGCTCGATGCTCTAACTCCACTGGCAGATGGCATGCTTTACCAAAGACCAACCTGTATGGAGACATGCCAATAGGAGTTTTGAACGCGGTCCGGTATACCCATAGTGCATCATCTAACTTGATTGCCCAATCCTTCCGGTTCGTGTTGACAGTCTTTTCCAGAATTTGCTTAATTTCCCGGTTGGATATTTCAACTTGCCCATTTGTTTGAGGATGGTATGCACATGCCACTTTATGCCTAACACCATATTTTGTCAGTAATGTATTAAAGATTTTATTGCAAAAATGCGTACCTTCATCACTGATTATAGCCCTTGGCGTTCGAAACCTAGTGAAAATATTTTTCTGCACAAACTGCACCACTACGCGAGCATCATTAATGGAGGTGGCGATTGCTTCCACCCATTTCGAGACATAATCAACAGCCAATAAAATATAAGATTGACCAAAGGAGGGGGGAAACGGTCCCATAAAATCAATACCCCACACATCGAATAATTCAACTTCTAAAATATTTGTAAGGGGTAATTCATGACGCCTAGATATATTTCCCATCCTTCGACATCTATCACATGATTGTACCAAGGTATAACTGTCTTTAAATAAAGTTGGCCAATAAAAACCAGACTGAAGTACCTTGGTGGCTGTTCGTGTGGCTCCAAAGTGACCACCATACGGTGCAGAATGACATTGTTCCAGAATTTCTTTGGATTCAGCTTCATTTACACATCTCCTTATCACTTGGTCCGAACACTTCTTATAGACAAACGGATCATCCCACAAATAAAATTTGACATCATGGAAAAATTTCTTCCTTTGGTGATGATTAAGATCTGGAGGCAAAACACCACAAGTTTGATGGTGTGGGAAACAATCGTAGTTTGATGGTGTCCTCAGTAACACCATGAATCTTCACCGTGTCAGCTATATCCAGAAAAGTACGCAGGTGCAAATTTGGATCTTCTGTAGCTGCACCCCTGAACTGATTCTGCTGCACCATATTAATCAGAGCTAGCTTCAACTCAAAATTATTTGCTGTGATATTCTGCCTAGCTATCCCAAAATAATGAGCATTGATCACCGGTCGAAAGTGATCTCTGATCGGCACCGGAGCATTATTGACAGCTCTTTCTCTTTCTCTTTCTTCAGCCATTAGTTGCAACTCTTTTCTTCTAGCCTTTCGCAACGCTTTAGCAGTTTTTTCGATTTCTGGATCAAATAGCAGTGAGTCGTAACTTTGGTTCTTTCGCATAAACTGCATAGACAGGAAAAATTTAAAATTAGAACCAACAAAATAAAATAAAATTCTCTAAATCAAAATTAAGACTAATTAGCACAATTTAATATAAATCAAATAAAATTCAATCCTCGGCAACGACGCCAAAAACTTGTTGCATGTTTTTTGCTCGCTAGCGCATGATGTCAAGTTATAATATAGGAATTAAGTCCAAGTCGATCCCACGGAGAATGAATAAATGATATTATATCAAATATTTGCAACTAATAAAATCCTAATTCTATGTAGAGCTACGAAAGTGGTTTGATTTTTATAAAACTAAAATTTGCAAGAAATAAAATTAAATAACCACGAGTTCACGAGAGTAAAATTCAATAAGCGACGACTGCTAGAGGTTCGACTTCACTTGACTGTACACCACAATTTATTTATAATGATTGTTCAATTATAAAATCTTCTAGTTTATTAGCCAAGAATTCCTATTATTTTCTACTACCTCTCTCGAGTGTCAAGCAGAAATTCGTATTCAATAACAAACTCAATATCTCTATCAAAGTTCAATTATTAAATTCGGTAAAAAGCACAAGAATTCTTCTAATGACTTCTATGGAGTTATATGCCTCTCGAACAGTATAAACACCATAGATGTATTTTCCTATGTCGTATTCAAAATATCCTCTCTCGAGTGATAGATTCTAAATAAAATATCATTCAATCTATGACCAGTAAATTGAAAGCATTAAGATCAGGAAAACACAAATAAACTGTGCGAAGAAATTTAAATATATAAATTAAAATATGTCAATCATGGTTTCCAGTCAAGATCCGTCTACCTCTAGACTAAGAAATTAGTTCATAACGCAATTCAAAATTAAATAACTCATGTTTTTCCAACAATCCATAAACTAAGAAAAATAGAGTTCAAAGAGAAACTAGAACGAATTAGAATGAAGCTTCTCCGTCGCCGGATGCTGCCGTCTTCAGTCTTCGTACCGGAATCTCAAGCTCTTGTGCAATCCAAAACTCTCAATCGCCATCTTATGCTCTGGAAAACTTTCTAAACCCTCGTATCCCTTCAGAATAAGCCATAAATTCCTTTTTAAACTCGATCAAGACTTTCCAAAATTATGGACACTGCACAGCGCTGGAGCGCTATACTTCGGCGCTGGAGCGCCCGTCATTTTCTTCCAACAGCGCTGGAGCGCTGCATATGTAGCGCTGGGGCGCTATTTCCTCGACTTTTCACCTTTCGGAAGACTCTGTGTAGCGCTGGAGCGCTGGGGTGCTAGTCTTGGCACTTTTATTTCTTTTTTCTTCAACTCTTTTTCACCTCTTTTTCACTTCTTTTGACCAACTAAAATGAATAACACTCAAATTCCTGCAAACAACACAAACAACAAGAGACATGCATAATATCTCTCAAAACACAACAAAAGCCAAGCTAATTCATATAAAATATATGTGCAAAAATTGCACTTATCAACTTCCAATAATTTATTTGTCAATAAATATAATATGCAAAATCTCATTTTAAATGGTTAGTAACAATTAACCGAGTTTTGTAATCATCAAAACTTAATATTATGAGACTTGTTAATGCATTAAAAACATTAATTTCATTACACAAGATTTGTATGAGTTTAAGGCGTAACAATCTCCCCCTTTTTGATGATCACAAAACTTGGTTAAATAGTAGAAATAAATGTACAATATTAAATAAGCAATTTAAATTTGCACAATATAATTGCATGAATAAAACTCCCTCTAAATTAAACAATTAGCTAAGAAGAGAATTAAAAATTTGTTTATCAAATAACCAATTTTATTCTCCATGCATTTAACCGAACTAATTCTCCCCTTTAGTGATAATCAAAAAGACTGGAAAAGTAAATGCAAAACAAGAGAATTGAAATATGATTTCTAAAAAGCAACACATAAATTTCACATAAAATGTGAGCTTTATAACTTTGAATAAATACAATTAATTTTTATTATCCAACATTAAATTTCTCGAATTTAATATTAAGCTCCCCCTTAATATGACATTAAATTTAAACTTATGTCTATAAGATATTACAACTCAATCATGTCAAGTTCACCACACAAACGAATAAAAATATTTTCATATAGTGGTTTTGTAAAAATATCAGCAATTTGATTAGTTGTGTCAACATATTGAAGTTCAACTTCATTTCGTTCGATGTGGTCACGAATAAAATGATGACGAATGTCAATATGTTTGGTGCGCGAATGTTGAATCTGATTCTTTGTAAGACATATGGCACTAGTGTTGTCACAGAAAATAGGAATTTTTGAAAAAGATACATCATAGTCAAGCAATTGATGCTTCATCCAAAGAATTTGCGCACAACAACTACCGGAAGCCATATATTCGGCTTCGGTCGTTGACAACGTAACACAATTTTGTTTTTTTTGAAAACCAAGAAACTAAACAATTTCCTAGAAAGAAGCAAGTTCCACTAGTGCTTTTTCTGTCCACCTTATATCCACCAAAGTCGGCATCATAGTACGCTTTTAAATCAAAGAAAAAAATTTTCGAATACCACAAGCCGAGATTTGGAGTATTTGAAAGATATTTGAAAATGCGTTTTAAGGCGAACAAATGTGATTCCTTTGGACATAACTGAAATCGTGCACACAAGCAAACAATAAACATAATGTTCGGTCTACTAGCAGTAGCATAAAGTAAGGAGTCAATCATACTACGAAAGAAAGATTGATCTATAGATTTACCATTTTCATCCTTGTCGAGTCTGATTGCTGTGCTCATCGGAGTGGATGATGATTTTGTGTTCTCCATCCCAAACTTCTTTAGAATCTCCTTGATGTATTTGCTTTGGTTCACAAAGAACCCATCCTTGCACTGTTTGATTTGCAATCCGAGGAAATTGTTAAGTTTCCCCATCATGCTCATCTCAAAGTGTTCCTGCATAACCTTGGAGAAATCTTGACAGAGAGTTTCGTTAGTAGAACCAAAAATTATGTCATCAACATAAATTTGCACAATTAATAAATCATCTTTGACATTTTTGGTAAATAAAGTAATGTCAATCTTTCCTCTCGAAAAGCCATTTGAAAAAAGGAAGGTTGATAGTTTTTCATACCAAGCTCGAGGAGCTTGTTTCAAACCATACAAAGCTTTGTTTAGTCTGTACACATGATCAGGTAATAATGCATCAACAAAGCCATCAGGTTGTTCAATGTAAACTTCTTCTTTTAGTTCACTATTCAAGAATGCACTCTTAACATCCATTTGAAATAACTTGAAATTTTTAGAGCAGACAAAAGCAAGTAGTATGAGAATAGATTCTAGTCTAGCAACATGAGCATATATCTCATCATAATCAATGTCTTCTTCTTGACTATATCCTTTAGCTACAAGCCTAGCTTTATTTCTAGTGATAGTACCATGCTCGTCAAGTTTATTCCTAAAGACCCATTTAGTACCAATAATAGATCTATCATGCGGCCTAGGAACAAGATTCCAAACATCATTGCGCTTGAATTCATTTAATTCATCTTGCATAAAAATTATCCATGAATCATCTAATAAAGCATCATCAATACACTTAGGTTCAACATGCGAAACAAAAGCAAGATGAATTGCAGATATTATTAAGAGAAGATCGAGTAGTTACTCCCTTCGAAGGACTTCCAATTATAAGATCTATAGGATGATCTTTGTGAAGCGTCCAATCCTTTGGAAGTGGTGTTTCCTCAACAGAAACATCTATATCATTTAATCTTGATGAAACCATCTCTTCTTCGAGTAATTCTACATCATCATTGTTAGTGCGAGAGACTATAGACATAGATTCATCAAATACAACATGCATAGATTCTTCAACAAGTAAAGTACGTTTATTAAATACTCTAAAAGCCTTACTTGAGGTAGAATATCCGAGAAAGATGCCTTTATCGGACTTGACATCAAATTTACGGAGGTTGTCCTTACCAATATTATGAATGTAGCATTTTGATCCAAATGCCCGAAAGTATGAAATGTTAGGCTTTCTCCCTCTCCATAATTTATATGGAGTTTTCTTGAGAATTGACCTTATTGATACACGATTGATAATGTAGCAGGCAGTGTTCATTGCTTCAGCCCAAAAATATTTTGATAGAGAATGCTCACATATCATGGTCCTCGCAATCTCCACAAGTGTCCTATTTTTTCTCTCAACAACCCCATTTTGTTGAGGAGTCCTAGGACAAGAAAAATTGTGACCGATGCCTTTTTCTTCATAAAAATTTGTAAAACTCCCATTTTGAAATTTAGTTTCATGGTCACTACGGATGAAACGACCCTAACTCTATAATAAATAAATATGCGGAAATTTTTTTTTTTTTTTTTTATACTTACTAAATAAAATATGTACATATATGCCCATACATATATGCACAGAATAAAAATATTTAAAATGAATAAACAAATAAATACTTAAATAAAAATGCATTCTTAAAAATATAATAAATATCTGAGTCAAACATTAATTAAAAATATACTGCATAAGTAAATAAAAGTTTGCATGCACTGAAAATATTAAATAAATATTCTAGACCCTCAATCACTGAAAATAATAAAAATGTATCATGCTGACAAAAACAATAACATGCATAGCGACTCAGAATATTTCACGGTCACGGGGCCACTGCATGCATGCTCATACGTCCTCGCCTCCGGTGGGTACAATGTCATCCTCAACGTACTCACCTGCACCATACCAGTGTAGTGAGCCTAGAGGCCCAACATGCTAACATAACAAGGGTTTAAAATAATTTAAACCAATTTAATACTAATACATACATATACATGAATGAGCATGCTTAAAAATTACATAACATAACTTACTTAAATAAACATAATACATAACATAATACATAACCTTATTGAGCAATTTATTTTCTAACATAGCATGGTTGTATCCGTAGTGTAACCTTAAATCATACATTAAATACTGATCAGCGTGGAAACCTACGTACGTGGCCGGTGACGAATCACCTCTTAAATTGGCAGTAAACTGCCCTTCAATCATATGGGGACGAATCCCCCTTAAATTGTCACACTACTTCAACTTCCAACATAAAATATTTTTATTGCTCAACTTAAACATTAAATCATGCATAAAATATTATTTCATGAATGCATGTACTTGAATAAAAATGTGTGTCCATATATATTTAATTTAATTTCTTATTAACATATAAATATTAAAATAACTCAAATGCATAAAAATAATTAAATATATAATCAGGACACATGCAAATTTTCTCATGGATGGTCCTGGACTGCTGGCCCTACACACAAGCCCATTAACTTAAAACTTGGCCCACTAACATATCAAAGCCCATTAAGACTAGCTTAGGCCCAATAACACTGTCTCTAGCCCAATGGGCCCAAAAGCCCATTAACAGGCCCGATAACTTTCATGGGCTCCCAAGCCCATAAAAACTTCTGGCCAACTTAAGATTTAAATAAAAATCATTAAAAAGCCCAAAAATAATTAAATTAACCCAAAATAATTTAATGGACACCAAAATAATTTAAATGGTACTAATTAAATTTTTGGGAATTTAATTAGTCCATTAAATTCCTAATTAACTTAAAAACTTAAAAATAAAAATACCCGAGCCCAAATAAAATACCCGGACCCGGACCCACTTAACTTAATCCATATTATTTTAGACCCGACCCGGACCCAAGACCCGACCCGGACCCATCAGAAACCCTAGGACCCGAACCCCCTTACCTCTCCTTTCTCTCGGCCGCCGACTCCCATGTGCAGCAGGCCTTCCCGGCCTGCTGCAGCCCAGCTCCGGCCGCCGTGGCCGGAGCCCCGCCGGCAGGACCTCCCCAGGGTCCTGCCGGTTCGAACCATAACCGGCCCCCGTCCCCATGCAGCCCGAGCCAAGACCCCGAGCCCTCTGAACTCAGAACCCTAAACTGTGTTCGGCCGAAGCCCATACTGAACAAGGTGACCTCCTGGGTTCGTTTGGCTCGAACCACTCGAGCCAACCGAACCCAGACCGTGCCCTCACACCCCAGGGAACCTAGCCATCAGTCGAACCAAGCCTAGAGAGGAAAAACGTGAGCATGCTTATAAATTTCCAAGAAACGAACGCATACCATCAACATTCAATTAAATTTTCTGAAAAGGTTTAATGAATTTCGAAGCTTTCACAACACACACACTAACATATCTGATATAATGTTGAAAAGGGAAGAAAAACCATGCCTTGCACCGAAAATGAGGATTTAACACGCGTAGGACGGACTTCGGGACGCCGGGACGACGATGGCTTGCTTGGAACCTTCGAAAATGGCTATGGAGTCTCCTTGAAGGTTGGATCGGTGAGGAAGAAGGTGATGGGGGTGAATGACGGCTGCTAGGAGGAACAATGGATCGGCTAGTTGGTTTTAGGGTTGATTAGGCTTAATTTTGTATTAATTAAGATATAGGTTAAATAATAAAATAAAAAGGTTTTTAAGATAATTAAAATACAAGTTAACTCTTAAATAAACCTTTAGAAATCTGATAATATAAAATAAACTCGAAATAATAATTTAGGGGAATTTTAAAAATACTAAAAAGTCAATATTTTGACTAATTTTGGATAAAAATGACTCCTAAAATTAAATAAAATTAAATACTTAAAATTTTGAGATAATAAAACTCAAAATAATATTTTAAGGCTCCAAAAAGGCTCATAAAATAATTTGGGTGGAAAGTTGTCATCTCGTCCGTCCACGGTCCCGTCTACGCGATCAAATAATAAAAATATAAAAATCATAAAAATCACTAATTATGGGTTAAATGCTTAAAAATAAATTAAATCATGCACAAATAATTCACATAATTATTTAACCCATAAATCATAAATTTAAATAATTAAATATCCTAATTATGCAG
This sequence comes from Henckelia pumila, assembly GCF_033568475.1. NCBI lineage: Eukaryota > Viridiplantae > Streptophyta > Magnoliopsida > Lamiales > Gesneriaceae > Henckelia > Henckelia pumila. The sequence goes on from NC_133120.1 coordinate 83,989,969, forward strand.
GCGGATTTATGTAATTAAAAATACCGGGTGTTACAATTCTCCCCCCCTTAAATTGAATTTCGTCCTCGAAATTAAAGTACTTACCCGAACAACTCCGGGTAGCGAGTCCTCATGTCAGCCTCGGTCTCCCAAGTAGCTTCCTCCTCCGAGTGATTCAGCCACTGGACTCTGACCATCGGTATGACCCGCGTCCTAAGCCTCCGCTCCTCCCTAGCCAAGATCCGTACTGGCCTCTCCTCATACACTAGATCTGGTGGCAACTGTAAGGGCTCGAAATCCAACACATGCGACGGGTTGGAGACATATCTCCGAAGCATGGATACATGGAAAACGTTGTGCACTGCCGCTAGCCCTGGAGGTAGAGCTAAGCGATAGGCCAACGTGCCAACTCGCTCCAAGATCTCGAATGGCCCTATATACCTCGGATTAAGCTTGCCTCTTCGTCCAAAACGCGCTACTCCCTTCATAGGTGACACCTTCAAGAATACGTGATCACCTACAGCGAACTCCAAATCTCGTCGTCTGGCATCTGCATAACTCTTCTGCCGACTCTGCGCAGTCCTCATCCTATCTCGAATCTGCGTCACAATGTCAGCTGTCTGCTGCACAATCTCCGGACCCAACAAAATCCTCTCACCAACCTCATCCCAATGCACCGGAGATCTGCATCTCCTCCCATACAATGCTGCATATGGAGCCATACCTATAGACGACTGAAAGCTGTTGTTATAGGTAAACTCCACTAATGGCAGTCTAGTCTCCCAAGATCCTCGAAAATCGATGACACAAGCTCTCAAGAGATCCTCGAGAACCTGGATCACTCTCTCGGACTGACCATCTGTCTGGGGATGAAAAGCTGTACTGAACAAAAGTCTAGTCCCCAAAGCTGTGTGCAGACTCTTCCAAAACGTTGAGGTGAACCTCGGATCTCTGTCTGACACGATAGACACTGGTATGCCATGCAGTCTAACAATCTCTCTGATGTAAAGCTCTGCATACTGTGTCAAGGTGTAATTAGTCCTTACCGGCAAGAAATGAGCTGACTTGGTGAGTCTATCCACAATCACCCAAATCGCTGTACAACCTCTGGCACTCCTCGGTAAGCCAACCACAAAGTCCATCGTAATATTCTCCCATTTCCATTCCGGAATAGGAAGAGGTCTAAGAAGTCCTGCTGGACGCTGATGCTCTGCTTTGACTTGCTGACAAGTCAAGCACTCTGACACCACTCTCCCGATGTCACTCTTCATCCCGGGCCACCAATACAATAGCTGCAAGTCCTTGTACATCTTCGTACTTCCGGGGTGAATGGAGTACGGAGATGCGTGAGCCTCTGTCAAAATCTCAGCTCGCAACTGATCGACGTTCGGTACCCACATCCTACCACGGTACTGAACGATGCCATCCTCCACTGTATACAAGAGATTACCTCTAGCCTCATCTCTCTGTCTCCATCGCTGTAACTCCTCATCAGTGGACTGCCCCTCTCTAATCCGATCTCGCAGAACTGGCTGCACCGTCAACACTGACAAGCTCGGTGCATGGCCACTCGGATAGCACTCCAAACCAAATCTCTGAATCTCGGTCTGTAGTGGTAACTGCACAGTCAAACATGTTACCACTGATGACTTCCGACTCAAAGCATCGGCCACTACATTAGCTTTACCCGGATGGTAGCTAATGTCACAATCATAGTCCTTCACCAACTCCAACCATCTGCGCTGTCTCATGTTCAACTCCTTCTGGGTGAAGAAGTACTTGAGGCTCTTGTGATCGGTGAAAATCTTGCACTTCTCGCCGTAAAGATAGTGCCTCCAGATTTTCAAAGCGAAGACCACTGCTGCCAACTCCAAGTCATGCGTCGGGTAGTTCTGCTCATGAATCTTCAACTGTCTCGACGCATACGCAATAACCTTACCACACTGCATAAGCACTGCGCCTAAACCAAGTTTAGACGCGTCGGTGTAAACCACTAACTCCTCGTGTGGTACTGTCATCGCTAACACTGGTGCTGTAGTGAGTGCTTCCTTCAGCTGATCGAAGCTCCTCTGACAGTCTGAACTCCATATAAACTTCGCATTCTTCTTGGTCAAGGAAGTCAAGGGTACTGCAATAGAGGAAAAACCCTTGATGAACTTCCTGTAGTATCCGGCCAAACCCAAGAAACTGCGAATCTCTGAAGCATTCTTCGGAATGCCCCAATTCTGCACTGCCTCCACCTTAGACTGATCGACTGCAACTCCATCTCTCGAAATAATGTGGCCAAGAAATGCCACCTGCTCAAGCCAAAACTCGCACTTGCTGAACTTGGCATACAACCGATGCTCCCTCAAAGTCTGCAATGCGGTCTGAAGGTGCTGTCTATGCTCCTCGATGCTCCTAGAATAGATCAAAATATCATCAATAAAGACTATGATGAACTGATCCAGATATGGCTGAAAGACTCGGTTCATGAGATCCATGAAAACCGCTGGAGCATTGGTCAACCCAAATGGCATCACCAAGAACTCGTAATGCCCATATCGTGTCCGAAAAGCAGTCTTGGACACATCTGCATCCCTAACACGCAACTGATGGTAACCAGATCGCAGATCGATCTTGGAGAACACTGAAGCTCCCTGCAACTGGTCAAACAAGTCCTCTATCCTCGGCAGTGGATACTTGTTCTTCACTGTAACTCTGTTAAGCTCTCGGTAATCGATGCACAGTCTCATACTGCCATCCTTCTTCTTCACAAACAACACCGGAGCTCCCCAAGGAGAAAAGCTAGGTCGAACAAAGCCTTTCTCTAACAACTCCTGTATCTGCTCCTTCAACTCTTTCATCTCGGTAGGAGCAAGCCTGTACGGTGCCTTAGAGATAGGCACGGTGTCTGGCACTAAGTCAATACTGAACTCCACCTCTCTCACTGGTGGAATTCCTGCCACATCCTCCGGAAAGACATCCGGAAAGTCACGAACCACCTCTAACTCTGATAATGATCTGCTAGATGGCTCTGAAGTCGTGACAATACTCGCTAGAAACCCCTGGCAACCCCGTCTCAACAACTTCCTCGCCTGAATATAGGATATCACCTGAGGAATATCACTGCTCTGAGATGCATAAAAAGTGAACGGGTCGCCCCCTGTAGGTCTCACTGACACTGATCTCCGACGAAAATCAATCGAAGCTCCATTGACTGTCAACCAGTCCATACCCAAAATAAGATCAAAACCACTCAAAGGCAAGACTACTACATCTGCTCGAACGGAGTGTCCCTGCAGCTCTAACTCCAGTCCTCGAATAACCTTCGAGGTAGACATAATCTGCCCTGACGGCATAGTAACATCATACCCGCTGTCACTACTCTCAGGTGTGATGCCTACCCGTCTGATAAACTCCAGGGAGATAAACGAATGCGTAGCCCCTGAATCTAGCAACGCAAACGTGGAGTTGCCCCCAACTAGAATTCTCCCTGCACGCAGAAAATTCCCAACAGTTTCATACCACTTCTAATTTTTTCCCAAACGAGTCACTACAAGTTCTTAATTCTAATCACAAGTAAAACATGCTTCCTATTCTAACATGCAGTTAAATGACCCAAATAACAAGAATTTCAAATTAAATAATAAATCTTTAACCAAAGGAGAATTTATTAAAATACTAGGGATAGGATGTACCGGTGATCAAGGAGGTGTCAGGATCGACCTCCTCAGCCTGCATCACGAACACCCTACCAGCGGTGTTCTTCTTCCTGGGGCAGTTAGCAATCTGATGCCCCGGCTCTCTGCAGTGGAAGCAAACTCCTGCTCCCAATAGGCAAGGTCCCGAATGCATCTTCTGGCACTTCGGGCAAGTGGGATGAGCTATGGCATTAGGGGCCCCGCCCCTCTGCTGCTGCTGCGGCCTCTGCTGCTGTGGCCTCTGCTGCTGATTCGGGCCCTTAGCCGGCCCTGTATACTGCTTCTTCGCAGGTGGCTGCGAAGATGGTCGCTGATACCCTGTCTGCACAAACTGCCTCTTACCCTGCTGCTCTCTCTGGATCGCTCTCCGACCCTCCTCAGAACGCAAAGCCCTGCTGACTGCAGACTCATATGTAAACACGTCTGCCATGCGCACGTCATGCCTGATCTCAGCCTTCAGGCCCTCAACAAACTGTCGCAGCTTCTCCTGCGGACTATCAGCAATCATGGGCACAAAACGACAGCCCCTCTCAAACTGGCTTATGTACTCCACCACAGATCTGTCCCCCTGACGGAGACTCATGAACTCTCGGATCATGCGACTGCGCACATCCTCAGTGAAATATTTGGCGTAGAAGATACGCCTGAACTCAGCCCATGTCAGAGTAGGTAGATGGACTCCTCGTACTGCACCCTCCCACCATGAGGCTGCATCGCCTCGCATCATGTAAGTAGCACAGCTCACCCTGTCGGCGTCTGTGATCCCCATATAGTCAAAGATGGACTCAAGTGAGCGAATCCATCCCTCCGCCACCAACGGATCGGTGGTCCCCAAGAACTCCTTAGGCCCCTTCTTCTGGAACCTCTCGGCGACGTCCTCCTCGTGGGACAGTCTGGGACGGGCTGCCTGCTGCTCCAGCAAGGCAGTAATACCCGCCATCATCGTGGCACTGGCCTGCTCCAGTGCTGTCATGGGGTGCTGCTGAGGTGGCGGTGGAGGTGGAGGTGGAGGTCCCCCACGTCGGTTCACTGGTCTGGGAGGCATTCTGCACCACCACATATTTATTTACGTAAATCGCCTTGCATAACTAAGTGTTTAAAAATTAAGGCTAACTTAAATTCTAGAAATTTAAATCATACTATAAACATTAAAAACTTACAGACCGGTAGCGTGGATTTCTGAGCTCGCATAGCAGTGAGGACCCCTCCGAGGACAGCGCTCTGATACCAACTGAAACGACCCTAACTCTATAATAAATAAATATGCGGAAATTTTTTTTTTTTTTTTTTATACTTACTAAATAAAATATGTACATATATGCCCATACATATATGCACAGAATAAAAATATTTAAAATGAATAAACAAATAAATACTTAAATAAAAATGCATTCTTAAAAATATAATAAATATCTGAGTCAAACATTAATTAAAAATATACTGCATAAGTAAATAAAAGTTTGCATGCACTGAAAATATTAAATAAATATTCTAGACCCTCAATCACTGAAAATAATAAAAATGTATCATGCTGACAAAAACAATAACATGCATAGCGACTCAGAATATTTCACGGTCACGGGGCCACTGCATGCATGCTCATACGTCCTCGCCTCCGGTGGGTACAATGTCATCCTCAACGTACTCACCTGCACCATACCAGTGTAGTGAGCCTAGAGGCCCAACATGCTAACATAACAAGGGTTTAAAATAATTTAAACCAATTTAATACTAATACATACATATACATGAATGAGCATGCTTAAAAATTACATAACATAACTTACTTAAATAAACATAATACATAACATAATACATAACCTTATTGAGCAATTTATTTTCTAACATAGCATGGTTGTATCCGTAGTGTAACCTTAAATCATACATTAAATACTGATCAGCGTGGAAACCTACGTACGTGGCCGGTGACGAATCACCTCTTAAATTGGCAGTAAACTGCCCTTCAATCATATGGGGACGAATCCCCCTTAAATTGTCACACTACTTCAACTTCCAACATAAAATATTTTTATTGCTCAACTTAAACATTAAATCATGCATAAAATATTATTTCATGAATGCATGTACTTGAATAAAATGTGTGTCCATCATATATATTTAATTTAATTTCTTATTAACATATAAATATTAAAATAACTCAAATGCATAAAAATAATTAAATATATAATCAGGACACATGCAAATTTTCTCATGGATGGTCCTGGACTGCTGGCCCTACACACAAGCCCATTAACTTAAAACTTGGCCCACTAACATATCAAAGCCCATTAAGACTAGCTTAGGCCCAATAACACTGTCTCTAGCCCAATGGGCCCAAAAGCCCATTAACAGGCCCGATAACTTTCATGGGCTCCCAAGCCCATAAAAACTTCTGGCCAACTTAAGATTTAAATAAAAATCATTAAAAAGCCCAAAAATAATTAAATTAACCCAAAATAATTTAATGGACACCAAAATAATTTAAATGGTACTAATTAAATTTTTGGGAATTTAATTAGTCCATTAAATTCCTAATTAACTTAAAAACTTAAAAATAAAAATACCCGAGCCCAAATAAAATACCCCGGACCCGGACCCACTTAACTTAATCCATATTATTTTAGACCCGACCCGGACCCAAGACCCGACCCGGACCCATCAGAAACCCTAGGACCCGAACCCCCTTACCTCTCCTTTCTCTCGGCCGCCGACTCCCATGTGCAGCAGGCCTTCCCGGCCTGCTGCAGCCCAGCTCCGGCCGCCGTGGCCGGAGCCCCGCCGGCAGGACCTCCCCAGGGTCCTGCCGGTTCGAACCATAACCGGCCCCCGTCCCCATGCAGCCCGAGCCAAGACCCCGAGCCCTCTGAACTCAGAACCCTAAACTGTGTTCGGCCGAAGCCCATACTGAACAAGGTGACCTCCTGGGTTCGTTTGGCTCGAACCACTCGAGCCAACCGAACCCAGACCGTGCCCTCACACCCCAGGGAACCTAGCCATCAGTCGAACCAAGCCTAGAGAGGAAAAACGTGAGCATGCTTATAAATTTCCAAGAAACGAACGCATACCATCAACATTCAATTAAATTTTCTGAAAAGGTTTAATGAATTTCGAAGCTTTCACAACACACACACTAACATATCTGATATAATGTTGAAAAGGGAAGAAAAACCATGCCTTGCACCGAAAATGAGGATTTAACACGCGTAGGACGGACTTCGGGACGCCGGGACGACGATGGCTTGCTTGGAACCTTCGAAAATGGCTATGGAGTCTCCTTGAAGGTTGGATCGGTGAGGAAGAAGGTGATGGGGGTGAATGACGGCTGCTAGGAGGAACAATGGATCGGCTAGTTGGTTTTAGGGTTGATTAGGCTTAATTTTGTATTAATTAAGATATAGGTTAAATAATAAAATAAAAAGGTTTTTAAGATAATTAAAATACAAGTTAACTCTTAAATAAACCTTTAGAAATCTGATAATATAAAATAAACTCGAAATAATAATTTAGGGGAATTTTAAAAATACTAAAAAGTCAATATTTTGACTAATTTTGGATAAAAATGACTCCTAAAATTAAATAAAATTAAATACTTAAAATTTTGAGATAATAAAACTCAAAATAATATTTTAAGGCTCCAAAAAGGCTCATAAAATAATTTGGGTGGAAAGTTGTCATCTCGTCCGTCCACGGTCCCGTCTACGCGATCAAATAATAAAAATACTAAAAATCATAAAAATCACTAATTATGGGTTAAATGCTTAAAAATAAATTAAATCATGCACAAATAATTCACATAATTATTTAACCCATAAATCATAAATTTAAATAATTAAATATCCTAATTATGCAGGCGGATTTATGTAATTAAAAATACCGGGTGTTACAATTCTCCCCCCTTAAATTGAATTTCGTCCTCGAAATTAAAGTACTTACCCGAACAACTCCGGGTAGCGAGTCCTCATGTCAGCCTCGGTCTCCCAAGTAGCTTCCTCCTCCGAGTGATTCAGCCACTGGACTCTGACCATCGGTATGACCCGCGTCCTAAGCCTCCGCTCCTCCCTAGCCAAGATCCGTACTGGCCTCTCCTCATACACTAGATCTGGTGGCAACTGTAAGGGCTCGAAATCCAACACATGCGACGGGTTGGAGACATATCTCCGAAGCATGGATACATGGAAAACGTTGTGCACTGCCGCTAGCCCTGGAGGTAGAGCTAAGCGATAGGCCAACGTGCCAACTCGCTCCAAGATCTCGAATGGCCCTATATACCTCGGATTAAGCTTGCCTCTTCGTCCAAAACGCGCTACTCCCTTCATAGGTGACACCTTCAAGAATACGTGATCACCTACAGCGAACTCCAAATCTCGTCGTCTGGCATCTGCATAACTCTTCTGCCGACTCTGCGCAGTCCTCATCCTATCTCGAATCTGCGTCACAATGTCAGCTGTCTGCTGCACAATCTCCGGACCCAACAAAATCCTCTCACCAACCTCATCCCAATGCACCGGAGATCTGCATCTCCTCCCATACAATGCTGCATATGGAGCCATACCTATAGACGACTGAAAGCTGTTGTTATAGGTAAACTCCACTAATGGCAGTCTAGTCTCCCAAGATCCTCGAAAATCGATGACACAAGCTCTCAAGAGATCCTCGAGAACCTGGATCACTCTCTCGGACTGACCATCTGTCTGGGGATGAAAAGCTGTACTGAACAAAAGTCTAGTCCCCAAAGCTGTGTGCAGACTCTTCCAAAACGTTGAGGTGAACCTCGGATCTCTGTCTGACACGATAGACACTGGTATGCCATGCAGTCTAACAATCTCTCTGATGTAAAGCTCTGCATACTGTGTCAAGGTGTAATTAGTCCTTACCGGCAAGAAATGAGCTGACTTGGTGAGTCTATCCACAATCACCCAAATCGCTGTACAACCTCTGGCACTCCTCGGTAAGCCAACCACAAAGTCCATCGTAATATTCTCCCATTTCCATTCCGGAATAGGAAGAGGTCTAAGAAGTCCTGCTGGACGCTGATGCTCTGCTTTGACTTGCTGACAAGTCAAGCACTCTGACACCACTCTCCCGATGTCACTCTTCATCCCGGGCCACCAATACAATAGCTGCAAGTCCTTGTACATCTTCGTACTTCCGGGGTGAATGGAGTACGGAGATGCGTGAGCCTCTGTCAAAATCTCAGCTCGCAACTGATCGACGTTCGGTACCCACATCCTACCACGGTACTGAACGATGCCATCCTCCACTGTATACAAGAGATTACCTCTAGCCTCATCTCTCTGTCTCCATCGCTGTAACTCCTCATCAGTGGACTGCCCCTCTCTAATCCGATCTCGCAGAACTGGCTGCACCGTCAACACTGACAAGCTCGGTGCATGGCCACTCGGATAGCACTCCAAACCAAATCTCTGAATCTCGGTCTGTAGTGGTAACTGCACAGTCAAACATGTTACCACTGATGACTTCCGACTCAAAGCATCGGCCACTACATTAGCTTTACCCGGATGGTAGCTAATGTCACAATCATAGTCCTTCACCAACTCCAACCATCTGCGCTGTCTCATGTTCAACTCCTTCTGGGTGAAGAAGTACTTGAGGCTCTTGTGATCGGTGAAAATCTTGCACTTCTCGCCGTAAAGATAGTGCCTCCAGATTTTCAAAGCGAAGACCACTGCTGCCAACTCCAAGTCATGCGTCGGGTAGTTCTGCTCATGAATCTTCAACTGTCTCGACGCATACGCAATAACCTTACCACACTGCATAAGCACTGCGCCTAAACCAAGTTTAGACGCGTCGGTGTAAACCACTAACTCCTCGTGTGGTACTGTCATCGCTAACACTGGTGCTGTAGTGAGTGCTTCCTTCAGCTGATCGAAGCTCCTCTGACAGTCTGAACTCCATATAAACTTCGCATTCTTCTTGGTCAAGGAAGTCAAGGGTACTGCAATAGAGGAAAAACCCTTGATGAACTTCCTGTAGTATCCGGCCAAACCCAAGAAACTGCGAATCTCTGAAGCATTCTTCGGAATGCCCCAATTCTGCACTGCCTCCACCTTAGACTGATCGACTGCAACTCCATCTCTCGAAATAATGTGGCCAAGAAATGCCACCTGCTCAAGCCAAAACTCGCACTTGCTGAACTTGGCATACAACCGATGCTCCCTCAAAGTCTGCAATGCGGTCTGAAGGTGCTGTCTATGCTCCTCGATGCTCCTAGAATAGATCAAAATATCATCAATAAAGACTATGATGAACTGATCCAGATATGGCTGAAAGACTCGGTTCATGAGATCCATGAAAACCGCTGGAGCATTGGTCAACCCAAATGGCATCACCAAGAACTCGTAATGCCCATATCGTGTCCGAAAAGCAGTCTTGGACACATCTGCATCCCTAACACGCAACTGATGGTAACCAGATCGCAGATCGATCTTGGAGAACACTGAAGCTCCCTGCAACTGGTCAAACAAGTCCTCTATCCTCGGCAGTGGATACTTGTTCTTCACTGTAACTCTGTTAAGCTCTCGGTAATCGATGCACAGTCTCATACTGCCATCCTTCTTCTCACAAACAACACCGGAGCTCCCCAAGGAGAAAAGCTAGGTCGAACAAAGCCTTTCTCTAACAACTCCTGTATCTGCTCCTTCAACTCTTTCATCTCGGTAGGAGCAAGCCTGTACGGTGCCTTAGAGATAGGCACGGTGTCTGGCACTAAGTCAATACTGAACTCCACCTCTCTCACTGGTGGAATTCCTGCCACATCCTCCGGAAAGACATCCGGAAAGTCACGAACCACCTCTAACTCTGATAATGATCTGCTAGATGGCTCTGAAGTCGTGACAATACTCGCTAGAAACCCCTGGCAACCCCGTCTCAACAACTTCCTCGCCTGAATATAGGATATCACCTGAGGAATATCACTGCTCTGAGATGCATAAAAAGTGAACGGGTCGCCCCCTGTAGGTCTCACTGACACTGATCTCCGACGAAAATCAATCGAAGCTCCATTGACTGTCAACCAGTCCATACCCAAAATAAGATCAAAACCACTCAAAGGCAAGACTACTACATCTGCTCGAACGGAGTGTCCCTGCAGCTCTAACTCCAGTCCTCGAATAACCTTCGAGGTAGACATAATCTGCCCTGACGGCATAGTAACATCATACCCGCTGTCACTACTCTCAGGTGTGATGCCTACCCGTCTGATAAACTCCAGGGAGATAAACGAATGCGTAGCCCCTGAATCTAGCAACGCAAACGTGGAGTTGCCCCCAACTAGAATTCTCCCTGCACGCAGAAAATTCCCAACAGTTTCATACCACTTCTAATTTTTTCCCAAACGAGTCACTACAAGTTCTTAATTCTAATCACAAGTAAAACATGCTTCCTATTCTAACATGCAGTTAAATGACCCAAATAACAAGAATTTCAAATTAAATAATAAATCTTTAACCAAAGGAGAATTTATTAAAATACTAGGGATAGGATGTACCGGTGATCAAGGAGGTGTCAGGATCGACCTCCTCAGCCTGCATCACGAACACCCTACCAGCGGTGTTCTTCTTCCTGGGGCAGTTAGCAATCTGATGCCCCGGCTCTCTGCAGTGGAAGCAAACTCCTGCTCCCAATAGGCAAGGTCCCGAATGCATCTTCTGGCACTTCGGGCAAGTGGGATGAGCTATGGCATTAGGGGCCCCGCCCCTCTGCTGCTGCTATGGCATTATGGCATTAGGGGCCCCGCCCCTCAACTCGTTTGACAAAAGTTTTAAAATAATCAAAGACATCATTTTCGTGGGCTAAAAACAGTGTCCACGTGAAACGTGAAAAATCATCCACAATGACAAATGCATAAAGCTTTCCTCCTAGGCTAGCATTCCTCGAGGGACCACATAGATCTAGGTGAAGAAGTTCAAGGGGCATAGAAGTTGATTCAAAATTTTTGCTTTTAAAAGATTTTCTTGTGTGTTTGACAAGTTGACAAGCATCACAAATAGAATCTAATTTTAAATTGAGTTTTGGCATACCAACAACTAAATCAAGTTTAAAAATTTTTTCTATGGTACTAGGACCAACATGACCTAGTCGTCTATGCCAAAGAATGTTGTCATCAACATCCAAGGATACAAGACTTTTAATATTTGATAAAGATAAATTATTTAAAGAAACCTTGTATATATTTTCACTTCTATATCCTTTGAAATTTATGAATATGTCAGATGTGAGTGATATAGTGCAGTGTTGGGGAGTGAATTTGACTTCATAACCTCTATCGCACAATTGACTTATGCTTAGTAGATTATGCTTAAGTCCTTTTATTAGGAGTACATCATCAATCAAACAGGATTTAGAAATACCTATTGAGCCGATTCCTTCGATAACTCCTTTGCTGTTGTCTCCAAAGGTGACAGTTCCCTTCTCCTTTGGTTTGATGGATTGGAGTAAATCTTTGTTCCCAGTCATATGTCTAGAACATCCACTGTCTAGATACCATATGCTAGGAAGAACAGTTTTTTTATTTCCCTGCAAGAATTGATTTTGGTACCCTTTAGTTCTTTTGGGTCCACAGTGTTAGAAAAGAGAGATACAAAATAGACTTCTAAGAATTCATTCTCTCATAGCAACATCATCACCACTTTCTAAGAGTGATCCCAGTAGTAGGTAGGGCTATGGCCTCTTTAAAAACATATTTCCTTGGACAGAGCTGTAACGCCCGGTATTTTAAATACGTAAATCCACATGCATAATTAGGGTATTTAATTATTTAAATTTGTGATTTATGGGTTAAATAATTATGTGAATTATTTGTGCATGATCTAATTTATTTTTAAGCATTTAACCCATAATTAATGATTTTTATGATTTTTAGTATTTTAATTAGTTTATCGCGTAGACGGGACCGTGGACGGACGAGATGACAACTTTCTAGCCAATTAATTTCATAAGCCTTTTTAGAGCCCTAAAATATTATTTTGAGTTTTATTACCTCAAAATTTTTAGTATTTAATTTTATATAATTTTAGGAGTCCATTTTATTCATTATAAGCCAAAATATTGACTTTTTATTATTTTTAAAATTCCATTAAATTGATATTTCGAGATTTTAATATATTTAAGATATTTATCAGATTTCTTTTCTTAATTAGATTTCTTTTTTAAGTCATATATTTATATATTAAAATCCTTAGTAATATATTTAATCTCCTAAAAACCTATTTTATTAAAATCAAAACTTATCTACCCAAAACCCTCCCTTCACCCGATCACTCACCTCCATCAGCCGCCACCCCTACTGTTCATCATCTCCTTCGACCGAGACACCTCCAAGAACACCATAGCCACGTTTTTTGAAGGTCCAAGGCAAGTCGTCGTCGTCCCGGAATCGTCCCACGCTCGTTTTTCTCTTTAATTTCGGTGAAAGGCATGATTCTTTCCCTACTTTCGTGTCATATCAGTGGTTAATAGTGTGCGTGTGTATGCATGAGAATTTCTCAAGGAAATTTCAGAAAAAAAAAATCGTTTAGTTTTGATTGGGATGCACTTGGTTCATGTTATTCTTCCATGTTCACGTTTTCTTGCTTCATGTCTTGTATGGCTGCTGGACAGAGGTTGAAGGGGGTTCCTTAGGGTCCCTAGGTTGGGGTGGCTCGGCTGGTTTGGGCTGGAAAGGGGGCTGAGGCACGATGGTTCGATGATGGTCCAAGGGGGTGCAGTTTAGGGTTCGATGGAAGAGGTCTTCGGGTTGGAGGTAGGGACCGTGGCTCGGGCTGAGCCACGGCAGGTTAGCACCGCCCAGACGTGGGCTATGTCTGGGCGGCGGTGCTCCGGCCAGGGGTGGCCGGAGCTGGCCGGCAGCAGGCCACGAAGGCCTGCTGCTCACGGTCGAAGGAAGGTCGGGTAGGGGGGATCGGGTTAGAGGGTTTGAAGGGTCCGGGTCGGGTGGTTAGGTCCGGGTCGGGTCAGTCAAGTCTTGGGTCAAGTTAGTTGGGTCCGGGTCCGGGTTAAGTTAGTTGGGCTCGGGTATTTTTATTTTTAAGTTTTTAGTTTAATTAATGGTTTAATGGGCCTAATTAAATCTCAAAATTTAATTGGGTTCCATTTAATTATTTTTGGGTTGAATTTAATTATTTGGGCTTAAATAATTTTAATTAAGTGAGCCCACTAATTTTTATGGGCTTTAGGGCCCATGAAAGTTATTGGGTCAGTCTTTGGGCTTTTGGGCCCATTGGGCCAGTTTAAATTGTTATTGGGCCTAAAATGTTTTATGGGCTTTAAATTATTTTAATTGGGCTTAGAATAATTTTATTGGGCTTAAGTATGTTATTGGGCCAGATTTAAGTAAATGGGCTTGAGTGTTAGGGCCAGCAGTCCAGTACAATCCATGAGAAATTTGCATGTGTCCTGATTATATATTTAATTATTTTTATGCATTGAAGTTATTTTAATATTTATATGTTAGTAAGAAATTAAATTAAATATATATGAAGGACACACATTTTATTTAAGTACATGCATTCATGAAATAATTTTATGCATAATTAAATGTTTAAGGTTGAGCCATAATAAAATATTTTATGTTGGAAGTTGAAGTAGTGTGACAATTTAAGGGGGATTCGTCCCCATATGTGAACTATTGAAGGGCAGTTTACTGTCAATTTAAGAGGTGATTCGTCACCGCCACGTACGTTGGTTTCCACGCTGATCAGTATTTAATGTATGATTTAAGGTTACACTACGGATACAACCATGCGATGTTAGAAATTTATCTGCTCAACAATATGTATGTATTATGTTATTTAAGTTAATTTAAGTTATGTTTATGCCATGATATTTTTTTAAGCATGCTCATTCATGTATATGTTATGTATTAATATTTAATTGTTTTAAATTATTTTAAACCCTTGTTATGTTAGCATGTTGGGCCTCTAGGCTCACTACACTGGTATGGTGCAGGTGAGTTCGTAGAGGAGGATGTAGCTCCTACCGGCGGCGAGGACATATGAGCGGACATGCAGTGACCTCGTGACCGTGATAGATGTCTGAGTCACATTGCATGTTTTTGATTATGTCAGCATGTTACACATTTTATATTATTTTTCAGTGGTTGTGTGTTTTGAATATTTTCAGTGCATGCAAATTTTAAATCATTTTTCTTATGCAGTATTTTTAATTAAATGTTTGACTCAGATATTTATTTTATTTAAGGAATGCAAGTTTTATTTAAGTTATTTATTTATTTATTTTAAATCTTTTTATTCTGTGCATGTATGTATGGGCATATATGTGCATATTTTATTTAGTAAGTATATATATATATAAAAAAAAAAAAATCCGCATATTTATTTATTTAATAATTATAGAGTTAGGGTCGTTTCAGTTGGTATCAGAGCACGGTTCTTGGAGGGGTCATTACTGCTATGCGAGCTCAGAAATCCACGCTACCGGTCTGTAAGTTTTAAGTGTTTATAGCATGATTTAATTCTTTGGATTTAAGTTAGTATTACTTTTAAACAACTTAGTTATGCATGGCGATTTACGTAAAGAAATATGTGGTGGTGCAGAATGCCTCCCAGACCGATGAACAGACGTGGGGGATCTCCACCTACACCTCCACCTCCACCTTCACCTCCGCAGAACCCTCTAGCAGCATTGGAGCAGGCCAATGCGAATATGATGGCAGGGATTACTGCTCTGTTAGAGCAGCAGGCTACTCGTCCTAGGTTGTCCCATGAGGAGGACGTTGCTGAGAGGTTCCAGAAGAAGGGACCCAAGGAGTTTGTTGGTACCACCGATCCTTTGGTGGCTGAGGGATGGATTCGCTCTCTGGAGTTCATCTTTGCTTATATGGGGATCACAGACACCGACAGGGTGAACTGTGCGACGTACATGCTGAGGGGTGACGCAGCGCTTTGGTGGGAGGGTGCTGCCAGGGGAGTTCACCTTCCTACACTGACATGGACAGAGTTTAGGCGTATCTTCTACGCCAAGTACTTCACTGAGGATGTGCGCAGTCGCATGATCCGGGAGTTTATGAGTCTCCGTCAGGGGGACAAGACAGTGGTCGAGTATGTGAGACAGTTCGAGAGGGGCTGTCACTTTGTGCCTCTGATTTCAGATAGTCCACCAGAGAAGTTGAGGCAGTTTGTGGAGGGTTTGAGGGCGGATATCAAGCATGATGTTCGCATGGCAGACGTCCTTACTTATGAGTCTGCAGTTAGTAGAGCCTTGCGTTCCGAGGAGGGTCGGAGAGAGATCCAGAGGGAGCAGCAGGGTAAGAGGCAGTTTCAGGTTGGGTATCAGCGACCACCTTCGCAGCCTCCTACGAAGAAGCAGTTTACAGGGCCGGCTAAGGGCCCGAATCCACAGCAGAGGCCACAGCAGCAGAGGGGCGGGGCCCCTAATGCCATAGGATATCCTACTTGCCCGAAGTGTCAGAAGATGCATTCGGGACCTTTTCTTTTGGGAGCAGGAGTTTTCTACCACTGTAGGGAGCCAGGGCATCAGATAGCTAACTGCCCGAGGAAGAAGAACACCGCTGTTAGAGTGTTTGTGATGCAGGCCGAGGAGGTAGATCCAGACACCTCCTTGATCACCGGTATATCTTACCCCTAGCATTTTAATAATTTTCCTTTGGTTAAAATTTCGTCTTTATTTTTGGAATTGTTGTTATTTGGGTATTTAACTGCATGTTAGAATAGGAAGCATGTTTTACTTGTGATTAGAATTAAGAATTAGTAGTGACTCGTTGGGAAAAATTTAGTAGTGGTATGAAACTGTTGGGAATTTTCTGCTTGCAGGGAGAATTCTAGTTGGAGGCAACTCCACGTTTGCGTTGCTAGATTCAGGGGCTACGCATTCGTTTATCTCCCTGGAGTTTATCAGGCGGGTAGGCATCACACCTGAGAGTATTGACAGTGGGTATGATGTTACTATGCCGTCAAGGCAGATTATTTCTACCTCAAAGGTTATTCGAGGACTGGAGTTGGAGCTGCAGGGACACTCCATTCGAGCAGATGTGGTGGTTTTTCCATTGAGTGGTTTCGATTTGATTTTGGGTATGGACTGGTTGACAGTCAATGGAGCTTCGATTGATTTTCGTCAGAGATCAGTGTCAGTGAGACCTACAGTAGGCGACCCGTTCACTTTTCATGCATCTCAGAGCAGTGATATTCCTCAGGTGATATCTCTTATTCAGGCGAGGAAGTTGTTGAGACGGGGTTGCCAGGGGTTTCTAGCGAGTATCATCACGACTGCAGAGCCATCTAGCAGATCATTATCAGAGATAGAGGTGGTTCGTGATTTTCCGGATGTCTTTCCGGAGGATGTTGCAGGAATTCCACCAGTGAGAGATGTGGAGTTCAGCATCGACTTAGTGCCAGACACCGTGCCTATCTCTAAGGCACCGTACAGACTTGCTCCTACCGAGATGAAAGAGTTGAAGGAGCAGATTCAGGAGTTGTTAGAGAAAGGCTTTGTTCGTCCTAGCTTTTCTCCGTGGGGAGCTCCGGTGTTATTTGTGAAGAAGAAGGATGGCAGCATGAGACTGTGCATCGATTACCGAGAGCTCAACAGGGTCACAGTGAAGAACAAGTATCCACTGCCGAGGATAGAGGATTTATTTGACCAGTTGCAGGGAGCTTCAGTGTTCTCCAAGATCGACCTGCGATCTGGTTATCATCAGTTGCGTGTTAGAGATGCAGATGTGTCTAAGACTGCTTTCAGGACACGATATGGGCATTACGAGTTCTTAGTGATGCCATTTGGGATGACCAATGCTCCAGCGGTTTTCATGGATCTCATGAACCGAGTCTTTCAGCCGTATCTAGATCAGTTCATCATAGTTTTCATTGATGATATCTTGATCTATTCTAGGAGCATCGAGGAGCATAGACAGCATCTTCAGACAGCCTTGCAGACTTTGAGGGAGTTTCGTTTGTATGCAAAGTTCAGCAAGTGCGAGTTTTGGCTTGAGCAGGTGGCATTTCTTGGCCACATTATTTCGAGAGATGGGATTGCAGTTGATCAGTCGAAGGTTGAGGCAATGCAGAATTGGGGTATTCCGAAGAATGCTTCGGAGATTCGCAGTTTCTTGGGTTTGGTAGGATATTATAGGAAGTTCATCAAGGGTTTTTTCTCTATTGCAGTACCCTTGACTTCCTTAACCAAGAAGAATGCGAAGTTTATCTGGAGTTCAGACTGTCAGAGGAGCTTCGATCAGCTGAAGGAGGCACTCACTACTGCACCGGTGTTAGCAATAACAGTACCACACGAGGAGTTAGTGGTGTACACCGATGCGTCTAAGCTGGGTTTAGGCGCAGTACTTATGCAGTGTGGCAAGGTTATTGCGTATGCATCGAGGCAACTGAAGGTTCATGAGCAGAATTACCCGACGCATGACTTGGAGTTAGCAGCAGTGGTTTTCGCTTTGAAAATCTGGAGGCACTATCTGTATGGCGAGAAGTGCAAGATTTTCACAGACCACAAGAGTCTCAAGTACTTCTTCACACAGAAGGAGTTGAACATGAGACAGCGCAGATGGTTGGAGTTGGTGAAGGACTATGACTGTGACATTAGCTACCATCCGGGTAAAGCTAATGTAGTGGCCGATGCTTTGAGTCGGAAGTCATCAGTGGTATCATGTTTGACCGTACAGTTACCACTACAGAGCGAGATTCAGAGATTTGACTTGGAGTATTATCCGAGTGGTCATGCACCGAGCTTGTCAGTGTTGACGGTGCAGCCAGTTCTGCGAGATCGGATTAGGGATGGACAGTCTACTGATGAGGAGTTGCAGCGATGGAGACAGAGAGATGAGGATAGGGGTAACCTCTTGTATACAGTGGTGGATGATATCGTTCAGTACCGTGGTAGGATGTGGGTACCGAACGTCGATCAGTTGAGAGCCGAGATTTTAGCAGAGGCTCACACATCTCCGTACTCCATTCACCCCGGAAGTACGAAGATGTACAAAGATTTGCAGCTATTGTATTGGTGGCCCGGGATGAAGAGTGACATCGGGAGAGTGGTGTCAGAGTGCTTGACTTGTCAGCAAGTCAAGGCAGAGCATCAGCGTCCAGCAGGACTTCTTAGAGCTCTTCCTATTCCGGAATGGAAATGGAAAAATATTACGATGGACTTTGTGGTTGGCTTACCGAGGAGTGCCAGAGGTTGCACAGCGATTTGGGTGATTGTGGATAGACTCACCAAGTCAGCTCATTTCTTGCCGGTGAGGACTACTTATTCTTTGACACAGTATGCAGAGCTTTACATCAGAGAGATTGTTAGACTGCATGGCATACCAGTGTCTATTGTGTCAGACAGAGATCCAAGATTCACATCTGCGTTTTGGAAGAGTCTGCACACAGCTTTGGGGACTAGGCTTTTGTTCAGCACAGCATTCCATCCCCAGACAGATGGTCAGTCTGAGAGGGTGATCCAGGTTCTCGAGGATCTTCTGAGAGCTTGTGTCATTGATTTTCGGGGCTCTTGGGAGACTAGACTGCCATTAGTGGAGTTTACCTATAACAACAGTTTTCAGTCGTCTATAGGTATGGCTCCTTATGCAGCATTGTATGGGAGGAGATGCAGATCTCCTGTGCATTGGGATGAGGTTGGTGAGCGGATTTTACTGGGTCCTGAGATTGTGCAGCAGACAGCTGACATTGTGACTCAGATTCGAGATCGGATGAGGACTGCTCAGAGTCGGCAGAAGAGTTATGCAGATGTCAGACGACGAGATTTGGAGTTCGCTGTAGTTGATCACGTATTCCTGAAGGTGTCACCTATGAAGGGAGTAGTGCGTTTTGGTCGGAGAGGCAAACTTAATCCGAGGTATATAGGGCCATTCGAGATCTTGGAGAGAGTTGGCACGTTGGCCTACCGTTTAGCTCTACCACCAGGGCTAGCAGCAGTGCACAACGTTTTCCATGTATCCATGCTTCGGAGATATGTCTCTAACCCGTCGCATGTGTTGGATTTCGAGCCCTTGCAGTTGCCACCAGATTTAGTTTATGAGGAGAGGCCAGTGCGGATCTTGGCTAGGGAGGAGCAGAGGCTTAGGACGCGGGTCATACCGATGGTCAGAGTCCAGTGGCTGAATCACTCGGAGGAGGAAGCTACTTGGGAGACCGAGGCAGACATGAGGACTCGCTACCCGAAGTTGTTCGGGTAAGTACTTTAAATTTCGAGGACGAAATTCAATTTAAGGGGGGGAGAATTGTAACGCCCGGTATTTTAAATACGTAAATCCGCATGCATAATTAGGGTATTTAATTATTTAAATTTGTGATTTATGGGTTAAATAATTATGTGAATTATTTGTGCATGATCTAATTTATTTTTAAGCATTTAACCCATAATTAATGATTTTTATGATTTTTAGTATTTTAATTAGTTTATCGCGTAGACGTGACCGTGGACGGACGAGATGACAACTTTCTAGCCAATTAATTTCATAAGCCTTTTTAGAGCCCTAAAATATTATTTTGAGTTTTATTACCTCAAAATTTTTAGTATTTAATTTTATATAATTTTAGGAGTCCATTTTATTCATTATAAGCCAAAATATTGACTTTTTATTATTTTTAAAATTCCATTAAATTGATATTTCGAGATTTTAATATATTTAAGATATTTATCAGATTTATTTTCTTAATTAGATTTCTTTTTTAAGTCATATATTTATATATTAAAATCCTTAGTAATATATTTAATCTCCTAAAAACCTATTTTATTAAAATCAAAACTTATCTACCCAAAACCCTCCCTTCACCCGATCACTCACCTCCATCAGCCGCCACCCCCACTGTTCATCATCTCCTTTGACCGAGACACCTCCAAGAACTCCATAGCCACATTTTTTGAAGGTCCAAGGCAAGTCGTCGTCGTCCCGTCGTCCCGGAATCGTCCTACGCTCGTTTTTCTCTTCAATTTTGGTGAAAGGCATGATTCTTTCCATAATTTCGTGTCATATCAGTGGTTAATAGTGTGCGTGTGTATGCATGAGAATTTCTCAAGGAAATTTCAGAAAAAAAAAAATCGTTTAGTTTTGATTGGGATGCACTTGGTTCATGTTATTCTTCCATGTTCACGTTTTCTTGCTTCATGTCTTGTATGGCTGCTGGACAGAGGTTGAAGGGGGTTCCTTAGGGTCCCTAGGTTGGGGTGGCTCGGCTGGTTTGGGCTGGAAAGGGGGCTGAGGCACGATGGTTCGATGATGGTCCAAGGGGGTGCAGTTTAGGGTTCGATGGAAGAGATCTTCGGGTTGGAGGTAGGGACCGTGGCTCGGGCTGAGCCACGGCAGGTTAGCACCGCCCAGACGTGGGCTACGTCTGGGCGGCGGCGCTCCGGCCAGGGGTGGCCGGAGCTGGCCGGCAGCAGGCCACGAAGGCCTGCTGCTCACGGCCGAAGGAAGGTCGGGTAGGGGGGATCGGGTTAGAGGGTTTGAAGGGTCCGGGTCGGGTGGCTAGGTTTGGGTTGGGTCAGTCAAGTCTTGGGTCAAGTTAGTTGGGTTCGGGTCCGGGTTAAGTTAGTTGGGCTCGGGTATTTTTATTTTTAAGTTTTTAGTTTAATTAATGGTTTAATGGGCCTAATTAAATCTCAAAATTTAATTGGGCTCCATTTAATTATTTTTTGGTTGAATTTAATTATTTGGGCTTAAATAATTTTAATTAAGTGAGCCCACTAATTTTTATGGGCTTTAGGGCCCATGAAAGTTATTGGGCCAATCTTTGGGCTTTTGGGCCCATTGGGCCAGTTTAAGTTGTTATTGGGCCTAGAATGTTTTATGGGCTTTAAATTATTTTAATTGAGCTTAAAATAATTTTATTGGGCTTAAGTATGTTATTGGGCCAGATTTAAGTAAATGGGCTTGAGTGTTAGGGCCAGCAGTCCAGTACAATCCATGAGAAATTTGCATGTGTCCTGATTATATATTTAATTATTTTTATGCATTGAAGTTATTTTAATATTTATATGTTAGTAAGAAATTAAATTAAATATATATGAAGGACACACATTTTATTTAAGTACATGCATTCATGAAATAATTTTATGCATAATTAAATGTTTAAGGTTGAGCCGTAATAAAATATTTTATGTTGGAAGTTGAAGTAGTGTGACAATTTAAGGGGGATTCGTCCCCATATGTGAACTATTGAAGGGCAGTTTACTGCCAATTTAAGAGGTGATTCGTCACCGCCACGTACGTTGGTTTCCACGCTGATCAGTATTTAATGTATGATTTAAGGTTACACTACGGATACAACCATGCGATGTTAGAAATTTATCTGCTCAACAATATGTATGTATTATGTTATTTAAGTTAATTTAAGTTATGTTTATGCCATGATATTTTTTTAAGCATGCTCATTCATGTATATGTTATGTATTAATATTTAATTGTTTTAAATTATTTTAAACCCTTGTTATGTTAGCATGTTGGGCCTCTAGGCTCACTACACTGGTATGGTGCAGGTGAGTTCGTAGAGGAGGATGTAGCTCCTACCGGCGGCGAGGACATATGAGCGGACATGCAGTGACCCCGTGACCGTGATAGATGTCTGAGTCACATTGCATGTTTTTGATTATGTCAGCATGTTACACATTTTATATTATTTTTCAGTGGTTGTGTGTTTTGAATATTTTATTTGAATATTTTCAGTGCATGCAAATTTTAAATCATTTTTCTTATGCAGTATTTTTAATTAAATGTTTGACTCAGATATTTATTTTATTTAAGGAATGCAAGTTTTATTTAAGTTATTTATTTATTTATTTTAAATCTTTTTATTCTGTGCATGTATGTATGGGCATATATGTGCATATTTTATTTAGTAAGTATATATATATATATATAAAAAAAATTCCGCATATTTATTTATTTAATAATTATAGAGTTAGGGTCGTTTCAAGAGCAGCGTTCATCAGGAAGACCAGTCGCAAGTCAAGGCAGTTTAAATCGATCTATGATGAACTCCCTTAGATCATGATCTCATAATGTCGACTAATGAGTTGTTAAGTACTCTTAGGCCTCCATTTAATATAGCTCTTTTGATCATATTGAAATCTTAAAGATCTACAATTATATCTAGCATGACCAATTTTACAACAATAAGAGCATGTAGGGGGTGATCTTATTTTTGCTTTAGCAATGAGGCTAGTAAAGCCTATAGATTTCTTACCATATCCTATTTCATCCTTATCAAAACTACATTTCTGCATGTTTAGTAAATTATTCAATTTATTACTACTAACATTGAATTTATCAAATGATTTTTCTAAGTGAGTTATGTCATCCTTTAATCTTAGGTTTTCATGCTCCTTAGTTTCTAATTCATTTTTGAGGTTTCTATTTTCCTTTCTAAGTGATTTAGCCATATCAAACATATGTGTATATGCATGTAGTAATTCATCATAGGAAGGTACCTCGTCATCGTCGTCGGAGACGATGCCATCACTCCTAGCCATGAGGCAGATGTTGGCTTCCTCCTCATCATCATTGCTGTCGCTCCAAGTGGCTATGAGTGCTTTCTTCTTTCCCTTGTCAATCTTCTTCTTGAGAGGACACTCATTTGCATAGTGGCCTTATTTTTGACAGTTGTAGCATGTTACTTCCTTGTCCGTCTTCTTTTTGAAGTTGTTTCCTCGCATAAATCTTTTGAATTTTCTTGCGAAGAGTGCCATATCATCATCATCTTCTTCTTCTTTGGATTGGCTAGATAAGACAATCCCCTTTGCCTTGATATCTTCTTTCTTTATTTCCTTCCTTGTAGACAATTCCAACTCATAGGTTTTTAGGGTTCCATGGAGTTGATCAAGATCATAGGATACGGTTTCGCCTTTATTGGATTCAATGATGGCAGTCCTTTTGGCATCCCACTCCTTGGGTAAGGCGCGTAGAGCTTTCCTGCACACTTGCTTGGTTGGATATTGTTCAACAAGTTGGGCTAGATCATTGATGATTTGAGAGAGCCTTCGGAACATTGTATCCACGTCTTCATTGGATTCCATCTCAAATGTCTTGTATTTGAGTTGTATAAGATCTATCTTTGTCTCTTTGACTTGGTTGGTTCCTTCGTGGCATATCTCCAATTTGTCCCAAATCTCTTTTGCGGAGGAGCACATAGAGATCCGATTGTACTCGTTCATATCTAAGGAACAATGCAAAATATTCATAGCTTTAGCATTTTGAGATATAAATTTCATATCCTCCTTTGAAAAGTCATCAATTCCCTCAGGAATTTTGACTCCCTCAACCTCTTTCGTAGGTATGTTTGGACATTTCACAGTTAGTTTCCAAAGGTCATAGTCTACGGATTGGATATATAGGGACATTTTATTTTTCAAATATCCATAGTTTATGTCGTTGAAAAGAGGAGTACGATTGGTAGATTTCCCTTGATCATAATCGCTAGCTAGATTTGCCATAGGGCTTTTTTGAAAATATTTTTGTAAAAAGGTGGCTCTGATACCACTTGTTAGAACCTAATGAGGGGGAATTAGGTTCTATTGGCAACTTTAGCAATTTAAAGCGATTATGCAAATACACAAGCGGAAGACTTAAAGCAATCAAAAATAAATGCGGTAAATAAATGCGTAAAAGAAATAAAACGATAAATGAGATAGGATATGTTTATGGAAGTTCGACGATAAATCGTCTACGTCTCCCCTTCTTGGTTAAGATCGATTAACCAAGGATCCACTAGCACTTCGAACGTCTTGGTCTTGATGGCTCTAAGGATAGCCGTACAACTCAACACGATCACCGCACCGATACAACTCGAACACTTGGCCTTAAGGGCTCCAAGGATAGCCTCAACACAACACACTTGGCTTCACACTCAAGTGTTTACAACGATAGCACAACATACTTGGTTTCACACTCAAGTGTTTACAACAATAGCACAACTAACTCACAAACTATTTTTACAAACACTCTCAAATACTTGAGTATATCACACACACACTTTTATAGAGAGAAGATTACTTGCAAAGTAGAGAAGAGATGAGTTGGGATGTCTCCAAATGACCTTGGAAGGCCTCTATTTATAGTTGGTAAGGATTTGAATCTGATTTGAGTGCATGGAGCGTGTGTTGAAAAGTCAAAAAGAGACAAAAAGTGTTCGGCGCCCCTGTCCCCTTCAAAAAATAGCACTGTGCGGATTTTGTGGAAAAATCATATCTCACAATCTAACCGTTGGATTGATCTGAAATTTTGACTGAAGCTTTAAAAATCTTGATCTTCATTCGGAACAGTGGAGATTTGATTTGAATGAGTCAAACATTTTCAGTAATTCTCGGAAGTCGCTACATCATGTTTTCGCATCTTGTTCTGCGCGACTCATTTGAAAAATTCATATCTCTCAATCCATCTGTTGGATTGATCTGAAATTTAGACAAAAGTTGTAAAACATCCTAAAATTGAATCTGACTGGTGGAGATTTGATTTTGATGTTTCAATCATTCCCAGTTATTTTTTGAATTTGAATCTTCATGGTTTCATTCTTTGCAGAAGTAGGTATTGTGCAGCATATTTAAAAAAAATCATATCTCTCAATATAGCCATTGGATTTCTCTTAAATTTGGACACAAGATTTAAAACTTCCTCATCTGGATTATGACTGGTGGAGATCGGATTTCAATGCATATAAAATTCCCAGTAATTTTCGAAATTTGCTGCTCCCTACTTTGGCTTTTCTTGTCCCTTTCTTCATATCCTTATAAATACATTGATAGCTTCAAAATAACTTCCAATAATTTATTTGTCAATAAATATAATATGCAAAATCTCACTTTAAATGGTTAGTAACAATTAACCGAGTTTTGTAATCATCAAAACTTAATATTATGAGACTTGTTAATGCATTAAAAACATTAATCTCATCACACGAGATTTGTAAGCATTTAAGGCGTAACAAGATATTTCAAAAATTCGAAATAAATTGAAAAAATAACAGATCTGGACGAGATATTTTATCTCTAAAATCGTAACAGAAAAGAAAAGATCTATCCATTAGAACAGAAAATATATTTTTGCTTTTTTCATGTAAATCGGTTATATTTTATCTCAAAAATTCAAAATAAAAAAAAAGAACAGATGTATCCACTATGTCGGAATCCCGTGTTTAGTCATGGTCAGTTGTATGCTGCTTTGTCTAGGGTTACCAATCCTAAGGGTCTCAAAATCTTGATCTGTGATAGCAAAACCAAACAGAAAAATTCAACAACACACGTTTCTAAGGAAGTTTTCCACAATTTATAAGAATTTGTTTTTTTTTTTCAATTGTATGATATATAATCCATTTAGCTAATTTGAATTTCAAGTATTTGTTCAAATGTTCATTCATATCGTTTTTAATAATTAATTGTATAAAATAACATCACTTACAACGCACAGGACATATGTTTTATTTAAAGATTGTCTTTTATAGTTTTAATTTTTTTTTCACGTAATTCTTATTAGTCATTGTAAAATTAAAGTTTTTTACATTTTAATTTCATAGTCAAATTTTTTCTTACCATCCATCAATTTAATCATACTACACTCGAGATATAATCCGTTGTTGCGTGTTTTTCGCTCGCAAGCGCACGATGTCAAGTTATAATAAAGGAATTAAGTCCAAGTCGATCCCACGGAGACTGAATAAATGATATTATAATAAATATTTGCGACTAATTGAATCCTAATCCTATGTAGAGCTACGAAAATGGTTTGATTTTAATAACACTAAAAATTCCAAGAAATAAAATTAAATAACCACGAGTTCACAAGAGAAAAAATTCAATAAGCGACGAATGTTAGAGGTTCAACTTCACTTGACTGTCCAACACAATTTATTTCTAATGATCGTTCAATTATCAATTCTTCTAGTTTATTAGCCAAAAATCCCTATTATTTTCTACTACCTCTCTCTAGTATCAAACAGAAATTCGTATTCAATAGCAAACTCAATATCTCTATCTAAGTTCAACTATTAAATATCGTAAATGGCATGAGAATTCTTCTAAAGACTTCTATGGAGTTATATGCCTCTCGAACAATATAAACATCAAAGATGTATTTTTCTATGTCGTATTCAAAATATCCTCTCTTGAGTGATAGATTCCAAACAAAATATCATTCAATCTATGACAAGTAAATTGAAAGCATTAAAATCTATATCTGTCCTTATGCTCTGAAAACTCCCTAAACCCTCGTAACTCCCAGAATAAGTTGTAAAATTCCTTTTAAAACTCGAACAAGAATTTCCAAATTTTAGGAGACTGCGCGGCGTGGGTGCGCTCTCCACCGGCGCGGGTGCTCCGCGATTAATACATGACAGCGCGGGTGCGCTGTTGAATGGGTGCGGGTGCGCTATACGTTGCCACAATTCTTCGGAAATTCCTTACAGGGCGCGGGTGCGCTGGGCTTGGGCGCAGGTGCGCTGGGCTTTCTTCATCTTTTCTTCTTTAATTTTTTTCATTTTCTCAACAAAAATTGATTATTACCTAGATTCCTGCAACTACACAAATGACAAGAAAATACGCATAACATCGCTCAAAACAAAACAAAAGCCAAGCTAATTCATATAAAATATAAGTGCAAAAATTGCACTTATCATCCGTGCATCGCACTGGTGGAATAATGGTATAAATAAATATATGACTTTCATTATGGATTTACTTGAATGTCCTTATGAATTGTTTTTTTTTAATTTCTTCATTAATTATTTTGTACATTTTTTGTTTGTTATGTCTCCACACTTTATCTTTAAGTTTGTTGATTATATTAAAAATAAGGCTAAAACTTATGTTCTAAAATCTATATATCATTATTAATTTATTTATCTATTACCTATATAATAAATATGTGACTTCTATTATGAATTTACTTAAATATCCTTATTAATTGTTTTTTCATTTCCTCATTAATTTTTTAATGAATTTTTTGTTTGTTTTTTCACCAAACTTTATCTTTTATTATATTGATTATTTTAAAAATAAAGATAAAACACTTAACTTTTTTTAAAAAATCAACCAATATATATATTTTTGGTTTACATTTATAAACTACTTGAATAAAACATTATAAAATATCATTTTTACGGTTCATTTCAACCTACATATACATGCATTACCCCCATGATAGATATAAGGATCCTCATTTATCAATACACGTGGGGTCCACTAAAAAATAATGGATCCCACATTTATTGATAAATGTCCACCGTTAGATCTACTTCAAGGCATTGTCTGTATAGGTAGGATCTAACTTACCCATTTTTACATGTCCTTTTAGATTTTTAATTTTTTTTAATTTATAATCATTTATTTTTATGGTTTGTATTTTAAAACTACTTAAATAATATATGATAAAAAAATTAATGTGATATACATTTTTATGTCTAAAATTTTCAATTTTTAAATCACTTTACTTGTTATCCTACATGAATTCATTACTAATCACTTGACATATAAGCAAGTTTTCAACGTCCATAAAATAGTCGGTGCAAATTTGTCCTAAAACCATCGACATTAAAGCAGAGCTTGACACGTGTCTTTGTATTCTTTCCAAAAATAGTGCAATGACAATGATGGTATTTTTTGGACTGTACTAAATACGAAAATCAACGGGCCTTTTAATCTTTTTATCTTACACACACATATCTATCATATATTATTTATTATTTATATATATATATATATATATATATATATATATTATTATATATGAGTTTAATTGTGAATTTACTTGAATGTCCTTATTAATTGTTTTTTTCATTTCTTCTTTAATTGTTTTGTATATTTTTTGTTTGTTATGTCACCACACTTTATCTTTAAGTTTGTTGATTATATTAAAAATAAGGCTATAGAACTTATGTTTTTAAATCTATCATTATTAATTAATTAATTAATTAATTAATTTACTATTATTATTATTATTATTATTATATTATTATTATTATTATTATTATATAAATATGTTATTTCTATTGTGAATTTACTTGAATATCCTTATTAATTATTTTTTTCATTTCATCATTAATTTTTTAATGATTTTTTTAACCAAACTTTATCTTTAAGTATATTGATTATTATAAAATTAAAGCTAGAAGGCTTAAATTAAAAAAAAATCAACCAATATATATTTTTTTGGTTTACATTTGTAAACTGTTTGAATAAAACATTATAAATTAAATATCATTTTTACATGTCCTTTTAGAGTTTTAATATTTGTTAATTTATAATAATTTATTTTTATGGTTTTTATTTTTAAACTACTTAAATAATATATGATAAAAAAAATTAATATGATATACATTTTTATGTCTAAATTTTTCAATTTTTAAATCACTTTACTTGTTATCCTACCCGGATTTATTACTAATCACTTGACATATAAGCAAGTTTTCAACGTCCATAAAATAGCCGGTGCAAATTTGTCCTAAAATAATCGACATTAAAGCAAAGCTTGACACGTGTATTTGTCTTCTTTCCAAAAATAGTGCAATGACAATGATGCTATTTTTTGGACTGTAGAAAATACGAAAATTAACGGCTCTTTTAATCCTTTTGTCTCTATTGAGAAAATTTTCGAGCAATCCTTGAGTGCATCAGATCGAATGTCAGACTTAATATTTGTATGTTTAGACTGGTTTTCTTGTGCAGCAAGAATTTGTAGAAATTTCTGAGTCTTGAAATGCTAAAAGTAAATAAATATTTTGTACTTCGCTCATTTATTAAAGCATTTAACCCGTTCCTGGATTTGGTTTTCAACTTCTTGAAGATTTAGGTTGATTGATGTTTGGGTACTGGAAGGAGCCAGTTGCAGTTTCCTTTCCTTTGAATTTGAACTAATTCAATCCAGAATCGTTTTTGACCACGTTCTTACTCGTGATCACAATTCCATATCGTATCGTGGAGATTGAAATATTTGTAATAGGAGCGAGCTAAATTGGTAGAGTGATCTCATGCCTGATCAGCTTTCTTTTTTTCTTCTTCGGGCGATGAGTCTTGGGAGGTCTGCTTCTTCTAAGATGGTTCCTTAGTTAGACTTGATTCTGTATTGACAACCAAGCCCTCAATTGGTCGTAGATTCTTGGCCTGATAAACTGTATTAGATCTCTCATTCAAAATCTTGTGTACGTGAAGAGTTGAAGCAGCACCCAGCTGAATGTCAAAATACAATTGATCTGGACCATGAACCCTTGAGATTGAATACTCGGGATAATGATAATAGAAGTGAGATTTTTTAACAAAACTTTGGAAAATTTGACTGGATCGATCCCAACAGTGATAACATCCATCACATCTAGCTTTTTCACGATGATGGTATCAAACGACTCCGCTTTGACCAGAAGAGACTTTGCTACAATATCACCAAGAAGTCTGCAATCCATCGTTATGTCTTTCTTCTTCCATGATAACTTGATAGGTACATTTGCTATGAAGTATCTCGACTTTATTTTTTCTCAAAGTTTCCTAGAAATTTGGGAGAAGTCAATGAATTCAGGTTAGGGCAAAGTAAACACCTCAATGAATGAATCCTTAGTGATGGAGACTGATAACCCACCGATAGAGCTTGCTACTGTATCATTTTTTATGTTCATGACCTGAATTTTTTTTGGCAATTCCTACTTGTAGATCTAGTTGCCATATCTCAGAAATTTTCACAGCTCACATGCCTCTAGGGATCGGAACATCTCTGTCATACTAGCATCTTTAGGTCGTACACAGTGTGAAAGTTGACCTGGAGAATGTTTTGGGTGATTGGAGACATGGTTACAACAAAAAATTGTGAAATGAAGAACATGGAATACTTATAGCAGATAAAAATTCGTAAGTACAAAAATTCTAAGTATGGTGAAGAATAATAAGAAGAAGAGATTGAATTTCAAAATATAGAGTATATATACAGTTGCTTAGGTAACCTTGTCGATCCACGTGGAAACAAGTTTAAAATTTAAAAAGATAAAGGAAGGTTTTAAAAAAAAAAACAGTAAAAAACAAACGTAAATGAAA
This sequence comes from Henckelia pumila, assembly GCF_033568475.1. Taxonomy (NCBI): domain Eukaryota; kingdom Viridiplantae; phylum Streptophyta; class Magnoliopsida; order Lamiales; family Gesneriaceae; genus Henckelia; species Henckelia pumila. The sequence goes on from NC_133120.1 coordinate 84,020,643, forward strand.
ATAAATAAAATTTTAAAAGAGAAACTAATTTTGACCGTTTCATATTGCATTAATATTTTTGAAGCGAATGTTAATTAATTTGAAAATATTGGATAAGATCAAACTAAATTTGAAAGTTGAGATGTATCAACTTGATTTCAAAATTTAATTATATCAGCTTGAGTTCAAAACCGAGTTGTACCATCTTGAATACAAAACCGAGTTGTACTAATTACTGGATTTTCAAAATTAAGCCGACAATTGTCTTATTAGTTCCAATTTTCATTTTTCTGAGTCAATACGTAATCAATTTAAATAAACTAAACTAGGAAGTATGAAAACTTGCGCCGGGTAGTAGCTTAGTGAAGATGTCTGCCACTTGTTGCTCAGTTGAAATATATTCAAGATGTGTGATGTCAATATTTTTTGTTCTTGAAACTTTTTAGACGGGTCAATCTTGCTCATATTTCAAATAAAAATAATACTTTTAACATAAAAATTAATAATTTTCTTGAGTGTCTCAAATAGAAAACATGTCTTACAAAATAAACTCGTGAGATCGTCTCACATGAATTTTTATGTTAATTTTGTTTCGGATTCTAATTATTCCAATATATGTTTCTCACGTGCATCGCACGTGCATTATTTCTAGTACTAACTAGTATGCCAATTTCCAATAGTAACTGCAACAACATAACAGCCTCACTAATAATATATACATACACATTAGCCCAACAAATTAAAACAAAAATATGTGCTAGTACGTAGGCTCAATACGATGAATGCATCATTGAGAGCTTTTACTTATTTAAAAGTAATTCTTATAAAGATTATTTTGAAGTTGGTGATGAGCTAAAGTAAAGAGTGTTTGAAAATAGAAGTTGAAAGCTAATACAAGCTAAAGTTTAGTGTTTGGAAAATAATTGCTTCCCAGCTTAATTTTTTAATTAAATGATAATCATACCTTTATTTGATTATTTAATTAATTTTGATACTCACACTATAAAATTATTATTACATTATGAATTTTGTATCAAAAATATTTTATTTTTTATAACATGAATACTTGAAAAGATACGAATACTTGAAAAAATATATAAGATTAATAAAAATAAAAATAACAAATTTTGTATAAATATACAAGATATGTACAAAAAAATTTATGAAAATGCAATATATATTTTTTTGAAAATAAATGCTTGTAATTACAATGTAAAATTTAAAAAAATATATTTTTTAAAAAAATTAAAGCATGCGTAATTTTATTAAGGGTATAAATGTCAACTTATAATTTTATATTTTAAACAAAAAAACAGAAGTTAAAAAAAACATCAAATTTTTGCTTCTTGCTCTTGAGTAAAAGTTGTAGAAGCTAAAGCAAAATTTAATGCTGACAAACACTCAAAAGCACTTTCATGCAGCTAAAAGCTAAGAAACACTTTGTATAAGTTCCCAAACACTCTTTATATATATTAGTTAAAGGCCATCACTCAAGGAATATAATAGCCAACTTCACTCCCACAGCTTATAGTTGATCAAGACAAAGAAGTTGCGTCACCAAGATATATATACATTCCTTAAATATTCAAACTCATTTTTCATGCATTTGTCCTATATTATTATGAATCCCATCGTTCCAACAGAGCAGGAAATTAGAGGATTACTTCTATATATATATATATATATATATGCATCACAAATTGGCAATTATTTATGCAGACATGGAAAGTATATAATATGAATTAATTAATTTAGCAACAACTCCTCCCTCATACACAATTAATACATCCGAATTCACTCTAGCTAATTGGATATATATGTATCGACAATATATTGATCAAGATCCATCGATACATATCTGGAGCTTATCAATACGTCGGCCGTATACGTAACTGAACTAGCCTAACTATAGGATTCGACGATTCAAGTTTTGAGTCTGTGATACTAGCTCTATACATGCTATATTAATTTATATATAAGGTGATCTTACTAATAATTATTTATATAATATCATAAATTCGTACATAATTTTTTAAATTAATTGGAGGTGGGATCGATGAAGTGTTGAAATAGTACATTATAAAATAAATGGATGGTTTTCGATCAAATTTCATAGTACAGCATCTCCATTCGTTCGGCATTATTGGTATTTTTGGACCATTTATATCATCAGCATCATCACATCGTGCATGTTTTGACAAATTACAAGTTAAACAATTTCTATTTATTTTTTTAATTTATATTATAGATATTATATTTTATAAGATTATGGAATCTGGTCTGAATTCATCCAAAACTAACTACAAGAGGAAGAATTATCCAACTTCATATATACAATTGCAAGTGACTTAATCCAACATTGTCCCTAGAAGAGGTTTATATATCACACTACATCATAAGGTAGTTGGCTAATTTTTATTTTATTTTATTTTTTTCGGTTTTAAACTTTAGCATGTAATCTATATACTGTACCGAGTGTGCATTGATAAAATATATTTATTTTTTTGTACTATTTAATTGGAAATATGTTTTAAATCACAATTAATCAATTCAATATGCCAGCTGCTAACATTTAGTATCGATCGATTATACTCTCGATGACAAAAAAATTCGTTATTTTCTAGATTGCTTAAACAAACTGTGTGTGTATAGTGAGTGACTCAATTTTAAAACAAATTCTGCCATTCATTGAAAAATTTTACACTTGTCAATTAGATTTAGGGTATTAATATTTACTCATGGAAACTAGAAAATATTAGGTGTCAGAGAAAATTTTACTTTATTATATATATTATATGTTTAAAAAACATTTTCTAGAAGGCTGAAAATGTTAATTTTGTTACGAGAGAGACGGGGCCAGGAAATTCCCTTCAAAGAGAAGAAAATGAATTTTTAAATAACTAATTATAAAAATAATACAATTATAATATTTGAGTTAGGTGGAAGTCATTTTTACACTCATTCTTTGATTTATCGATTTACATATGTGGTTATTTACGTTCGGACGTGTTGCTGGATTGAAATTACAAAATACGCAATTTTAAGTAATATAATTAATTAAAAATTATAATTTGAAAATAAATTCTTATAAAATTGGCCTAAGTAAATACATTTCGCCAAGAATTAAAATGCATCATTAATTACATATAATTACTTTTTTAAAACAATAATATAATGACATTTAGTTTTAGGATCATTTTGTTTATTGTAATATAAGTATAAAACAAATGTATAAATATTTCATTATATATTTAATAGTTTTAAAAATTAGCATTGTTTACCATTTTACATCAAATTCTAATTTAATTATTAGAAATCTTGGTGATAAATGGTATTTTTGGGAACAATTAGAGCACTGCATTTTAATATACATAGAGTTTTTGGTGTGGAATAAAGTAGATTAAAGTTTTAATTGCAAAAGTAAAATAGATGGTATTAAATAAATTACAATATCTTATTTTTTAAATAATTTCTATTCGAAATTTTAAAATATTTTATGCATACGTACTTAATTCATCATGGAAAGAAAATTTAAACAGAAAAAATTAATTCTGGTACCAAAAGGATAAAAATAAATAAATTCAAATATACAAAAATGTCAAGTCCATCATATATATTAGCGATGTAAGCGCGCGATAATTCGCATACACGCATTTGTAACATAATTAATTACTTTTATAGTTTTTTTAAAAAAAATCACTTAGCTTAGTCATTTTTAAAATTTACTAAACTAAGTTTTTAGAATCATTTTATTGAATGAAATAAGACGAGGGTTAGTTTTGTCAATATATTAAAATGGCCAAGTTAATTAGTTACTATAAGAAATTGATGCATTCCTAAAAAAAAGGAGAAATTGATGCATTATAATATAATAATATAAAATAATATAATATATATTAATATCCGGACGCACGTAATGCATGATTGTACAATTTTTATTTTATTTTTTTTTAATTTAATCTTTTCCATCATTAATTTTATTTATATTAAAACTAAATAAGGATGATGTCCAACTCGTTCCCGACCACTAAAACCCGGTACCGTGTTATAGTTATGCGAAAAATAAAAAAAAACAACTAAAACCCGGGTTTTAGTGGTCGGGAACGAGATGAAAAAATATTGTTGGGCAGCTGAAAAGTGATATATATATATATATATATATATATATATATATATATATATATATATATATATATATATCTATCGATGCCCACTTTCATTCAAACTACATATTCCTATAAAATATATATATATCGAGAGTTTTGCTATACTGCCCACCTCCCGTGCCCACTTCCATGCCCACCTATGAGGTGACAATCATCCCATGAATGAGATGAATCATATACAAATGGTTCATCCAATGGATGAGTGACACCTCATAGGTGGGCACGAAGATGGGCATGGGAGATGGGCAGCATAGTAAAACTCTATATATCGATGCCCACTTTCATTCAAACTACATATTCTTCATTTTATAGGAACCCACATTTCCTTTAATTCGTTTATTAGTCGATTTTTCCAAGATGTATATACATTTTCTCGTAAAAAAATCTTGCCCTCATATACCTACTTGACAATTGCCATTATAATTATTAATATCATAACAAAATCTTGCCCTTATTAATATTCAAAAGATATATACAAAATTTCATATAAATATATATGTTAAATAAATTTGCTATATTACATCGAACTCAACCAACAAACATAACTCACCCTTGCTCAACGCGCGCATTTCACGAGTCCACTGCATGCATAAATTATAATTCATGATTTTATTGAACGATCGAATCAGCTGGAGGGATTAATATACCAATCGTTTTTTAATCAGCCTAGCTAATTAATGTGGTTTTCAATAATTATTGAAAACAGATTTCATAAGAATAATGAATATTTTTCCCTATCTAAGACCAAATCGCAGATTCTATATTTGTCATCATCGTTAAATCAAACATATTTTTATCCGACTTTTTTTGAATTACTAGTTAGGTTTTCTTAATATATACTTAGCTTGGGTACGCACTAATATTGATACGAGGATACAATCAGACAAGCATACAATTTCATTCGCAGATTATATTTCTGAGTACACAGTCATCTTGGTACGTACATGATTTCTGTCTTCTGATGAGTGTAATTTATTTTGTTTTCGAGTATTAATTTGCTCTAGCTTTGAGACTGTTTTGGTTTAATTAATTTCCTATTTACCTCGAAAATGATTTCTATAAATCGATGAATTCCATAAGAATATATGATTGAAACAAGGCGAAATAAGTTTTTGTTCAATTAGCTTCTCATTTTTTTTTTCTATTAAATTGATATATTAGTCATTAATTTTAAGTTGTTTTGATCCAATTGCTGGCATAATAGTTTAGTATATCAGTATTTTTTGGTGTCACGTACAATTGGACCAAAATTGTTGAAAACTAAAAATTAATATATCAAAATCAAATTTTGAAAAATTAATAAACTAGAATCAGGAAATGAACAATAAACAAAAAAAAAACTATTTTCCCTTACAAATAAGCATTTAAAGTAATAATCTCTCCTGCATATTCAAAGTACTAAATAATATGAATTATTTTATTTTTTAAAAAAAAAGAGCGCAATTTATTATAATTTTATTTAACTAAAAATATATTTAATTTGGCCAGCTTGAAATTAAAATGGACTACGAAATCGCGGGCCTCGTGCTAGCCTTGCTACTATGTGCCGTATGGGCTGTTTTAAACGAGCGGAGACACCGACGATTGGAGGAGCTCGGCCGGATGCCGCCGGGACCACAGCCATTTCCGGTGGTCGGCAACATCTTCTTACTAGCACGCGACTCCCGCGCACCCCATAAACTCTTCGCCGAACTAGCTGACAGATACGGCCCCGTGATGACGCTCTATCTCGGCTCCATGAGCACGGTGGTGATCTCCTCCAGCGAGGCGGCGCGTGTGATGTTCAAAAACCACGACGCCGTTCTGGCCGGAAGAAAGATATACGAAGCCATGAAAGGGGATATAAGCAACGAAGGTTCCCTGATCACCGCCCAATACGGCCCACACTGGCGGATGCTGCGGCGGCTCTGCACGTCAGAATTCTTCACCACGGCGCGCCTCGACTCCATGCGAGAAGTCCGAGCTAAGTGCATAGATCAAATGCTCGACTTCATAACAGAGGCATCCTCCAATACTAACAGCGTGGGTGTTGTAGTGGGGAATTTCTTTTTCTTGATGGCTTTCAATCTGATTGGTAACCTCATGTTCTCCAAGGATTTACTGGACCCAAAATCAGAAAGAGGGGCCAAATTCTTCTACCATGCAGGGAAAGTGATGGAGTTTGCGGGGAAGCCTAATGTTGCAGATTTCTTTCCGATGCTTAGGTGGCTTGATCCTCAAGGGGTGAGAAGAAAAACACAGTTTCACGTTAAAAGAGCGTTCGATGTTGCTGGAGAATTCTTGAAAGAAAGAATGAGAGAAGTGGAGAGCGCCATTAATGAAAAGAGGAAGGATTATTTGGACGTGCTTTTGAAGTACAGAGGAGATGGAGTGGAGGGGCCTCCCAGTTTTTCTTCAACAATCATCAATGTTATTGTGCTTGTAAGTTCGCAATATATACCTTGATTTTTTTAAAGCCCTTTCATGCATATATACTCCACTTAATTGGATCAATGTTTTATTTCTCTCTAGCATTAAGTTTGGATATCTAAATAAAAATCATTGGCTAGTATCTCAAATAATAATATTCCTGTAGAATCAAAATGACCAGTTTCATGGGTGCTGGCCGATGTATTACTTAAAAAACTGCAAATTTGGTCTTGTATGATTGTCACTTTGCGATTTTGATCATATATGTTTTCATATTTCAGTTTTAGACCTGCATGTTTTGATTTTTGGCAATTTCGGTCTTTTTTATTCGAAAATGCTTACGTGGTACTGGTACTGTACATGTCAGCTCCACATCAGCACTGAATTGGTGTCACGTCAGCGCCACGTCAGAAAAAGAACTAAAATTGCCAAAAAATAAAGATAATAGACTAAAACTGAAATCTGAAAACATAAAGAACTGAAATCGTAAAATGACAAACATACAGGACCAAAAAAAACAATTTTCCTTGCTTTTAATTCATAATTATAAGTACGCCTTTGTTATGTGAGACGGAAAGATCTATATCTGTGAGATTTTTTGATCCGTTTCATATCTAGAATGGGAACTGAATATATATCTATGGCATCTAGATTAATCATACTATATACATTATCATTGTATGAAATAGTATCATATTTTTCCTTTCTTCCTTTGTTGAACATTACAGGAAATGTTCATGGCGGGGACTGATACCACCACGAGCACACTAGAATGGGCCATGGCGGAGCTCCTCCACAACCCCCAAACTCTTCAAAAACTCCAATCCGAGCTCCGAACCCTAATCCCACCCGGCAAAAAGCTGGAAGAACAAAACCTAGAACACCTCCCATACCTAAAAGCAGTCATCAAAGAAACACTAAGACTTCACCCACCCCTCCCGTTTTTAGTCCCTCACAAGGCCATGGATCCATGCAAGATGTCAGGCTACTATATCCCCAAAGAAACCCAAATTCTTGTCAACGTTTGGGCCATTGGAAGAGACCCTAAATCTTGGAAAGAACCCTTGGAGTTTAAGCCAGAGAGGTTTCTGGACCCAAGCATGGCTGATTACAAAGGGCAGAATTTCGAGTATATACCTTTCGGGTCAGGGCGTCGGATGTGCCCGGCCATGCCTCTCGCCTCTCGCGTGCTGCCGATGGTGATCGGCTCGATGGTTCACTCGTTTGATTGGGTTTTGGCTGGTGGGATGAAGCCTGATGAAATGGATATGAGCGAAAAGATTGGGTTTACGTTGAGGAAAGGGGTTTCACTTAAGGCCATACCAGTTCCATATCAAGATAGCAAGTGCTAGTTTGTAAATTAGAGCTACTGAATGCAAGATGGCCTGTGGCATCTGAATCAAAACTCAAATGTACATTCAAATATTAATGATTCACAACTTCGACATTATATATTATTATTATTATTATTATTATAGTTAATTGTTGTTGTTGTTGGTATTATCATTATGATTTTAATTTTTAGCCGACCATTCAAATGATCAAATCCAATCGCCAATTCCATATTTTCCTTTTTGGCATTAAAGCTGGGTAACCCTACTACACATGCAACATGTAATTTAATTTGGCAACATTTGTTTGCCATTAATAAGACAAGGAAACGATGTAAAATGTTTCTGGGATGTCTCGATTTCTTGAGACAACAAATTAGAATACGATATTATTGCAATGGACTTCGTGTATATATATATATATATATATATATATATATATATATATAATATTTACAACTTTCTTCAAGATCCTTGAAAAACTTGATGCATAATATAAACAAGTTTTTAAAGGTATTTAGAAGGTTGAAGGGATCAAAAAGGTTTTATGAAGAACAATGATGAAGAAAGAAAGAGAAGAAAGGAAAAGGTTTTGAAGAAAGGTTGAGGAAATTTGGAAGAGAGGTTTGAGAGGAATTTAGAAGTGTTGGAGTGTTTTCAAATGTCTCCAATTTTTTCAAGTGGTTTAGAATGGGGTGATGAGTAGTTATTTATAGGCAAAGTAAAGAGGTGGAATAATATAATATATTATATTATATTATTATATTTTATATTATTTTCGTTTTTTTTTTCAAAATTACAATATTTACAACTTCTAATAAAAATACAAGAAATAAAAATATACAATTCATAAAGCAAAATTTATTTTTCACTGTCTCCGCCTTGGTCATCGATCAAGCATTTCTTGTATGAATTCTTCTAAATCGGAATCCACCTCTTCATGTTCATCACTGTTATAGGGATTTGCCTCGTAACAGACATCTTCTTTATCTTGTACGTGTGGTATCAAGATCTTGAATTTGTTTGGCCCAAAAATTTGGGTTAGGTATGTTTCCGAGATTAATCTGTAATCTGACCAGTTGACTAGGTAATTGTATGGGCGTGCTCCGAGCATTTCATAAAATTCATGGCATTCAATATGATTGTATCTCAGATCTTCTATTGGGAATTTGTATCTTCCTCCAACAGCACTATCCATAAATATTCTGTGTCTCGCTGGTTTTATTGCAAACCCTTTTATTTTAGGAACTGTAGAAAACACTTGGAAAAGTTGAGTTTTTTGATTTTTTAAATATGTTGCTTTGTGATATTCATTTAAAACCAATTTAGTTCTATCTCCTTATGATTCTAGTTGAGAGATATTACTAAATCTAAAAGTACGGACTACTCCGAAGTCCATAAGATGACCAATAGTCATTTTTGAATGGTCATAAATAGATAAATCAAGCTCGACTGTTAATAGTCCCATAGTCTCGATTTTTTCACTGTTTTCAAAATAATATTTATTGAGATCTTGCCAAATGGAAAGTCCGGGAATAGGACTTGTGGCTGCTGAGGCTATGAAATCTTGGATCTCAATTATATCTGAAAAGAAGCTATCAACAAGTTTATATTGTATAACAGTTTTTAATTCAGGTTCGAAAGAAAAAAGTGGGTTTAGGGTATCTTGGGTTTTTAATATCAATCTGGTTTTTAGATGTTTTTCAGGGATGATTTGTTTTTCATAATTTTCTTGGGCAAAAAGGGAATTATTTTGGGATTTTAAGTATTGGTTCTTTTCATTGAGTTCAGAATATTTTTGGTTCAAAATTTCAAGTTCTTCACTCAATGATTCAATCTCTTTTTCAAGAGTCGATACCTTTTGGGAAGTATCTTGAGTGTGTGATGTGGATGCACAATCTGTGCTGGCTAAAGGATTTTCACAAATTTTTTCTTTACATCCTGGCTGGATATAAAAATTTAAACCAATGGTTTTTCTGCAAGCAGCTAATGCTTCGCTGTAAGAATAATATCCTTTATATAAAGGATTAGGGTAATTTTTTATATTTTTGGCTATTGCTTTTCATTCATGAAACATTCCTAGAATATTTCCAGAAAAAATTACATAATGGCTGAAATTTATTCTTGGAGGATTGTTACTAATTCCACAATTTTCTCCAATCATAAAATAATTTGTCAAAGCATTACAAACTTGGAGTTTTGCTGTTCTTTGGTTATCCAAATTCCAAATATTATCCAATATATTTTGCTGAAAATGATTTACGTGTTGTCCAAGACGTAAATTAAATTTATTTTGCTGAAAAATAGGTAATCTAATATCGCAGAATTGAATGAAATTACCTCTTCTACCTGGTTGGTAAGGTTCGGCAGTCTCCAATGATCTCATAATTCCTTGGAAAGGAGCTGTGTATGGTTTTTGCTTTTTTGAAGGAATCTAATTTTTTGGATTGCTGTGCTGGTCTTTCATCTGTAAATCATTTTTCAAATGATCATTGTTGGTTTCAATATTTTTGTTATTTCTAATTACATTAATACTATTTTTATAAATTGAACAAGCTTTAATCAGATTTACATTTCTAAGTTTAGGTTTTTCTAAGAAATCAAAATTTAATTTTTTATGATTAATTTCAAAAGTTATGGAATCATTATTTACTATATACGGGGTAATTAAATTAATAAAAGGTGTTCCTAAGATTACAGTGTGGTGGATATCATTAACAAGAATGAAAGCAGTTTTTATATAAACACCATTTTTTACTATCGAAGCTTCTGTTTTAGAATTTACATTTAATCTTGAATTATTAGCAGTAGATAATTTTTCATGAGTTTTTTTATGGAATTTTTTAGGCACAATTTCTGATTTTATGCAATTTAAATCTGCACCAGTATCAAAAAAAGCTATAGTATCAATTTCAAATTTTTGTGAGAAAACGATTTTTATTTTTAAGAAATATTTTTTAGAAGTTATTTATCTTAATACAAAAAGAAAATCCTCTGGAACTTTTTCAATGTTTTGAATATCTTGTGTTTCTTCTTCAGTTTCAGAAATATTGTCGGTATTAATATTTTGAAGAATTAATTTTATTGCATCAGTATTTTGAACTTGATTTTCTTTTAATTCTTTTATTTCTAATTTAATTTCTTTTATCTCTCTTTGTATATCTTGAATGGACACATTTTTATTTTTAATTTTTTTATCTAAAATATTAGTTAAGTCGTAAGCTTTCTTAGTAGTACTTGGTAAAATTTTATTTTCTTCTTTACCTTTTAATGTTTTTAGAATTTTTTCTAAATAGTCTTTTTGAATATTTGGATCATCAATATTTTTTAAAACATCTAGAAGAAGTACTTGATCTTTTGAAAGCATATTAATTTGATTTTCAGATTCTTCACTAGTTGTGATTAAATCATCAATTTGTAAACATTCATCATGATTAGAATTTTCAAATTCTGTATCTTTATCAGAGGAATCTATTAAAAGATTAGAGATTTTATCTAAAATTTCTTCACTTAATTTTAATTCATTTAGTTTTTTGTTTAATCTACAATAATTTGCTGTATGACCTGTTTTATGACATCTATAGCATTCAATATCTTTAAAGGATGTTTTTTGTTTAGAATTGTCTGGTTTTTTCAAAGGTTTTCTGTAAATTCTTTTATATGGTTTTTTATAATATTCTTCTTTTGGTTTATCAAAATTCTTTTGGGTTTTCTTAAAAGGTTTTTTATTTGAGTTTTTAAAGGTTTCTTGACAATCTCCTACGCATTTTGAAGAAGATGGTTTATTGGTATTTATATCGAATTGTTTACAAAAAGTTCCTAACTCTTGTTTTGTTCTTTTCATTTCCCATTTTAAATGTTTTTGTAATTTTAAATCTTGACAGATTTTTAATCCTTCTTGTTGAGTTAAACTTATTAATTGTCCATAAGTAAAATCTTCATAAGATATTATATGGTTATTGTTAGTTTCTCTAATTTTATTTCTTACCTTTTCTCCTAAGAGAGTGGGTAATCCTGCAAGAAATTTTTCTTTCCAAAAAGGTTGATTAGAGTCTTCTCTTAACATTATTCTTGTTAAGAAAGTATTTTTATACCATTGAAAATCACTTAATTTTTTACATTTTAAATTTGATAATAATTCTGAGTTTTTATCTTTTAAATGTGTAGGATCACCAATAAAATGTAAAGAAATTGTTAAGATTAAAGTTGCTACAGCATCTTGTTGAGGATTACCATTTTCATCAAGAACTAGTATTCCTTCTTCATCTGTTTTTATAGAATTTAAAATTTCTTCTTGTTGTTGGTTTGTGAGATAATAATCCCACCATCCTTTTATTTGACCAGAGAATCCTGCTATGAGGAGTTCTGCAATGGTTTTATCATGAATCCCAATCTGGGTTTTATAAGCATTTGCAGCCATAGTCATTTGTTGTAAAAGACTAAGGATATTATACTCGGTCATTCCATCTATGTTCCAATCATAGACAGAAGAGGCATTGAAGCGATACTGTGCTAAAGGTTTAACTATTCCAAGTTCTGGAGCAGGGATTATTTGTAATGGTTGTTGTATGGGTAAATCCCAAGTTATTTTATTAACATTTGTAGGATTTTGAAATTGTTCTAAAGCTTCACTAATATCAGATTCATTATTTAAAACATTTACTCTTAGATTAGATATTGGGGTATCAGGGGCTACAAGATCTGTTGGTTCATTGGAGCTACTAGTTGTAGCGGTCATTCTACTGAACTGATCTTGAACGGTTTTTATAAATTCAGACTTATTATCTTGAATATTTTTAACACTGGTTTTTGAATTTTGAAATGGTTTAAAAACTGGATTTTTAATATCCATCTTTTTAAGATTTTCAATACTAACTATAGGTTGTTTCTGTAGATGTTTTTCTATTCTATCTAATTGTTTTCCTATGGTATTTAAATTTGTATTTATAAAATTACTTTGTTTTATGATATTTTTAATATTATTTTTATCGCTATCTCCTGGATTTTTTATTGGAATAGCTTCAATTTGTTGATTTTGAATATTTATTTTTATTCCTTGCAAAGGAGGATGATTTGATTGAATTTTTCGAGAATCAGAAATAGTTTCCCATTCTGTTTCTTTACTAAGAGGGTTTATATTTTTTAAAAAGGGATATTCTAGGAAATTTTTTGAAGCATATATTTCAAACCAATCAAAGAAAAGTATGTGTATTTTATTTGAATTAACAAATTCATAAAACTATTTTTGTATAATTTTTATAGACTCTAGGAAATTTTAAAAAAACCATAATCTCTTTTTTAAATTATATTTTGCATAAAAATTATTATGTAGGAAGTTTTTATTTATTTCAAACTCTTTTTCTATAACATTTAATTCATTAAAATTTTCTGTGATAGAAGAAAATGTAGGGCTAGTAGGCTCTAGATCTTGATTATTATTTTGAGTAGAATAAGTTTTTATTCTACTGCTGTTATAGACTGGTCTAGGAATTTCTGAAGTATAATTAACATTTCTTATAATTGAATTTGGTATATCTGAAGTGGAATGTCTATGTTTAGTTTTACAAGGAGTGTTTACTACTGAAGGGATTTGAGAAACTCTACCTAAATCTATAGTATCTGAGGTAGAAGAATTTTCAGATTTGTCACTACTATTTTTTCTTTCAAAAGAAATTTTAACTTTTTCATCTAGATATTGAGTTATTTATTTTAGTTGGGTATTTGGTTCTGGATCTTCTATTGGTTCAGGTTTAGCAACTCCTTCTAAGACCCATTCTTCTGGTAAATTTATATCACTCCATTGAATTGGTTTGGGGATTACAGTATTAGATCTAGTTAAATCTGTTTGTAATAAAAGGGTTTCACCTTTTTTACTATGATTTTTACTTTTGTAGCAAAAGCAGAAATCATAGCTTTGTAATGGATTCTAAAAATTATTGCCACTGGAATTGATCCTTTAAGCATGTTGTAATTGTGAGTTTTTATTTGTAAAACTAAAGATTTTAAAATATTTTTGTCACTTAAAGAAACTGAAAAATTAGGATAACAATCAAAAGAGATTGGTCCAGTACATAGACTATATTCAACTGAACTTAGTAAAGAATCTTCAAAATGTGTAAATCTGGCATCTCTTAAAATAGCAAGGATCGAAGTATTCAATCCTTCTTTAGTTAAAGGTTTTATTCCTACTTGGACTAATCCAATATGAATATATTTATAATTTTTATCTTTATATTTTTGTAAGGAATTTTGAGATAATAACTTAATTATTTCAAAAGGTTTTGTAAGTTGTATATCTCTTTCTTCAGTTTTAATAGAAAAGTCGGTTTTAAAAAGTTGAAATCTTGAATGCTTATAAATTTGATCTTTATTAACTCTAGGGATTTTCCAATTATTTATAGATTTTTCAAAATTTTTTATAATAATTTCTTCAGTATTAATTATCCTTTTAGAATCATATGAGCTCGTAGTAACAGAGTTTAAAGAAGTAGATCTACTGAAACTTGAATCCATATTTATAAAAAAAATTTGTTTTTGAAACCTATTTTCTCCCTACAATCCCAAGCACTTCGTAGGTTTTACAGCCTTCACTCGAGGACTTACGACTCAACCCTCTTGGGCAAAAACACTCAGGAGAAACTAAATTTATATATATATGTGTGTGTGTGTGTGTGTATATCCTAAGTGGAATTAGATTAACCCCGGCCGTACCAATATCCAGTGAACCGTTTCATATGGAATGCCAATTAAATTTACAAAGTGTATGTCAAATGATGAGGTTGGACCGTTGGATGATTTATGACATGAGATTGCATGTGTCTGTTGAGTGATAAGCTATGTTTGGTACATGAGATAACAATGTGATAAGGTAATAATCCCATAATTATCCAATGTTTGTCTCGTTTTTTACTTGACACATTAACCCTCAAAACAAGTGTGATAAATTGTCTTCACTTTTGATTATAATATATATTTACTATAATATCCCTCATTAGAAAAACTAAAGAGAACGAATCACAAAATTAATTATGCCAAAAATAACGATTTTTAAAAGCATATTTTAATAGTAGTACTTGTCAATTCATCTTACTGTTTATTAATATTCAAAAGATACATACAAAATTTCACATAAAATATGTAAAATAAATTTGATATATTATATCGAACTCAACCAACAAACATGACACACGCACACCCTTGCTCAACGCATTTCACGAGTCCACTATTTAATTCAGAGTTATTTATATAAACAATTACTTAATTATGTCACGTCTGATTCAATGTTATGTTTTTATGCATGGATCGAATCAGCTGCTGAGATTATACCATCAATCAACCAATCATTTTTTTAAAAATTAGCCTAATTAATGTGATTTTCAATAATTAGAAGAAAACAAGATTTCAAAAGAATAATGGATATTTTTCCCCAATATCTTATCGCGGATGTTATATTTGTCATCATCGTTGAATCAAACATTTTTTTGCCATTTATAAGACAAGGAAACGATGTAAAATAATGTTTCTGGGATGTATCATGTCTCGATTTCTTGAGACAACAAATTAGAATGCGAGATTATTTCAATGGATCGACTTCGTATATATCCTAAGCGGAATTAGATTAACCCCGGCCCGTACCAATATCCAGTGAACCGTTTCATATGGAATGCCAATTAAATTTACAAAGTATATGTCAAATGATGAGGTTTGATGATTTATGACATGAGAATACAAGAAACTGTGTATGTTGTGATAAGTTAATATAATGTGATACCCCGTGAAATTATTTTAACCCGAATCTGTTCGTTATGGGTTTATGAGGGTTGGCCCAATTATTGAATTATAATCATTAGGTAAGGTCCAGCCCAGTTTTACACCTGTTAGGGATTTACTTAAACTGGGCTGTTATTTATGGGCCGACCAGAGCTGGCCCCTAATGGGCTGGATGGACTTCTCTTACATGCATTGTGGATAAGTTTGACCATCTCGAGATATTTATGAGATGGGGATAAACTTGAAGGCGGTCCAATGGATGAAGAGTCCCAATAATGGACATGTTATAATTCGACTAGGTAACTTACTTTATTTTTCCTATAAATACCGGTATTGTTATGGTTGTGTTATTATTATTCATTACTCACTTTTACATTCACGCACTCATATCTCTCAGTTTTCGCATTAATCATACTCTCTGCCTTCAAGACACTGACTTAGGCATCGGATGGGTCATGCCGAAAACACTTTCGGCGCCCCCTGACCTAGCTGTTGCTTGTGCAGATTTCAGTGGTGCCCGACCCGACCTGTTTCATAAAGAATTGAGGATCCATTCTTTCGAAGTGCGATTTTCATTAGGGTCGATCGACGACAAAAAAAAATAAAGGAAATTATGTGAGAAAATTGCACCATCCAACAAAAATATGTGCTAGTAGGCTCAATACAATGAATGAATCATTAATTATATTAGTTAAAGGGCATCACTCAATGAATATAATAGCCAACTTCATGACCCCCACAGCTTAGAGTTCAAGACAAAGAAGTTGTAACACCAAGATAGATATACATTTCCTTAAATATTCAAACTCATTTTCATGCATTTGTCCTATATTATTATGAATCCCATCGTTCCACAGAGCAAGAAATTAGAGGACCACTTCTATGCATCACAAATTGACAATTATTTATATATGCAGACATGGAGAATTAATATCTATGTATTGAAGCAACAACTCCTCCCTCATACACAATTAATAAATCCGAATTCACGCTAGAGCCGAGGTTTGGATGCATCGACATAATATTGATCAAGATCCAACGAAATATATATTTTTGGAGCTTATCTAGCCGTAACTAAACTGTCCTTATAACTATAAACCTCGACAATTCAAGTTAATTTTGAGTCCTTGATACTCTCTACGCATTCTATATAAATATATACCGGTGATCTAGCTCATAATTATTTTGCATGCATGCATGTCGCATTCACTCTACGAAAGAGATTGAGTAAAATAAACTATCTTATCATATATAATATCATAAATTCGTACGTAATTTTTAAAATAATTAGAGGTGTGGGATCCATGAAATTATAGTACATTATAATAATAAATTAAATGGATGGTTTTCGATCAAAATTCATAGTACATCATCTCCATCCGTTCGGCATTGGAATTTTTGGACCACTTATATGATCAACGTCATCACATCGTGCATGATTTGACAAATTATAAGTTAATTAAGCAAATTACTATTTATTTTTTTACTTTTTATTATATTATATTTTACAAGATTATGGAATTGGGTCTGAATTTATCCAAAAGCGAGCAAAAAGGGGAAGAATTATCCAACTTCATATATTGTACAATTTTGAGTGACTTAATCCAACATCGCCCTTATTAGAAGAGGTTTATATCACTACATCACAAGGTAGTTGGCTTTTTTTTTTTCCAATTTTAAACTTTGGAAAATATGTTATGAAAATTCGTTTTTCTATGCTTAAACAACTGTGTGTGTGTAGTGACTCAATTTTAAAACAAATTCTTTCTCTCAAAAAAAAAATTCTGTAATGCATTGAAAATTTTTACACTTGTTAATTTAGACTTAGGGTATTAATATTTACTCATGTAAACAAGAAAATATTAGGTCTGAGAAAAATATTTACTCTATATATGTCTAAAAAACCTTTTCTATAATTTCAAAAGGCTGAAAAACGTTAATTTGTTACGAGAGAGGCAAATCCAGGAAATTCCATTACAAGAGAAGAAAATGATTTTAAAATAATTAATTATCTGAATAACACAATTATAATATTTGACACATACGTATAAGAGTAATTAGGTGGAAGTCATATTTACATTCATTCATTAATTTATCGATTTACATATGCGGTTGCGTACGGACATCATGTCATGTGTTGCTAGCTTGAAATTACAAAATACGTAGTTTAATTCAAATTAATTAAAAATTTTGATTTGAAAATAAATTCTTATAAAATTGGCCTAATTAAGTAAAATCCATTTC
Organism: Henckelia pumila; assembly: GCF_033568475.1. Classification (NCBI taxonomy): domain Eukaryota; kingdom Viridiplantae; phylum Streptophyta; class Magnoliopsida; order Lamiales; family Gesneriaceae; genus Henckelia; species Henckelia pumila. Next base: position 84,038,542 of record NC_133120.1, read on the forward strand.
GCCAAGAAATTAGTATGCATCATTAATTATATTTTTAAATAATAATATAATGACATTTAGTTTTAGAATTCATTTTGTTTATTGTAATACATGTATAAAATAAATTAAATGTATATTAAATACTTTATTATATATTTAATTTTAAAAAAAATAGCACCGGATCACCCATTTTACATCAAATTATAATTTACTTATTAGAAATCTAGGTGATAAATGGATAGATGGTATTTTTGGCAACAATTAGAGCACTGCATTTTTTTTTATTTTTTGATAGTTAGATCACGCATTTTAATTGGGGAAATGATCAATAAATCCCTGATAGAAACTTGAGATTTGCTTTCAGTCCCCATGTCAAAATTGTTGTGTTGCAACTCTCTGACAAAACACTAGCATGTGTTTAAACTCCCCATTTAAGGTAAATTACGAAATTGCAATCAAAAAGTATGGAAACACATTAAAGCCCACTTGAACAATAAATAATATTTTAATAACAATTCTTCCACCTCCCAATATGCCGTCTCCCCAACCTCATTCTACTAGATCCATAATAGCAACTAGCAATGATTTGTACATTTAAGTCGAATTCAGATGCCAAAAATTGAGGCGAGAGGAGTTTAAAGTGAAGAACGGTCGGATTTTCAAAGTGAAGAACTGTCATCGAAACAACTTCAAGGTATGATTATTATTACAATTATTTTTTTCTGAAAAATTAAGAAACTTTTTAGATGAAATTTCATCTTGATGATTTTTTTTTAATCTTTTCCAATTGAGTGATTCTTTGGTGATTTTTTTTCTTTTTTTTTAATCTTTTTCAATTGAGTGATTCTTTGAGGTTTATGTTTATTGTGCAGTGAAATTTCATACATCGTTTGAATTATACATATTTGATGGGAAATATTTAGGTTTTATGTATCTATGTGGGTTTGTGGTTCATCTCAACCAATTATAGATTGATTATCTGAAATTAGTTATTGTTTTTTATTATAACTACTTCATTGCCAATTTTTATAGTTTAGTACTGATTATAAAGATTATATAGATAGTCTTTATAGTATTTTAATCTGCTACTTAAAAATGTGATTTTGTGATATTTTTTATTGCGAAATGGGTTATGAATAAAATCACGATCTTCATTTTTTATCTTATTGTACTGAATGCATGTTATGTTTTTACTGATTATGTAGAAAATAAAATCTGAAAGTGGTTATTACAACCTTACACTTTTTGTTGTTATGAATACAATAACATGTAGTTTAATTAATGCTTTTATCCTTTGCAATTGAGCTATTATTTAGAGATTTGCCATGGTTTTAATGATTATATTAAATTTCCGTGTCATCGTGTGAATTGTACATATTATTGGTCAATCTCTAGTTTCTCGGTCTGTGAGTGGAAATGAAGCTCATTTATTGCAATTTTGGGATAGAGTAGCTGAAATTCCTTGTTCTCGATTATATATATCGATTTAATTCCTAATCATAATAATTTTATTTCTACATTATGACTTAAATATTGATAATTTTATCATTAAAATAAAAATGAACTGCTTGAATTTGTTATTATGTGATTTTTTTTGTGTAATGTGTTACATAAATAAAATATTCTCCAATTTTATTAAAATTTTCATACTCGATTTTATCCTTTTAAGCTCAATATAAATTATTTTGCTTTCATTTTAGGTGTTGACAAATTACCACCGAGATAACAAAAAAATATTGGGCTTCCATAATCAAGAAAGTGACGCATGCTCCATTTTTACACTTGCACATGAGAAAAGCGGTTATTGTAAGTTGGCTCGAGCACGACCTTACCTTCAAGGAGATATACACGTTCCAGTGAAAACATTGTTGGTTTAATTTGTTTTAATGATTTTGTGGAACACACTGTTGTTTTATATTAATTTGAGTTTTGTTTGTTGTATACTCTTATGTATCGTGTTCTCTTGTGATGTCGTATCGTGTGAAGCTGTTCAATAAGTTGTAGTTTACTTAAAAAAAATTTGGTCGTAACATATTTATGTGTTTATGGATGATGATATACACTTGAATGATGTGTACTTTTAGTGATTAATTTATAAAATGTGTTCCTTGTTTAATTTAGTTTTTATTTAAATTAAAATATTTGATTTATGATTTGAGGCGCAATCGATGTTTGATTTTTTATTAAGACACATTTCATATATAGTGGTGCGGTGCATGTCATAATGATGATATTTTTTGTTTGTATTGTGAGAGTAAAATATAATTTTATGATTGTAAATCTTATAGACTTTTTGTATTAAATGTACGTACTATGAGTATCACATATTAACATTTATGCGATTGATCTGTGTCTTTATATCCTAGAACTTGACACGTTAGAATATTTTAATTCATTTTAACTCGGCAATATGAATCATATAGTGTCAAAAAAGTGAGTTTCATACTGCCTCAAAAGAATGAATCATAAAAGTGTGATATTGCCTAAAAACGAGTATTTCATTCTCAATTATCTATTTTTTATTCCACAAATGTATGAGATTGTTCCAAATATATTTGGAATTATCCCAAATCAGGGACAATGCATGTGTCTTGTATATTTTGACAAAGTTTGTGCATGTGTAAAGAATGAGTATCATATTCCAAATTGTCTATCTGCTTATCCAAAAATTATCCGAGATTGTTCTAAATATATTTAAAATTATCTCAAATCAAAGACAATTCGTGTAACACCCGGTATTTTTAAATACGTAAATCCGCATGCATAATTAGGATATTTAATTATTTAAATTTTAGATTTATGGGTTAAATAATTATGTGAATTATTTGTGCATGATTTAATTTATTTTTAAGCATTTAACCCATAATTAGTTATTTTTATGATTTTTAGTATTTTAATTATTTTATCGCGTTGACGGGACCGTGGATGGACGAGATGACAACTTTCCACCCAAATTATTTTATGAGCCTTTTTAGAGCTCTAAAATATTATTTTGAGTTTTATTATCTCAAAATTTTAAGTATTTAATTTTATATAATTTTAGGAGTCCATTTTATTCAAAATTAGCCAAAATATTGACTTTTTAGTATTTTTAAAATTCCCTAAATTTATAATTTCTGGATTTTGTTTATGATTAACTTAAATTATCAGATTTTAGTTTTTATTTAGAGTTTTAAAATTTTAGGTTTTATATTTAAAACTTTTAATTATCCTAAAACCTATTTTAATTAAAATTAAAACTTTAACCTAATCTACCCCAAACCAACCGATCCTTCACCCTCTTAGCCGCCTCCCTCCCTTCCATTCATCCTCTTCATCGAGCCATCAGCCAAGGAGGTTCCATAGCCGGGTTTTCTTCGAAACTTCGAGTTGTTCGTCGTCCCGTCGTCCCAGAATCGTCTCACGCCCGTTTTCTCCTCGTTTTTACGGTGCAAGGCATGTTTCCTTTCGATTTTTCTTGCCATGTCAGTTATGATAGTGTGTGTAGTGTTGTGCATCGAAAACTTTTAGTTTTTTCAGAAAATGTTTGAGTTTGATGAAGGCGTACGGTTTTGGTTGGATTAGTAAAGCATGCTCACGTTTTTCTTCTCCCATGGTAGACTAGCTGCTGGTCGAGGGTCCAGTGGGTGTGTGTGTGTGACCTGGAGTTGAATGGCTCGAGTGGTTCGAGCCAAACGAGTCCAGGAGGCCTGCTGTTCGGATCGGAGGCCCTAGAGGAGCAGTTTAGGGTTGGAGGGAAGAGGGGTCGGCTGGGGCATGCAGGGCCGGGAACCAGCCGACCCATGGCCAGGTTAGGACCGGCAGGACCTTGGGAAGGTCCTTCCTGCGGCGGTCCGGCCAGTGGTGGCCGGACTGGTGTGGCAGCAGCCCTTGAAGGGCTGCTGCACGTAGCCGAGAGGAATTGAGAGAGGGGGGGATCGGGTTGGGCTGGGTTCTGGGCCTGGGTCGGGTCTGGGTGTCCGGGTTGGGTCAGTAAGGTAGTGGGTCGGGTTAAGTAGGTTTGGGTCCGGGTTTGGTGGGCCGGGCTCGAGTCTTTTTATTTTTAAAATATTTTATGAATTAATGGGTTTTTGGTCCAATTAATTTGAAATAAAATTATTTGGACTCCCAAATAATTTTATTTGGACTTTTAAAATTTTAATTAAGTTAGTCCATTAATTTTATGGGCTTTTGAGCCCATAAAAGTTATTGGGCCAGTCTTTGGGCTTTTGGGCCCATTGGGCCAGTTTAAGTTGTTATTGGGCTTAGAATGTTTTAAATGGGCTTAAATTAATTTAATTGGGCTTAAAATAATTTTATTGGGCTTAAGTATGTTATTGGGCCAGTCTCAGTGTTTATGGACCAGATTTAAGTAATTGGGCTTGAGTGTTAAGGCCAGCAGTCCAGGACCATCCATGAGAAATTTGCATGTGTCCTGATTATATATTTAATTATTTTTATGCATTGAAGTTATTTTAATATTTATATGTTAGTAAGAAATTAAATTAAATATATGTGAAGGACACACATTTTATTTAAGTACATGCATTCATGAAATAATTTTATGCATAATTAAATGTTTAAGGTTGAGCAATAATAAAATATTTTATGTTGGAAGTTGAAGTAGTGTGACAATTTAAGGGGGATTCGTCCCCATATGTGAACTATTGAAGGGCAGTTTACTGCCAATTTAAGAGGTGATTCTTCACCGCCACGTACGTTGGTTTCCACGCTGATCAGTATTTAATGTATGATTTAAGGTTACACTACGGATACAACCATGCGATGTTAGAAAATAATTGCTCAACAATGTTTATGTATTATGCTATTTAAGTTAAGTTATGTTATGTTATGAAATTTTCAAGCATGCTCATTCATGTATATGTATGTATTAGTATTTAATTGTTTTAAATTATTTTAAACCCTTGTTATGTTAGCATGTTGGGCCTCCAGGCTCACTACACTGGTATGGTGCAGGTGAGTACGTTGAGGATGAGGTTGTACCCACCGGAGGCGAGGATGTATGAGCGGGCATGCAGTGACCCCGTGACCGTGATAGATGTCTGAGTCACATGCATGTTTTTGATTATGTCAGCACGTTACACATTTTATATTATTTTTTTCAGTGGTTGCGAGTTTTGAATATTTTATTGAATATTGTCAGTGCATGAAAATTTTAATCATTTTATTTATGCAGTATTTTTAATTAAATGTTTGACTCAGATATTTATTTTATTTTAAAGAATGCATTTTTATTTAAGTATTTAATCGTTTATTTATTTATTTATTTTTAAATCTTTTTATTCTGTGCATATATGTATGGGCATATATGTACATATTTTATTTAGTAAGTATATATAAAAAAAAAATTTCCGCATATTTATTTATTAATTATAGAGTTAGGGTCGTTTCAGTTGGTATCAAAGCACGGTCCTTGGAGGGGTCATAACTGCTATGCGAGCTCAGAAATCCACGCTACCGGTCTGTAAGTTTTAAGTGTTTATAGCATGATTTAATTTTTAGAATTTAAGTTAGCATTAATTTTTAAACAACATAGTTATGCATGGCGATTTACGTAAAGAAATATGTGGTGGTGCAGAATGCCTCCGAGACCAGTTAACAGACGTGGGGGACCTCCACCTCCGCAGAACCCTATTGCAGCATTGGATCAGGCCAATGCAAATATGATGGCAGGGATTACTGCTCTGTTAGAGCAGCAGGCTACTCGTCCCAGGTTGTCCCATGAGGAGGACGTTGCTGAGAGGTTCCAGAAGAAGGGACCCAAGGAGTTTGTGGGTACCACCGATCCTTTGGTGGAGGAGGGATGGATTCTCTCTCTGGAGTCCATCTTTGCTTATATGGGGATCACAGACACCGACAGGGTGAACTGTGCGACGTACATGCTGAGGGGTGATGCAGCGCTCTGGTGGGAGGGTGCAGCCAGGGGAGTTCACCTTCCTACACTGACATGGGCAGAGTTTAGGCGTATCTTCTACGCCAAGTACTTCACTGAGGATGTGCGCAGTCGCATAATCCGAGAGTTTATGAGTCTCCGTCAGGGGGACAAGACAGTGGTCGAGTATGTGAGACAGTTCGAGAGGGGCTGTCACTTTGTGCCTCTGATTTCTGATAGTCCACCAGAGAAGTTGAGGCAATTTGTGGAGGGTTTGAAGGCGGATATCAAGCATGATGTTCGCATGGCAGACGTCCTTACTTATGAGTCTGCAGTCAGTAGAGCCTTGCGTTCAGAGGAGGGTCGGAGAGAGATTCAGAGAGAGCAGCAGGGGAAGAGGCAGTTTCAGGCTGGGTATCAGCGACCATCTTCGTAGCCTCCTGCGAAGAAGCAGTATACAGGGCCGGCTAAGGGCCCGAATCCACAGCAGAGGCCACAGCAGCAGAGGCCGCAGCAGCAGAGGGGCGGGGCCCCTAATGCCATAGCTTATCCTACTTGCCCGAAGTGCCAGAAGATGCATTCGGGACCTTGTCTATTGGGAGCAGGAGTTTGCTACCACTATATGGAGCCAGGGCATCAGATAGCTAACTGCCCGAGGAAGAAGAACACCGCTGGTAGGGTGTTTGTGATGCAGGCCGAGAAGGTAGATCCAGACACCTCCTTGATCACCGTTATATCTTATCCCTAGCATTTTAATAATTTTCCTTTGGTTAAAAATTTCGTCTTTAATTTGGAATTTGTTGTTATTTGGGTTATTTAACTGCATGTTAGAATAGGAAGCATGTTTTACTTGTGATTAGAATTAAGAATTTGTAGTGACTCGTTGGGGAAAATTTAGTAGTGGTATGAAACTGTTGGGAATTTTCTGCGTGCAGGGAGAATTCTAGTTGGAGGCAACTCCACGTTTGCGTTGCTAGATTCAGGGGCTACGCATTCGTTTATCTCCCTGGAGTTTATCAGGCGGGTAGGCATCACACCTGAGAGTAGTGACAGTGGGTATGATGTTACTATGCCATCAGGGCAGATTATTTCTACCTCGAAGGTTATTCGAGGACTGGAGTTAGAGCTGCAGGGACACTCCATTCAAGCAGATGTAGTAGTTTTGCCATTGAGTGGATTCGATTTGATTTTGGGCATGGACTGGTTGACAGTCAATGGAGCTTCGATTGATTTTCGTCGGAGATCAGTGTTAGTAAGACCTACAGTAGGCGACCCGTTCACTTTTCATGCATCTCAGAGCAGTGATATTCCTCAGGTGATATCTCATATTCAGGCGAGGAAGTTGTTGAGACGGGGTTGCCAGGGGTTTCTAGCGAGTATTGTCACGACTTCAGAGCCATCTAGCAGATCATTATCAGAGATAGAGGTGGTTCGTGACTTTCCGGATGTCTTTCCGGAGGATGTTGCTGGAATTCCACCAGTGAGAGAGGTGGAGTTCAGCATCGACTTAGTGCCAGATACCGTGCCTATCTCTAAGGCACCGTACAGACTTGCTCCTACCGAGATGAAAGAGTTGAAGGAGCAGATTCAGGAGTTGTTAGAGAAAGGCTTTGTTCGTCCTAGCTTTTCTCCGTGGGGGGCTCCGGTGTTATTTGTGAAGAAGAAGGATGGCAGTATGAGACTGTGCATCGATTACCGAGAGCTCAACAGGGTCACAGTGAAGAACAAGTATCCACTGCCGAGGATAGAGGATTTATTTGACCAGTTGCAGGGAGCTTCAGTGTTCTCCAAGATCGATCTGCGATCTGGTTATCATCAGTTGCGTGTCAGAGATGCAGATGTGTCCAAGACTGATTTCAGGACACGATATGGGCATTACGAGTTCTTAGTGATGCCATTTGGTATGACCAATGCTCCAGCGGTTTTCATGGATCTCATGAACCGAGTCTTTCAGCCGTATCTAGATCAGTTCATCATAGTCTTTATTGATGATATTTTGATCTATTCTAGGAGCATCGAGGAGCATAGACAGCATCTTCAGACAGCCTTGCAGACTTTGAGGGAGCATCGGTTGTATGCCAAGTTCAGCAAGTGCGAGTTTTGGCTTGAGCAGGTGGCATTTCTTGGCCACATTATTTCGAGAGATGAGATTGCAGTTGATCAGTCTAAGGTTGAGGCAGTGCAGAATTGGGGTATTCCGAAGAATGCTTCAGAGATTCGCAGTTTCTTGGGTTTGGCAGGATATTATCGGAAGTTCATCAAGGGTTTTTCCTCTATTGCAGTACCCTTGACTTCCTTGACCAAGAAGAATGCGAAGTTTATCTGGAGTTCAGACTGTCAGAGGAGCTTCGATCAGCTGAAGGAAGCACTCACTACTGCACCAGTGTTAGCGATGACAGTACCACACGAGGAGTTAGTGGTGTACACAGACGCGTCTAAACTAGGTTTAGGCGCAGTGCTTATGCAGTGTGGTAAGGTTATTGCGTATGCATCGAGGAAGCTGAAGATTCATGAGCAGAACTACCCGACGCATGACTTGGAGTTGGCAGCAGTGGTCTTCGCTTTGAAAATCTGGAGGCACTATCTGTATGGCGAGAAGTGCAAGATTTTCACAGACCACAAGAGTCTCAAGTACTTCTTCACATAGAAGGAGTTGAACATGAGACAGCGCAGATGGTTGGAGTTGGTGAAGGACTATGATTGTGACATTACTACCATCCGGGTAAAGCTAATGTAGTGGCCGATGCTTTGAGTCGGAAGTCGTCAGTGGTATCATGTTTGACCGTACAGTTACCACTACAGAGCGAGATTCAGAGATTTGGCTTGGAGTGTTATCCGAGTGGCCATGCACCGAGCTTGTCAGTGTTGACGGTGCAGCCAGTTCTGCGAGATCGGATTAGAGAGGGACAGTCTACTGATGAGGAGTTGCAGCGATGGAGACAGAGAGATGAGGCTAGAGGTAATCTCTTGTATACAGTGAAGGATGGTATCGTTCAGTACCGTGGTAGGATGTGGGTACCGAACGTCGATCAGTTGAGAGCTGAGATTTTAGCAGAGGCTCACACATCTCCGTACTCCATTCACCCCGGAAGTACGAATATGTACAAAGACTTGCAGCTATTGTATTGGTGGCCCGGGATGAAGAGTGACATCGGGAGAGTGGTGTCAGAGTGCTTGACTTGTCAGCAAGTCAAGGCAGAGCATCAGCGTCCAGCAGGACTTCTTAGACCTCTTCTTATTCCGGAATGGAAATGGGAGAATATTACGATGGACTTTGTGGTTGGCTTACCGAGGAGTGCCAGAGGTTGTACAGCGATTTGGGTGATTGTGGATAGACTCACCAAGTCAGCTCATTTCTTGCCGGTGAGGACTACTTATACTTTGACACAGTATGCAGAGCTTTACATCAGAGAGATTGTTAGACTGCATGGCATACCAGTGTCTATTGTGTCAGACAGAGATCCGAGATTCACATCTGCATTTTGGAAGAGTCTGCACATGGCTTTGGGGACTAGGCTTCTGTTCAGTACAGCATTTCATCCCCAGACAGATGGTCAGTCTGAGAGAGTGATCCAGGTTCTCGAGGATCTTCTGAGAGCTTGTGTCATTGATTTTCGGGGCTCTTGGGAGACTAGACTACCATTAGTGGAGTTTACCTAAAACAACAGCTTTCAGTCGTCTATAGGTATGGCTCCTTATGCAGCATTGTATGGGAGGAGATGCAGATCTCCTGTGCATTGGGATGAGGTTGGTGAGCGGATTTTGCTGGGTCCTGAGATTGTGCAGCAGACAGCTGACATAGTGACTCAGATTCGAGATCGGATGAGGACAGCTCAGAGTCGACAGAAGAGTTATGCAGATGCCAGACGACGATATTTGGAGTTCGCTGTAGGTGATCACGTATTCCTGAAGGTGTCACCTATGAAGGGAGTAGTGCGTTTTGGCCGGAGAGGCAAGCTTAATCCGAGGTATATAGGGCCATTCGAGATCTTGGAGAGAGTTGGCACGTTGGCCTACCGTTTAGCTCTACCACCGGGGCTAGCGGCAGTGCACAACGTTTTTTATGTATCCATGCTTCGGAGATATGTCTCCAACCCGTCGCATGTGTTGGATTTCGAGCCCTTACAGTTGCCACCAGATCTAGTGTATGAGGAGAGGCCAGTGCGGATCTTGGCTAGGGAGGAGCGGAGGCTTAGGACGCGGGTCATACCGATGGTCAGAGTCCAGTGGCTGAATCACTCAGAGGAGGAAGCTACTTGGGAGACCGAGGCAGACATGAGGACTCGCTACCCGGAGTTGTTCGGGTAAGTACTTTAAATTTCGAGGACGAAATTCAATTTAAGGGGGGGAGAATTGTAACACCCGGTATTTTTAAATACGTAAATCCGCATGCATAATTAGGATATTTAATTATTTAAATTTTAGATTTATGGGTTAAATAATTATGTGAATTATTTGTGCATGATTTAATTTATTTTTAAGCATTTAACCCATAATTAGTGATTTTTATGATTTTTAGTATTTTAATTATTTTATCGCGTTGACGGGACCGTGGACGGACGAGATGACAACTTTCCACCCAAATTATTTTATGAGCCTTTTTAGAGCCCTAAAATATTATTTTGAGTTTTATTATCTCAAAATTTTAAGTATTTAATTTTATATAATTTTAGGAGTCCATTTTATTCAAAATTAGCCAAAATATTGACTTTTTAGTATTTTTTAAATTTCCTAAATTTATAATTTCGGGATTTTGTTTATGATTAACTTAAATTATCAGATTTTAGTTTTTATTTAGAGTTTTAACATTTTAGGTTTTATATTTAAAACTTTTAATTATCCTAAAACCTATTTTAATTAAAAATAAAAACTTTAACCTAATCTACCCCAAACCAACCGATCTTTCACCCTCTTAGCCGCCTCCCTCCCTTCCATTCATCCTCTTCATCGAGCCATCAGCCAAGGAGGTTCCATAGCTGGGTTTTCTTCGAAACTTCGAGTTGTTCGTCGTCCCGTCGTCCCGAAATCGTCTCACGCCCGTTTTCTCCTCGTTTTTACGGTGCAAGGCATGTTTCCTTTCGATTTTTCTTGCCATGTCAGTTATGATAGTGTGTGTAGTGTTGTGCATCGAAAACTTTTAGTTTTTTCAGAAAATGTTTGAGTTTGATGAAGGCGTACGGTTTTGGTTGGATTAGTAAAGCATGCTCACGTTTTTCTTCTCCCATGGTAGACTAGCTGCTGGTCGAGGGTCCAGTGGGTGTGTGTGTGTGACCTGGACTCGAATGGCTCGAGTGGTTCGAGCCAAACGAGTCCAGGAGGCCTGCTGTTCGGATCGGAGGCCCTAGAGGAGCAGTTTAGGGTTGGAGGGAAGAGGGGTCGGCTGGGGCATGCAGGGCCGGGAACCAGCCGACCCATGGCCAGGTTAGGACCGGCAGGACCTTGGGAAGGTCCTTCCGACGGCGGTCCGGCCAGTGGTGGCCGTACTGGTGCGGCAGCAGCCCTTGAAGGGCTGCTGCACGCAGCCGAGAGGAATTGAGAGAGGGGGGATCGGGTTGGGCTGGGTTCTGGGCCTGGGTCGGGTCTGGGTGTCCGGGTCGGGTCAGTAAGGTAGTGGGTCGGGTTAAGTAGGTTTGGGTCCGGGTTTGGTGGGCCGGGCTCGAGTTTTTTTATTTTTAAAATATTTTATGAATTAATGGGTTTTGGTCCAATTAATTTGAAATAAAATTATTTGGACTCCCAAATAATTTTATTTGGACTTTTAAAATTTTAATTAAGTTAGTCCATTAATTTTATGGGCTTTTGAGCCCATAAAAGTTATTGGGCCAGTCTTTGGGCTTTTGGGCTCATTGGGCCAGTTTAAGTTGTTATTGGGCTTAGAATGTTTTAAATGGGCTTAAATTAATTTAATTGGGCTTAAATTAATTTTATTGGGCTTAAGTATGTTATTGGGACAGTCTCAGTGTTTATGGACCAGATTTAAGTAATTGGGCTTGAGTGTTAGGGCCAGCAGTCCAGGACCATCCATGAGAAATTTGCATGTGTCCTGATTATATATTTAATTATTTTTATGCATTGAAGTTATTTTAATATTTATATGTTATTAAGAAATTAAATTAAATATATATGAAGGACACACATTTTATTTAAGTACATGCATTCATGAAATAATTTTATGCATAATTAAATGTTTAAGGTTGAACAATAATAAAATATTTTATGTTGGAAGTTGAAGTAGTGTGACAATTTAAGGGGGATTCGTCCCCATATGTGAACTATTGAAGGGCAATTTACTGCCAATTTAAGAGGTGATTCGTCACCGCCACGTACGTTGGTTTCCACGCTGATCAGTATTTAATGTATGATTTAAGGTTACACTACGGATACAACCATGCGATGTTAGAAAATAATTGCTCAACAATGTTTATGTATTATGCTATTTAAGTTAAGTTATGTTATGTTATGAAATTTTCAAGCATGCTCATTCATGTATATGTATGTATTAGTATTTAATTATTTTAAATTATTTTAAACCCTTGTTATGTTAGCATGTTGGGCCTCCAGGCTCACTACACTGGTATGGTGCAGGTGAGTACGTTGAGGATGAGGTTGTACCCACCGGAGGCGAGGATGTATGAGCGGGCATGCAGTGACCCCGTGACCGTGATAGATGTCTGAGTCACATGCATGTTTTTGATTATGTCAGCACGTTACACATTTTATATTATTTTTTTCAGTGGTTGCGAGTTTTGAATATTTTATTGAATACTGTCAGTGCATGCAAATTTTAATCATTTTATTTATGCAGTATTTTTAATTAAATGTTTGACTCAGATATTTATTTTATTTTAAAGAATGCATTTTTATTTAAGTATTTAATCGTTTATTTATTTATTTATTTTTAAATATTTTTATTCTGTGCATATATGTATGGGCATATATGTACATATTTTATTTAGTAAGTATATATATAAAAAAAATTTCCGCATATTTATTTATTAATTATAGAGTTAGGGTCGTTTCAATTCGAAACTAATTTACTATCACTTGAGAAGACCAATCATAGTGGCCCGAAATTTTATCCTGAGAAGTAGAACATTATGTGCTCAAGTAAGACGCATTTGTACTCTTCTAGTTCATGCGTTGTGATCGCATGATCACGCATATTCTTTTAATAGTAGAGTTCAAATACATATATCGTATTACAAATTGAGGTAATCGATGCCAAAATATCATATTCAACAGTTTTTTAAAGTCAAAATTACATTTAATTATGCAATTGTAGACATTGAGCAATGAACGATATCACAATATGTGATTTCATTGAATAACGAACAATGAATTCATCTCTTACATTTGACAAATTAGTGTACATGATAGATTATAATGACCAACACAAATATAATTGGATGACAATTTAGAACAATCTCAAATATTTACGGTATAAACAAAAAATAATTAAGTATGAGAAAAACTCATTCTCTACACACACAAAGATGTTATGATTTTATGCATAACACGTATTATAATGTTTATAATAAGTTTTCATTGTCGTATGAATTTTCTTAAAATTACATTGGTGTTGGTCATATAATATCACGTGCACTACTTTGGCAATTCATACGACAATGAAAACTTATTGTAAACATTATAATATGTGTTATGCACAAAATCATAACATCTTCGAATGTGTGTGCGGAGAATGAGTCTCTCTCATACCCAATTATTTCTTTTTTTATACCATAAATGTTTGAGATTATTCCAAATTAATACATAATGATTCTGAATACGAGATAATTTGATCTTAATTTATTTTTACATGGCAAGGTTGGTCTTGGTGGTATAAAATTTTATCTTGATAAGTAGAATAATTTATGTTGAATTAGGCTGTATTTGTACTCTTATTGTTCATGTGTTATGCCAAACAACATGATAAGATATGTTCTTTTAATAGTGAAATTCAAATATAAGTTTAATCTTACTAATCAAGCCAATCAATGTCTAAATATTATATTCAACAATCTTTAAAGTTTATAATGTCATATAGTTATGTAATTGTAGTCATTGTATAATGAATAATATCACCATATGTGATCTAATTCAATAATGAATAATACATTCATCTTCTACATTTTCCAAAGTAGTGCACATGATATTACATGAACAATACCAATGTAATTTGATCACAATTCATACGACAATAAAAATTAATAATAAACATTATGTGTTATGCACAAAATCATAACATCTTCGTGTGTATGCGGAGAATGAGTCTCTCATACCCAATTGTTTTTTTGTTTATGCCGTAAAAGTTCGAGATTGTTCTAAATTGATATGGAATGATTCTAAATCTGGGACAATTTGATCTTAATTTATTTTTTCTTGGCAAGGTTGGTCTTGGTGGCCTAAAATTTTATCTCAATAATTAGAACAATTTATGTTGATTTAGGCCGCATTTTTACTCTTTTTTTTCACGTGTTATGCCAAACAACATGATCGACATGCTCTTTTAATAGTGAAGTTCAAATATAATCTTAATATTACTAATCAAGCTAATCAATGTCTAAATATTATATTAAACACTTTTTAAAGTTTATAATGACGTCTAGAATGAACAATGCATTAATATTCTACATTTTCCAAGGTAGTGCACATGATATTATATGATCAACACCATTTGACGATAATTCATATGACAATGAAAACTTATTATAAACATAATAATATGTGTTGTGCATAAAATCATAACATCTTTGTTTGCATGTGTGTGTGTGTGTGCATAGAATGAGTTTATTTTATACTCAATTGTTTCTTTGTTTATGTCGTAAATATTCGAGATCGTTCCAAATTAATATGGAATTATTCTGAATCCGGGACAATTTTTCTTAATTTATTTTTACTTTTCAAGGTTGGTCTTGGTGGCCTAAAATATTATCCCGGTAAGTAGAACAATTTATGTTGAATTAAGTGGTATTTATATTTTTATTGTTCATGTGTTGTTCCAAACATCATGATCAGACATTTCTTTTAATATTGGAGTTCAAATATATGTGTTGTATTATAAATTGGACTAATCGATGCCTAAATATCGTATTCAAAAATTTTTTTAAGTTCATTATAATTATATTTCGTTATACAATTGTAGATATTGAACAATGAATTATATAAACACATCTGTTTTCATCAATAATAAACAATACATTGATCTTCTACATTTGTCAAAGTAGTGCACATGATATTAGATGGCTAATACTAATATAATTGCGTGTAGACATTGGACAATGAATGATATCATCACATGTGATCTCACTCAAAGTCTTTCACTTTCACGTTGAAATTGATCAAAAATTCGTTTAACCATTTTTATCTCATCCATTTGTTATTTCACATTTTTTTTCGAATTACAAGTATCATAAGTGTCTTCTTGTTGCTTCAAAATCCGTAATACAAACTATAATAATATGTAATTAATAAAGTCTGAATTTGTTTTCTAAAAAATAGAATAAAATATGGACGCTGTCTGAATTACCTTTATTTTTAAAAATATATAAAATATTAACATTATCATTGATCACAACATCAAATATACAATAAACAATAAAAAGAACAAAATTATCAAATTTGGGAACAATATAATAAAAATAGAGCGTTATATCAAAATTTATGACCTTTAAGTAATCATTCAGGAAGTTCAAAATTTGATCAAATGCAACAATGGAATACATTAATCTCTGGATCTCTGACAGTACCATCATAATTAATCTTAGTCTTATTTATATGTGCTATGAATATCATATCTCGCCAACTTCTTGTCTTTTCACACTTTGTGATAGTTTAACTCTACCCTATAATCTATTTGCAAGTTGTTCTGAATAGTAGAAGGATGATAAGAGATCTACAACTCAATTTTTATTTCACCATGTTCGCAAACTAATATGTATCGGCTCTACGATGTCATCTGTTATATAGCTTGTTTTCAATGCATGTATCTAATTTGTGATCTTTAATTCTGTGTCTTCCTCACGAATCCTTATCAATTTAATATAAAATAAAAATATCAATAAGATGAAACAGTAATGATAAAATCTCATATACAAAGTACATAATGTAAATAATATTAGTACTAAAACATTGATCAAATATACAATCTTAATAGATGCAACATAGACCATGATCAAAACCGAAATATGAAGACACACACACACACACACATATTACCTCTAAAAAAATGTTGAGATGTTCATGTTTGCTCTCTGATCGCAATTCGATCATTGTGAGTTTCATTCACATATAAAAATTAATTATAATAAGGACATTATCGTTATCGTTTAAAAACACGAACATCTTATGATGTGGTGTTATGTATTATTGCATAATAATGAATTCCGAAGAATTTTTTGCACGTTTTTGTCGAGACTCACAAATATATCCATCAAATACACCCACTATAGATTGAGATCACAAATATATGTTATTGTATTCATAACAACAAAAAGTGCAGGGTTGTAAGAACCACTTTCAGATTTTATTTTCAACATAATCAATAAAAACATAACATGCATTCAGTACAATAATGTAGTGACCCTGCATGGAATCACCTACTAACTGGCAACTAATAGCATGAATTAAACTTAATACAGCAAAATACTTAACAGAGTAAAAACGTGCGGAAACATAATCCATAATTTACATATCAGCTTAGTAATATAATCCAGACTTAAATCTGTAGTGATACAACCAAATCGAAACAGTAAACATTATACAGCTATATCGAATCCTGCTGTATAATAAAATCCTCAAGGCTCCTGCTCCCTAGTCCTGCCTTGAACTACCAGCTCCGTCCATCCTGCGACCTGCCTCATGGAATAGGGTGTCCAAGATAACAACTAGGACGTGAGCGCTACGCCCAGTACATAAACATGAGTAAACATATGTATATAATGCATGCTGCATGATGACTGGTAAAAGATCATCTGAAAAATCATGCTCAGAACCGGCGCCATATGAGTGCTGCCACCGCACGGATCAACCTCTGGGTGCAACCACACTCGTCTAGTACACCAGAGTAGACAGACATAAATGCCCCCGCCGTCGCGGTACCCTCAGTGACAGACTATCGAGTATAGAGCTGAGCGGCTCTATAATCAGGTATAACAAAGAATAGGCTCAACGTGTATATGCACATGACATATGAGTATAGAAAACGGTAAATCATACATCATGCCATATAATAATGCCAAATAAATGCAACATATAAACATGTATACTCGCTGGCAATCTCAGTCAATGTGTACGTACCTCTAGGCTAGTTCAAGTAAAGTAGATCCTAGGTTTCAAGCCTATATTCAAAAGTTCACCGTATCATTACATAAATTCTATAAGCCTTAACTAAGCTAATAAGTATTCCCAAAACTTAAATAGATTCCCGGACCATACCTTCGTCCGTCGATAGCCCTTTGAAGTCGCTAGTTCCGGATGACTATAACCACACCTTGGTTATTCCAGAACCTCTATTATAACCGATAAGGCCCTCAAGTGTATAACTCACACTATATAACTGAAGAAGGAAACTCGGGAATTCGTAATTCAGAAATGAACTCTGAACGGCCCTATTTATAGCCAAATTTCTCGGCTAGGATCGGAACTTCCGATTTCGGGATCGGAGCTTCCGATCCAGCTCATTGCGTGCATGTCTGCCACGCCAGGATCGGAACTTCCGATCTACGATCGGAGCTTCCGATCTGCTCTATGACCGACACTTGTCAAAACTCGCGACTGAGTCATCGATCATTTTTGACAGCTGGGGATCGGAACTTCCGTTCCAGGATCGGAGCTTCCGTTCCGATCGGAGCTTACTATCCGGGATCGGAGCTTACTATCCTGGATCGGAGCTTACTATCCGGGATCGGAACTTACTATCCGGCCCAAAATGAAAAAGCCCAAATTTTACTTCTGAAGTCCAATAACACTCCGAAATTGGTTAAATACCAACCCTTAATCATGTTTAACATATTATTATCTTAAAATGGTATCTGGGTTACTACATTCTCCACACCTTTAGATATTTCGTCCGCGAAATAACATCTAAAGATAAATCAAGATAACAATATGAAACATCAAACCATGTCTTATTACAACAACGGTAATTACATCTTATATGGTAATCAAAAATACAAAGCAAACAACTCAGGATATTCTGCTTGCATACGACTCTCAGTTTTCCAAGTTGCTTCTTCAATGCCTCGGCGCTGCCACTGTACCATCACAAGTGGTATAGTCTTGTTCCGAAGAACTTTCTCCTTCCTGTCTAGGATACAGATTGGTCGTTCAACAAAAGCCAGATCTGGCTCTAGCTGAATATCAGTAGACTGAATCACATGAGATTCATCAGCTATGTACTGTCGAAGCAACGACACATGAAAAACATTGTGTATACTGGAAAGAGATGGCGGTAAAGCCAAACGATAAGCAACATCTCCGATCTTCTCCAGTATCTGGAAAGGCCCAATGTAACGAGAAGACAACTTGTCTTTCACACCGAATCTCATCACCTTCCTGAAAGGTGATACTCGCAGAAAAACATATTCACCAGGCTCAAACTGAAGTGGCCTGCAGTGAATATTCGCATAACTGGCTTGTCTATCTTGAGCAACTTTGATCCTATGCTTGATCAAATCTACCTTGTCTACAATCTGCTGCACCAATTCAGGACCCTCGACTTGCCGTTCCCCAACTTCATCCCAGAATAATGGAGTACGACACCGTCGACCATACAATGCCTCGAAAGGTGCCATATCAATACTACGATGATAACTGTTATTGTAGGAAAATTCAATCAAAGGTAACTGATCCTGCCAAGATAAGCCAAAATCCATGACAGAAGAACGTAGCATATCCTCCAGCGTACGAATAGTGCGCTCTGACTTCCCGTCAGTCTCCGGATGATACGCCGTGCTCAAACTCAGAGTGGTACCCAACGCTTGCTGAAAACTACCCCAAAAACGTGAAGTAAATCGCGGATCTCTATCACTGACGATACTCACTGAAATCCCATGTAATCGCACAATCTCCTGGATATATAAGTGTGCCATGCGATCATAAGAATACTCCCGGTTATAAGGAATGAAATGTGCTGATTTTGTCAAACGGTCAACAACGACCCAGATAGCATCACACTGACGTGACGTCATAGGTAAGTGGGTGACAAAATCCATAGTTACGTGCTCCCACTTCCATTCGGGAATCTCAAGATTCTGCAATAATCCACCTGGTCGTCGATGTTCAGCCTTGACCTGTTGACAAACCAAACATCTCGAAACAAATTGATACACACTTCGCTTCATCCCCTTCCACCAGAATCTAGTTCGCAAGTCCTTATACATTTTCATACTTCCAGGATGAACTGATAATCGACTCATGTGAGCTTGAGATAGAATATCATTCCTGAGCTCCGCAACATTAGGTACAACCACTCTATTGGATAGGCACAATAAACCATCTGCCTGAAAATGGAATCCAGATGTATTAACTCCATTGGCTAGACGTGTCAATCGCTGAGTCTTAACAACAGATATCTGAGCATCTCTGATCCGAGAATACAATGCTGGCTCAGATAGAATAGTATACAAACGAATCTCATTCCTCCCTTTCTTGTGCTTGAGCGTAAAACTCAATGAACAACACTCTTGAATCATATGAGATATTTCATTAGTCTGAAGTGCAGACAGTCTCACCTGCCGACTCAAGGCATCAGCAGTAAGATTAGCAGAACCTGGATGATATTTGATTTCACAATCATAATCCTTCAGAAGATCCATCCAGCGTCTCTGTCGCATATTCAACTCTGCCTGAGTGAATAAATACTTCAAACTCTTGTGATCCGTAAATATCTCAAATTTCTCGCCATAAAGGTAATGTCTCCAAATCTTGAGCGCAAATACAATGGCGGCTAACTCGAGATCATGCACTGGATAGTTATTCTCATGCGACTTCAACTGTCGAGAAGCATAGGCAATAACATGTCCATGCTGTGTCAAAACACATCCTAACCCCTGACCAGAGGCATCAATATAGACAACATAACCTCCTGATCCAGAAGGTAGAGCTAGCACAGGTGCAGTAGTAAGACGTCTACGCAGCTCGTGAAATGACTCCTCACAATCCGAGGACCAAATGAAGGCAACATCTTTCCGAGTAAGCTGAGTCAAAGGCCTGGCCAACTGTGAAAAATTCTCGATGAACCGACGGTAATATCCCGCTAGACCCAAGAAACTACGAATCTCAGCAACCATCGTCGGACGAGACCAGTTCAGCACTGCCTCTATCTTACTAGGATCAACAGATATCCCTTCACTTGAAATCACATGACCGAGAAATACTACCCGATCAAGCCAGAATTCACACTTGCTCAATTTCGCATATAGCTGCTTATCTCGTAACGTCTGTAGAACAATCCTCAAATATTGTGCATGCTCATCCTTGTCATGAGAATAAACAAGAATATCATCTATAAAGACGATGACAAATCTATCCAGATAATCTCGAAATACCTGATTCATCAGATTCATAAAGACTGCCGGTGCGTTCGTCAAACCGAATGGCATCACCAGAAACTCATAATGCCCGTATCTGGTCCTGAAAGCAGTCGTAGATATATCTGAGTCTCGTACCCGCATCTGATGGTATCCAGATCTCAGATCTATCTTCGAATAAACAGAAGTACCCTGTAGTTGATCGAACAGATCATCAATCCGCGGCAAAGGATACTTATTCTTGATGGTGACACGATTCAACTGCCTGTAATCAATACATAATCGCATCGATCCATCCTTCTTCTTGACAAACAAAACAGGTGCTCCCCACGGAGAAACACTCGGACGAATATATCCCTTATCAAGCAGATCTTGCAACTGCTGTTTCAATTCCCTCATCTCTGACGGTGCCAGACGATAAGGTGCTCGGGATATAGGCGTAGTTCCTGGTACTAGATCAATACCAAATTCAACCTCTCGAACCGGAGTAAAACCAGGAATCTCATCAGGGAATACGTCAGGAAACTCGCTGACAACCGGTAGCTGATCAATACCCGTACTACTCATGGACATATCAACTGCATAGATGAGGTAGCCCTCCCCACCTGACTCCAAGACATGACATGCCTTCAGAGCCGAAACAAGTGGCATCGGAGGTCGCGCACCCTCCCCATAAAAGTACCAGCTATCACCCTCAACGGGATGAAACTGTACCAGACGCTGATAACAATCCACAGTAGCGTGATACAAAGTCAGCATATCTATTCCCAAAATACAATCAAAATCCGTCATCGCTAATATCATCAAATTAGCCGATAACACATTACCCTCAAATTCCAGAAGGCAACCCATCACTAGACGCTTAGTTACTACCTCCTGCTCCAACGGAGTAGATACAACTAAATCCATATCTAATGATACGTAAGGTAATCTATGTCTCTTAACGAAGCGACTAAAAATAAAGGAATGCGATGCTCCAGTATCAATTAATACAAGTGCAGGAATACCACATAACAAGAAGTTACCTGCCAACATGCGATCGCTTCTCTCAGTAGCCTGCTCCTGAAACAGAGCAAACACCAGCCCTTGAGTCTGGGGACGATAACCAGAAGAACTCTGTGGTGCTGGCTGCTGACGTGGAACAATAGAAGCCTGAGATCCAACCTGTGATCCCGATCCACTAGCAGAACCCATGCGCTGAGGACAATCTCTCCGCAAATGTCCCTGCTGACCACAAATATAACAAGCACCAGTAGCTCTCCGACATGAAGCTGCAGGATGCTTCCCTCCACAATGGCTACAAAACTCCTCCTTCTTCTTCTTCTTCCCAAAACGGAACATACCTCGTGAACCACGAGATCCAGATGAAGTAGTAGGAGTAGAAGAAGACGTAGGTCCGGATTGCACAACAGATTGAACTCGAGGCTCAATAAATCCACTAGGCTGTGCTGGCATCATCAACTGTCCACGCCTGTTGCTGGTCTGCACAAGACGGCAACGGTTCACCAAAGTCTCATAAGACACCGGGTCATCACAGACGACAACCTGTGCGTAGATATCTTGGTTCAAACCTTATAAAAAGATATCGTACTTCGATGCATCACTCTCATTAATATGAGGACTGAAAGGTAGCAGATCAAGAAATCGTTGCTGATATTGATCAATAGTCATTGATCCTTGCCTCAGAGTAAGCAACTTCATAGATCGTGCTTGGCGAACAGCCGGAGGAAAATACAATTTCTGGAACTCCCGACAGAAATCCCCTCAAGTCACCTGTCCTCTCTCAGTACGTGCCTGAGCAGCTTTGGCATCCCACCAAAAATGTGCTCTATCCTCTAGAACGAATTCTAGAACTTCCAATTTCTGATCCTCAGTACAATCGAAAGCACGAAAAGTACTCTCGAGTTTAGACATCCAACTCCTCGCCTGTTCAGGATTCTCGCCTCCCACCAAGGGTTTCGGTCCTACTTGCATGAACTTATTGATAAAGTAGCGACGTCTATCCTCATGATGACGATGTTGATCATCATGATGTCGGTGATGACGATGATGATGACCACCTCCCTGGCCAACACTACCGTGACTCTCGTCAGCCATATCCTGAAAAGAATTGCACATTAAAATCCCAAATGCGCAAAAATTACTCAAGACTAAACTAAATCCCAAGTACTAATCCCAAAATCTATGCATGCTCTGATACCAAAAATGTAGTGACCCTGCATGGAATCACCTACTAACTGGCAACTAATAGCATGAATTAAACTTAATACAGCAAAATACTTAACAGAGTAAAAACGTGCGGAAACATAATCCATAATTTACATATCAGCTTAGTAATATAATCCAGACTTAAATCTGTAGTGATACAACCAAATCGAAACAGTAAACATTATACAGCTGTATCGAATCCTGCTGTATAATAAAATCCTCAAGGCTCCTGCTCCCTAGTCCTGCCTTGAACTACCAGCTCCGTCCATCCTGCGACCTGTCCCATGGAATAGGGTGTCCAAGATAACAACTAGGACGTGAGCGCTATGCCCAGTACATAAACATGAGTAAACATATGTATATAATGCATGCTGCATGATGACTGGTAAAAGATCATCTGAAAAATCATGCTCAGAACCGGCGCCATATGAGTGCTGCCACCGCACGGATCAACCTCTGGGTGCAACCACACTCGTCTAGTACACCAGAGTAGACAGACATAAATGCCCCCGCCGTCGCGGTACCCTCAGTGACAGACTATCGAGTATAGAGCTGAGCGGCTCTATAATCAGGTATAACAAAGAATAGGCTCAACGTGTATATGCACATGACATATGAGTATAGAAAACGGTAAATCATACATCATGCCATATAATAATGCCAAATAAATGCAACATATAAACATGTATACTCGCTGGCAATCTCAGTCAATGTGTACGTACCTCTAGGCTAGTTCAAGTAAAGTAGATCCTAGGTTTCAAGCCTATATTCAAAAGTTCACCGTATCATTACATAAATTCTATAAGCCTTAACTAAGCTAATAAGTATTCCCAAAACTTAAATAGATTCCCGGACCATACCTTCGTCCGTCGATAGCCCTTTGAAGTCGCTAGTTCCGGATGACTATAACCACACCTTGGTTATTCCAGAACCTCTATTATAACCGATAAGGCCCTCAAGTGTATAACTCACACTATATAACTGAAGAAGGAAACTCGGAAATTCGTAATTCAGAAATGAACTCTGAACGGCCCTATTTATAGCCAAATTTCTCGGCTAGGATCGGAACTTCCGATTTCGGGATCGGAGCTTCCGATCCAGCTCATTGCGTGCATGTCTGCCACGCCAGGATCGGAACTTCCGATCTACGATCGGAGCTTCCGATCTGCTCTATGACCGACACTTGTCAAAACTCGCGACTGAGTCATCGATCATTTTTGACAGCTGGGGATCGAAACTTCCGTTCCAGGATCGGAGCTTCCGTTCCGATCGGAGCTTACTATCCGGGATCGGAGCTTACTATCCGGGATCGGAGCTTACTATCCGGGATCGGAACTTACTATCCGGCCCAAAATGAAAAAGCCCAAATTTTACTTCTGAAGTCCAATAACACTCCGAAATTGGTTAAATGCCAACCCTTAATCATGTTTAACATATTATTATCTTAAAATGGTATCTGGGTTACTACAAATAAGATAAAAAAATGAAAATCATGACTTTATTCATAACACATTCCACAACAAAAAATATCACAAAATCACATTTTTAAGTAGCAGATTCGAATACTATAAAGACTATCTATATAATTTTTATAATTAGTACTAAACTATAAAAATTGGAAATGAAATCGTTATAATAAAAAACAATAACGAATTTCAGATAATCAATCTATAATTGGTTGAGATGAACCATAACCCACTGATCAGATACGTAAAACCTAAATATTGGCCATCAAATATGTATAATTCAAATGATGTATGAAACTTCACCGCACATTAAATACAAACCTCAAAGAATCACTCAATTAAAAAATATTCAAAAAAAGAAAAAAATCATCAAGATGAAATTACATCTAAAAAGTTTTTTAATTTTTCCAGCAAAAAAAAACATACCCTGAAGTTGTTGTTTCGATGACGGTTTTTCACAAAGATTTCAAAAATCCGGCCGTTGAAAGGTGAGAGAATTATTATTAAAATATTATTTATTGTTCAAGTGGGCCTTAATGTGTTTCCATACTTTTTTATGGTAATTTCGTAATTTACCTTAAATGGGAAGTTTAAATACATGTCAATGTTTTGTCAAGGAGTTACAACACAATATTTCTGACATGGGGACTGAGAGCAAATCTCAAGTTTCTGTTAGGGATTTATTGATCATTTTCCAATTTTAAATTTGATATATATAGTTTTTGGTGTGGAATATAGTAGAATAAAATTTTAAGCTAAAATAAAATAGATATGGTATTGAATAACTTACGATATCTTTTTTTAAAATAATTTCTAATTAAAAGCTTAAAATCTTTCATGCATACATATAGGGCTGGGATATCGAGCTAAAATACCGACTTTTCGGGATACCGTACTGAACTTTTTTCGAAATATAGATATTTTTTTGGTATATTAAATTTTTTTCAGTATCTATACGGTACCAATATGGATTTTTTCTATACCAATATTTTAGAATTTTGACATCGGTACCGGTATGAATTTTTTTTATCCCAATATTTTTTATACGGTATATCGAAAACCCATCATATTGGAAACAAAAGTTAAAGAGAAACAACTCATTCTGGTTCCAAAAAGGATAAAAATATATTATAAATTCGAGCGAGTGGACACAAATGCCAAGGCCATTATATATACTACCGATTCATGGCAATCATGCACGCGACAATCTGCGTACCCAATAAAAATTTACTAAAATAAGTTTTTATAATCATTTTATTGAATGAAAGAAGATAAAGGTTAGTTTGGTTCTTGGTTTGTTGGGTTCATTCAGTAAAATGACTAAGTTCGTTGCAATGAGAGGTCGATTCATTATAAACTACTGATATATATCTGACTGCATGTATGTTTATATAATTTTTTTTAATTTAATTTTTTTCATCATTAATTTGATTTATATTAAAATAAAGATAATAACATAATAATAAAAATTTATGAGAGACCATATTGTAATTTTGTTTGAGACTAGGAACCCACATTTAATTTACTCTTACTTTAATTTTTTAAATTAGTCTATTTGTCCAAGATATTATACATATTCTTTTGCCAAAAAAAATATAGCCACAAAATAACGATTTTTTATTACAACAAATCACCAAATTAATTATGCCAAAAATAACGATTATTAAAAGCATATTTTAATAATAGTCGTCAATTCATATTACTATTTATTAATATTCAAAAGATACATACAAAATTTCATATAAAATATGTAAAATAAATTTGATATATTATATCGAACTCCAGCAACAAACATGACTCACCCTTGCTCAACGCATTTCACGAGTCCCCTATTTAATTCAAAGTTATTTATATAAACAATTACTTAATTATGTTACACGTCTGATTCAATGTTATGTTTTTATGCATGGATCGAATCAGCTGCTGAGATTATACCATCAATCAACCAATCACTTTTTTTTAAAATCAGCCTAATTGATGTGATTTTCAATAATTAGAAGAAAACAAGATTTCAAAACAATAATGGATATTTTTCCCCAATATCAAATCGCAGATGCTATATTTGTCATCATCGTTAAATCAAACGTACTTTATTCGACTTTTTTTGGATTACACTATATATAGTTTTTCATAATATTAATCATCATCGTTAAAACATATTTTATTCGACTTTTTTTGGATTACTCTATAGGTTTTCATAATATATACGTAGGGTACGTACCATATAATGTTATGATCAGGATACAAGCATACAATTTCATTAGCAGATTTTCACAATTGCTCCGGAATCGAGGGAAAAAAATTAGAAGGAGTTATCCAATTGGTACGTGCATGGTTTCTGGTGAGTGTAATTTATTTTGTTTTTGTCTTTCTGAGTATTTGCTCTTTGAGAATTTGTTTTTGTTTTGATTCTTTAATTTTTCAAAGCTTGGTTTTAAAACACTAGCTTTTAGTTTTCGACTATGGTCCAATTATTGGCCTAACAATCTGACATGTTAGCATTTTTCGGTTTCACGTCAGAAAATCAACTAAAATAATTGAAAACTAAAAGTTGGTATATCAAAATCAAACTTTGTAAATTTAATAAATCAGAAATAAAAATGAACAAGTTAATGTACTAAAAAACTGTTTTCCCTCTAGACATGAATAAATTAAATGATATAACAATTAATCTCTCATTAATATTCTAAGTGCTAGTATAAAGTTTTTTGAAAAAAAAAAGGGAGCAAAAATTGTTATAAATTTATTCAATTTAAAATATATTTAATTTGGCTAGATTGAAATTAAATGGACTACGAAATCGCGGGACTCGTGCTAGCCTTGCTATTGTGGGCCGTATGGGCCGTTGTAACCGAGCGGAGACACCGACGATTGGAGGAGCTCGGCCGTATGCCGCCGGGACCACAGCCGTTTCCGGTGGTCGGCAACATCTTCCTACTAGCACGCGACGCCCGCGCACCCCATAAACTCTTCGCCGAACTAGCTGACAGATACGGCCCCGTGATGACGCTCTATCTCGGCTCCATGAGCACGGTGGTGATCTCCTCCAGCGAGGCGGCGCGTGTGATGTTCAAAAACCACGACGCCGTTCTGGCCGGAAGAAAGATATACGAAGCCATGAAAGGGGATATAAGCAACGAAGGTTCCCTGATCACCGCCCAATACGGCCCACACTGGCGGATGCTGCGGCGGCTCTGCACGTCAGAATTCTTCACCACGGCGCGCCTCGACTCCATGCGAGAAGTCCGAGCTAAGTGCATAGATCAAATGCTCGACTTCATAACAGAAGCATCCTCCATTAATATTAATAACAGCGTGGGTGTTGACGTGGGGAATTTCTTTTCCTTGATGGCTTTCAATCTGATCGGTAACCTCATGTTCTCCAAGGATTTGTTGGACCCAAAATCAGAAAGAGGAGCCAAATTCTTCTACCATGCAGGAAAAGTGATGGAGTTTGCGGGGAAGCCTAATGTTGCAGATTTCTTGCCGATGCTTAGGTGGCTTGACCCTCAAGGGGTGAGAAGAAAAACACAGCTTCACGTTAAAAGAGCGTTTGATGTTGCTGGAGAATTCTTGAAAGAAAGAATGAGAGAAATGGAGAGCGCCATTAATGAAAAGAAGAAGGATTATTTGGACGTGCTTTTGCAATACAGAGGAGATGGAGATGGAGATGGAATGGAGGGGCCTCCCATTTTTTCTTCAACGGTCATCAACGTTATTGTTTTCGTAAGTTCACAGTGCTTTATTTCTTTCGTTTTCTGCTAATTTAATGTGGCTTTCGAATCCCTTAATTTAAAGCCCTTTAATTCATGCTCCACTTGGATCTATATATATATATATATATACTTTATTTCAATTAAGTTTCTAATAGTATTAAGTTTGATATTGTATCTCTAGACTCTTCTCTTTGAATTCTATGAATGGTTTCTTTCAAAAAAAATAGTATTAAGTTTGGATATCCAATTATCCATGCTGAAGTAGTATTAGGGAAAAAAATAATTTGATTATCTAAACTTAGATGTTTTCTCTTTTAACCTTGTAAGTAGTCAAACTTGGGTATTTGTCCACTAACTTATAATTTTTTGCTATTTTGATCTTATTTTAACAGAAGCATTTAATGTTAGACGGAAATTGTCGATTGGGTTGCGAAATCTGATGAGATGATAACAAATTTGGGGAATTTTTCGATTTGAAATTTTGAAGAGCTTGTGGAATGCCTCATAATTAAATTCCACGGCATCAAATACAAATCATATAGTATTATTTTTTAAATTAAGATGTAGACTCAAAAATAGGATTTAATCCACATATTCTTTTGTCATGCATGTCATCGAATTTTACAAACAAATCAGTAATTTCCGAGTAAAATTGGACCTTTCTGTAAAAATGAAATCAAAATAATCAAAAGCTAGCTAAAAATTATAGTTTATATCAAGTTTGATTAATTATACGACTACATGATGTAAAGCTAGATAATCATGATTACTTTTTTTCTCCTAGTATTAGGTCATTTAAATGAAAGATTCTATGTTACATCGGGTGAAATACACTATTTTTGTGTTTTTTGTTGAGATTTTCGCGTGAACATCTTGGTGAAAAACATTATGTGGACCCCACTTGTACTTTTTTTTCTAGCGTGATATTGGCGCGAACGTTTGAAGAAAAGATAGAGAGTTTTTCACCCAATATAGCATAAAATACCCCATTTAAATAGTATGCCAAGAACTGAAAATATAAATGTGTGTGCGCGTGTATATACACACACGTACTCCTTGATCATTTCTTTCTTGGTGAAACATTACAGGAAATGTTCATGGCGGGGACTGATACCACCACGAGCACACTAGAATGGGCCATGGCGGAGCTCCTCCGCAACCCCCAAACTCTTCGAAAACTCCAATCCGAGCTCCGAACCCTAATCCCGCCTGGCAAAAAGCTGGAAGAACAAAACCTAGAACACCTCCCATACCTAAAAGCGGTCATCAAAGAAACACTAAGACTCCACCCACCCCTCCCATTTTTGGTCCCCCACAAGGCCATGGATCCATGCAAGATGTCAGGCTACTATATCCCCAAAGAAACCCAAATTCTTGTCAACGTTTGGGCCATTGGAAGAGACCCTAAATCTTGGAAAGAACCCTTGGAGTTTAAGCCAGAGAGGTTTCTGGACCCAAACATGGCTGATTACAAAGGACATAACTTCGAGTATATACCTTTCGGGTCAGGGCGTCGGATGTGCCCGGCCATGCCTCTCGCCTCTCGCGTGCTGCCGATGGTCGTGGGCTCGGTGGTGCACTCGTTTGATTGGGTGTTGGCTGGTGGGATGAAGCCTGATGAAATGGATATGAGCGAAAAGATCGGGTTCACTTTGAGGAAAGGGGTTTCACTTAAGGCCATACCAGTTCCATATCAAGATAATAAGTGCTAGATAGTTTATAAATTAGAGTTGCTGGATACGAGATGGCCTGTGACATCTGTATCAAAATTCAAATGTAGTATATTATTATTACTAATTATTAAATAAAGAAATACTTTTAAAAAAAACAATGCAAAACTAATTAATTATTACAAGCTAGCTAGATCTCTGATTATATTTCATATCTTTAAAATCATTAATTTACAAGATATATGATGAGTTTGGATGATTTATCATGATATTAGAATACAAGAAATTGTGTGTGTTGAATGATAAATTAATAAATCTATTTTGAATAAGCACGGAGTACTCTTTCTAGGTAAATTATTTGTTTATGGACACCGGCCTAGCTAGTTAATTAATGCAGCTTCTTCGTTCTTTATTTAGTTCAATTTTGAATTGTGTTAGAATAATGATTTCTTCCCTCTTGACATCATGATACAGGTGTCTCATATTAAATATGTAAACAATAAATCTAATAAAATTTTCAAATTTTAAGACTAGTAGCTAGTTTGATTTAATTAATCTCTTAATAATGATAATTTGTAGAGGTGTCAAAATGGGTTGGCGGAGCGGGCCAGCTCACAACCCGTCGCAACCCACTATTAGGCGGGGGGGTGTGGGCCGGCCCACCGTTAAGGCGGATTGGAAAAACCCCAACTCAACCCACTTATTTTAATTAAGTGACGGGGCAGGCCAACCCGGCGGACTTACGTGTAAATTGACGGGTTTTGGCGGGCCAGCCCGCAACCCACCACAACCCACTATTAGGCGGGGCAGGGCAGTTCGGGCCGGCCCAATAATTTTTAGGGGGTTGAGAAATTGCCAACTCAACCCACTTATTTAGTATGGCGGGGCGGGTCAATCCGACAGGTTTAACCCATTTTGACACATCTAATAATTTGTACAAAGCTAGATTTTTCAAATGTTATGATTACTATATATATGACATGAATTTAATATTATATAATTGTGATTAAATTTGCAACCTATAAATTATAATCGATGTCTATCGTGAAACGGACTATCTCACGGATACTAATCGACGTGATTCATACTTGCGCAATGCAAATATGCATGATATTTAATTTTCATGATTGGAATATGAAAGGAATAAAATCCTTGATATCTTTTCTATATTGTGAAAGATTTATTGTGGTATTTTGCCTTTCTTGGATTGATATTTTTTCCTATCTAAGTGTTTGAGATATTTTAAATAGGAATTGTTTTATTATAGAATAAGATATTCATATATCTTAAAGAGCTTAAATATTTACTTGATTATTTTGTAGGAGATATTATGCACTTATCATAATATATATTTATCTCCTAATTTAATATTATTTCCTTATCTTTGTAGATTGTTCAAGTTTGAAAGGGAATATGATCAAGTCTTTTTGGAGATAAGCTGACACGCTTAAATAGAAGAAGAGGGTGTAGAGATTGATGTGGCTTGGAGAAAAATGAGAGAGCGCAGAAAAGATAGATCAAGCCGTAGATGAGAATTTGAGCGTACAAAATAAAAGAGAGAGTAAGACGACCAAGAGAGCTTTGAGCGTACAGTGTGAGAGACTTCAGCATACGCATAGAAGATCTGGAGAATCATAGTAAAGCTGAAGGACTCGTAGTGGCTCTGGTCGTTGTTTTCCGTAGATGTCATGAAGAGTTTGAAAGCATTGAAGATTGAAGAATGTTGCTCTCGTATTTTGGCATCTAAGGGCCAACTCTATTCTCTTGATTTTCCTGTCTACCTTCAGTAGACTTTTAGAAGTTGGTTTATCTGTTTTGTTTATTTATTTTCTCATATGTTTTGAGAAAATTGATTTTTGAAATAATTCACTAGTTTTAGGGTTTTGTAAACTCTTTGATTTGTTTTCTAGTGAAAGTTTTGCCCTGAGGCACTGCAAGAGTATTTTATACTCTTGCTTAAATATTTGAGTCTGATTTATTTGGTTGCTTATCTATTTTATTCACGCTTTCAAAAATTCTGATGCATGTTAATCAAGGTGTTATTGAAGATGTTGTCAACACCTAGTGACAACATCTGAATCTGTTTTATCTGCAACCTTTTATTACTTTAGTACTTGTGCATATTTACTCTTGAGTATTTTTATTGTTGGTTTACTATTGGTTTGCTGTTACTATTCACGTTTTAATATTTCCGCTGCATGTTGTGTAGGATGTTGTCAACACCTAGTGACAACATCTGATTCTGATAATTTTTATGAACCATGATATCCCTTACAAGTGGTATCAGAGCCTACTCTTGATACACTAAGAGCTGATTCTGGATTATTTTTTCAGGAATATTATGGAGTCAACAACAGCAAACTCATTCTTCAAACCTCAAGAAGTATTTGAATCGGATTTGGGAGATGACTCGATGTCACTCATCACAAAGAAGTTTGATGATTATCTGAAGAAGATGAGGGAGACAAAGAAGATCGATCAGAAACTCAAAGCTCCACTTTTTTCGGCTGCTAACAAAACTATGAAAATAGGCAGGCCTGATCAATCATCAAGGAAGTTTTCTGATCCTCAAAAGCCTCTACTTATGCTGGAAGGAAATAAAAAGCCTACTGCAAAGAAGATTGAAACGGTGCAATGTCATGAATGTCAAGGCTATGGTCATTTTGCCAATGAATGTGCAAACAGGTTTCGGAAAGGGATGAACACATCTTTGAGTGGTGAATATTCTGAAGAAGGTAAAGAACATAATGAAGAAGAAAGCCACACATCCTTGACAGCTTTGATGGAAAGAAAGAAGCTTATGTAAGTCAATCCTTTAGGTGTTGCCGCAGGTGTTGCCACACCTGGCCGCAACATCTTCCAAAGGTCAGTATGTTTAAATTCTTTTACTACTGATAATGTGTGTAATACTGATGCAGGTGATGAAAGAATGTCTCTGAAAGATGTGCGAATGCAATATGAAGAGTTATATGCTGACTGGGTTGAACGAAATAAGGACATTTTTCTTTCAAGAGAAAATTCTGATTTGAAGGTTGATATATCAAGGCTTGAAGTTATGCTGAGTAAAAAGGATCTGGAATTGAGTCAGGTTAAGGATGAACTCATGAAAGCTAAGGCTACACTGGCTAAATTCAATTCAAGCACATCCAAGCTTGATTCTTTGCTCATGATGGGAAGAAATGGTAATGCTGGACTAGGTTTTGAGAACAGTAAATTTGAGGTTGGTGAATGTTCAAAAGCTCATGTGTTTGTCAAAGAAAATAGCTGTCCAAGAAGCTTAACAGAAAAGGTCACAACAACCGATCCTCCAAAACCAAAGCCACAACCTACTGCTCTTGTAAAGTCTGGAAGGAAACGTAAGTATTTTTGTCATTACTGTCATAGATCTGATCATATCAAACCATACTGTTTTAAGCTGCAGAAAGATTATTGGCAGAGGTTTGCATCTAAGGTGTTGCCTAAGGTGTTGCTAACACCCTCCCACAATATCCCTAAGAACAGATCCACTGGAAGAAAGGTTTGGGTACCGAAAGCTGATATTAACTGTTATATGATTTATACTACTTTGAGAACTAATGTTTCAGGTGTTTGGTACTTTGATAGTGAAAGTTCACGTCATATGACAGGTTCAAGACAATTTCTCACAGATTATGTTGAACTGAAAAGTGGGAAAGTGACTTATGAAGGAGGTTCACAAGGAAATATCGTAGGAAAATGCACACTGGATGTTGCTAGTTTGCCTAAACTTTGCAATGTGCTACATGTTGAAGGACTAATTGCAAATTTAATAAGCATTAGTCAGCTTTGTGATGACAACTTGCATGTGCAATTTGATAAGAAATTATGCAAAGTTTTTATTGTTGGTTTACTATTGGTTTGCTGTTACTATTCACGTTTTAATATTTCCGCTGCATGTTGTATAGGATGTTGTCAACACCTAGTGACAACATCTGATTCTGATAATTTTTATGAACCATGATATCCCTTACAGAATAAAATTTATTAAAAAGATCAGTATCGTAGAAGTAATCATAATACGCACGCTCTCACATAAGTTTTAAATTAATGCTTATTAAGAGGCTCGCTCATCATGGACTTGGATAAGCCATTATCAACGGGAATTTACCAAAAGAGTATTTTGGTACTTCTACTCATTAAAGGGTATTTTTACACTCACTCAATTCCAATTTGTGTTAATTAGTTATTTATATGTTTATTTATCAATTTATTATCAATCATAAGTTATTTAATCATCAAGGGAAAATAGTCATTTTGGTTCGTTATTTTAGGCGTTTTATGATTTATCCTGTAATTTGTTAATATAAGATCAACATCATGTATCTTTATATCTTTTGTTATTTTAGTCCGATTTATGTTGGATTTAATAATTTGGCCGAAAACTGATGACTAGGCACCGAAGATTAATGACATGGACAATCAATATCTATGTGGTAATTGTTATACATTTGGGATGCCAATTAAACTCATCCTTGAAAAGCAAAAAACGCAATATGCCAAATATCACAATATGCTATCTCAAATTCTTTTCCCACCATTTGCTTTTGTGTATAGATCAGCGAACTGAGCTGCTCATGCTTTTGCTAAAAGAGTTGTTTTTATGTCTGGTCTGGTAGGATGAGTTTCTCCTAGTCCTACTTAGTTGCTTATGTAATTGCCCCTGATTTGGTATAATATAAATATCTTGTTTGTTCAAAAAAAATTCATTTCCCACCCAAAACACCAAGCCGCTTCCATTCCCACCCAAATCGACTTTAATCCAAATATGAGAAGCTTTTCAAAGGAAATCGAAATGGAAATAAAGAAAGGCCATATGGAAAAGTTTGTATACATAGGCCATAACACATTCCTTAAAAACTTCTATATGGGTTTCTTCACAATTAAATACTACATGGCAAACCCGAAAGAGGAAGAAGACATTTATTTTTGACTACTTGACACTCTCTGATCCAAATTCTTGAGGTTTTTCTTTCTCGCATGACCTTTTATCTTTTTCCTTGTAACTAGGAGTCCAGAAGCATTGTTTACCTAGTACAACATGTTCTTTCTGTGAATTTCATTAATTGATTCGAGTAATAAAGAATCTTCTTCGATTTATTTTACTTCTAGCATCCCAGAAGCATATTTTGCTTTCGTATTTTTTTGTTTTTTTAATGTTGAGTTGGCATCCAAGGTGGATAAGAATTGCCATATAAATAAAATAGAAATATTTATTTTCCACGTCATTAATCTCCATCACCCAATCATCATTTTCCGACCAAAATATTTAATCGGACACAAATCGAACTAAAATAACAAAAAAATACAAAGATACAATACGTGGGAAAATTAGCATTTTAGTCGTGTATGTTGGCTTCATTTTGGTTTTGGTCATGTATATTGACTTGTTTTGGAAAAGATCTTGTAACTTTGTTTTTATTTTAGATTTAGTCCTACATGTTGATTGTTTTGGTTTTGGTCCTATAAGTTGACTTAATTTTTTATTTTGGTCCTATACAAAGTTATGTTTTGAAAAAAAGTACAGGAATTTGGATTTTTTTTGGATTTGGTCCTATTAGTTGACTTGTTTTTTTTATTTTGGTCATGGAAAAGATACGATTTTGACCAAATTAAGCTCGGTTAAGTTAGAATAAGCGCCTATGTTTTTTATTTTAAAATAATAAATTAAATTTAGAATTTAGAAGTTAACTTTCCAACTTCACCGCTTAAGCTTTTATAATAAATATTTTTTTATGATTTTATAATTAAATAAATTAGGTTTAAAATTTAGATGTTGACCTTCTAATTATTTTTTAAAATAATAATTATGTTCTAAAAGGTACAATAACTTGGTTTTTTTTTTTGTATTTTTCCTCCGTCGCGGAAACTGGAAGGAGCAGCAAAATTTTACTTATTTGCAGTGTTCTAAAAAGCACGCTGAAGCGGCGATTAAGCGTGATAAAAATGAAACATACCTAAAAAGCTCTGCTTTCGAGAAAAGCGGAACAAAAAAAGTCAACCATAGTTGAGAAAGATAAAAAAATATGTTAGAGTGTTACTTTTTAAAAGAACGAAAGTATGTTTTAAACATATTTTTAGTTTTTTAGCTAATTTTGTTAATTTAGGTTGGAACTTATTTATATGATCATTAATAGGTGTTAAGTGGGCGAACACTTAGTGCCAAATAAATAAAAAAATCGAAGTAACAGTTGAGAACGATATAAATGAATGTTTGTTTGTTACTTTTTAAAAGAACAAAAGTATGTTACATTTAATACATTAAATTTACATATTTTAGATTTTATTAAATTATTTAGATTAAAAAAAGTTTAAGCGTAAAAAAATATTTTTTTATTAGTTAGTTGTAATTATCTCAAACCAATAAGCAGATAAAACATGAAAGAATAAAAAATATTAATTACAAAAATAATTAGAGATCAACTTCTAAATTCCAAAACATGATAACATACAGGACGAAAACCAAAAAACAAACCAACTTACAGGACCAAAACCAAAATAAGCCAACATATAGGACTAAATCCAAAATAAAATCGAGTTACATAATCTTTTCCAAAACAAGCCAACATACAGGACCAAAACAAAAAAAAACCAACATACAGGACCAAAATGCTAATTTTCCCATCCTAATTTAACAAATTAAAGGATTAAATCCCAAAATATTCAAAATTAACGGACTAAAATCACTATTTCCCTTTAATCAATCAATACTTGTTTGCATGTATTGATCACGACAAATTTGAAATGCTGGAGCGTAAAATTGGCTTCTTCGTCTTCTTAATTCTTTTTTTTTTCACCCCATTATATATTTTTCATGTTAGAAAATTGCAGGCCGGCCGCCAATAATTGAATAGCATCTAGAAGCATGCGCTGCCAGTCTGCTACGCCTAATATTTCGAAGAAACATTTCAATTAATCTTATTATGTCCAGCTGATCAAATGCATATTTTTTTAAAAAAAACAAAACTAAACTGTGAAGTATCTTAATTATATATGCACACACCACATTTTTGTTCAAATTTTACAGTAATTAAAATTAAAAAATAAATATATTATTACAGTAATTAAAATTAAAAAATAATTATATTATCCGTACCTTTTAATTTGTCAATGCTAGTTCGAACGTGCATGTGCGTGCGGGGGCATATATCTTGCAACAAGATATATCGATTCTGTTTCATTAAAGACAAATTCAACAAACATGGCTTGTATTTCCTACCATGCTAATGATTCTTTTGTTGACTAACAAGAAACAAACAATTTCATTACATGAATATATGATAAGCCTGCACTTTAATATTATTTAGGGAAAATGATTTTTTTTGTTCTATTAATTTATCTATTTTTTTGTTTTTAGACCATTAACTAATTTTCAAGGTTTGGTTTTGGTACACTAACTTTCATATCATCATTTTACGATATTATGTCAGTATTTTTCGATGTCACATCATTCGTTGGACCAAAATAGCCGAAAATTAAAAGTTAATGTATTAAAACCAAACTTTGAAATACGAATTGATCAAAATCAAAAAATGAACAAGTTAATAACCAAATAAACTATATTCCATATTAACATGAAAACATTTTCCTATAGTTAATAAAATATACATGTTTATCGAAAATTTTCATATATATGCTATAAATTGAATTGCTAGAGTAGATTTTTATTGTACTTTTATATCAAGATGAATTTAAGGATGTAAATATTGACATGTTTTGATTAAACAGTATACTTTAATTCCACAGTGCGATGATAGAAAATTTATATGTGGATCTTACAATCATATAAATTCACATGCATATTAATAATGCACATGCTCAAATAATATATAAGGTTCCACAAAAAAATAGAATATTCATGATTCCAATTTCCAAATAATAATAATAATAATAATAATAATAATAATAATAATAATAATAAGATAGATTAATTATTTTATTTCGTCTGGTAAACATAGGAGTCTGTGAAGTCAGAAAATATTTAAATACGACAGGTTCAATCAAAAGCAGACAAGAGAATCGCATCGCTTGCTTATATATATATATATTAAATTTGGGAGAAATTGAAGAGTGAGAAGTAAACAAGACTCGTAAATTAAAAAACATGGATTGGGAGTTGACCATCCTCTATTGCTGCGTTCTCATTGCCTTATCTATCCTCTTCCTCCTCCGCCAGCAGCGGCGCTCCGCCACCGGGAGGCTGCCGCCAGGTCCACCGGGATGGCCAGTGTTCGGCAACATGTTCGACCTCGGTTCCATGCCCCACAAAACTCTAGCGGGGCTGCGGAAAGATTATGGCCCAGTTGTCTGGTTGAGGATCGGCTCTATCAAAACAATGGTGCTGCTCACCGCCGAGGCCGCGACGGAATTTTTCAAGAACCACGATGCGAACTTCGCAGACCGCATGATCACGGAGGTGATGAGGGCCCATGACTTCAACAAGGCGGCTGTCTCCCTAGCTCCATACGGCCAATACTGGCGTGTGATGAAGCGTGTGATGACTGTTGAAATGCTGGTTCAGAAAAAGATCAACGAGACCGCCGATATCCGGAGGCGGTGCATCGCGGACATGGTGGAATGGATTGGGAAGGAAGCCGGATCAGTGATACACGTGGCGCGGTTTGTGTTCTTGTCTTCGTTCAACATGCTGGGGAATTTAATGCTGTCCCGTGATCTGGTGAGCCCTGGATCGGCGGAAGGGTCCGAGTTCTTTGCGGCGATGATTGAGTTGATGGAGTGGTCGGGACATCCGAATATCGTAGATCTTTTTCCATGGCTGAAACGGCTGGATCCGCAGGGTCTGAGGCGGAAGGCGGAGGAAGGGATGGGGAGGACGATGAAGATCGTGGGGCAATTCGTGACGGAGAGGTTGAAGGATCAAAACGTTGCAGAAGGGAAGAAGGATTTCCTGGAAGTGTTGCTGGCAAGTGAAGGGAATGGAAGAAAGGATGGGGTCGATAAGATTTCAGACCACGACTTAAATATAATGATCATGGTAAATATATATGGAATCATCTTTCATTTATAACTATTTATCAGTTATATATTTTGATATGTAAGTTGATTGATACATTCACTTCCATCTTTATAAATCCAGATTCCAAGTTCAAACCTAGCTAATCAACAAGACATATAGGCTTCCTCCATTTATACTAAACTATAGTTCTAAATTTTGATTGTAGAAATACTATTTTCCTCATGTTTTTGTCATGAAAGTGAATGAAGGTAACTATAATTTAGCATTCAAATCCTATTTTAAAATTTAAATCTGCATGTTCATTTCTTTCCAAACACCATCATAGAAAATTCTTAAAAGAATCTTTTAAATGCTAACTTGGTTTGACTTTCTCAGGAGGTGTTTCTGGCCGGTTCAGAAACAACAAGCAGCAGCACCGAGTGGGCCATGGTCGAGCTGCTCAGCCAACCGGAGATAATGACCAAGGCCAAAAACGAACTCGCCGAGGTAGTCGGAAAGAGCAACAAATTCGACGAGAATCACATCGAAAATCTACCGTACTTGCAAGCAGTGATCAAGGAAACTCTCAGACTACATCCTCCGATTCCATTCCTGGTTCCTCGGAAAGCAATTCAAGATGCCAACTTCATGGGTTACCAAATTCCCAAAAACACGCAGGTTTTCGTGAACGCTTGGGCGATTGGAAGGGACCCAGCTTGTTGGGATGACCCTTTATCTTTCAAACCCGAAAGATTTTTAGGCTCCAAGATTGATTACAAAGGGCAGCATTACGAGCTGATTCCTTTCGGCGCTGGCAGGAGGATGTGTGCCGGAATTCCTCTGGCTCACCGAATGCTTCACCTTGTGTTGGGTACTTTGCTTCATGAGTTTGACTGGGAAGTTGATGATGTAGGTCGGAAAGGATTGGTTGACTCGAGAGAGAGGATGGGGATCACTGTTCGGAGATTGGTGCCGCTGAAAGCAAGGCCTACTAAGTGTTCGATATAATGCCCGGGCTAAATTATCAATAATGTAGCTCTCTTGTGACGAATTTTAGTTCGGTGTCCGTTGAACCCTGTGCTAAACTTTTTTGGGGGAAAAAAAAAAGTTCTTGTGTTAAAAGTTACTACGATTGGACGATTGGATGAAAAATTATCTAAAATAAATTATATAATTCACGCATTGACATCTATATACTTACAAAATGTGTGAATATTAAGCGGATTGTGTGTTCCATTCTAATTTTTAAAAAAATAACTGAATTTTGCAAAGATGCCTCGTGATATCTGTACAACATTTGTTCGAAGCAAGTTTATTGAAGTTAATGATATTAATTGTATTCAATATTACGACTCGACTCCACGCTCGCCTCACTGGGTACCACTAGATGACGCTCCACCAGATGCGTCAAATCCCCCTGGATAACCTGCTATAGAATCACAAACAACCACAGCATAAAAAAAAAAAAAACAGGGGTCGGACCCCAGTATGACGAACTATAAAAATTACGACAAATATAACTGACATGAATAAAATCAAGTACAATGCAATGAAATGCAATGTAATGCGTGACAGGTATCAATGAAATAAGGGATACCAAAAGGAGTCCAAATAATCGTATCACAATAAACTCAGTGGCCACCCGTGCCAGGAACGCAGCAGACCTCGAATCATCACTGCTAATCCATACACGTAGCATCGGAGGGTGACAGGAGCGACCCGTCCAGCCTCATGCTGTCATCAGGAGTGTCGTACGTAGCATCGGAGGGCAACAGGAGCTACCTGTCCGTGCCTCATGCTATCTCAGGAGTGCACTAAAACAATGTCACTCGCTCCATGATGACTCAATACATCTCAAGAGATCAATATCAATAGCAATCAAAGGAGTCAAGGCTCAACGTGCTATGTAAACTTGTAAATGAGTAAAGTAAATCATATAATCCACGTAAGCACATAAAACACATTATCAATCATTACAAAATACTTAATATCATTACATGCCATTATAGGTATCGTAATATAAACAGCTCATACGTACCTCAACCGACACTTAATTACCACAGAAATATCTCAAGTATTTCTCGGATATTCCAATCCCAAATTTTCAGAATCTGTAATTCCAGAAAAATTGCTCATAAATCCTAAAATTCATATTTAATATTAAAACATCATATCAATGACCAAATATCGAATATACGACTCTAAAAGTCAAAATACCCCAAGTAGAACAATCTGAATATTTCGAAAATTCCTACAAATTTTGAAAATTCGCATTTATATTTTTTAGAGCATCTAAACACTCAATTAATGAATAATCAACACTTAAATTCGAAAATCCCCAATATAAAAAATCTGGAAATTCGAAATAAATCCCAAATAAATTCTGAAAAATATCGAATACCTTCAATCGACTTCGATATAATACCTACAAACAATAATAAATCAATTATCGGATGTCAATTGAATCGAAATACCCAAAATTCGAAACCCTAAATTCAAAATTATACCTCAAAGCTTGGAATTAAAGGGTTAAACAACTAACACAACCTACCCCTAAACTCCGGCGACGATCGGCGGCGGCGAACGGCGGCGGCTGGTGCGACGGGTTTTCGGAAATTTCAATAAAAATATGAAATATGGGTACCGAAAGATAGCTCTCGTCGCGAGGATTCCGGAACTATATTTACTTTTGAAATCCAGCCAAAAACGAAGGAGATACGGACAATTGAAGAAATGAAAAAATTTGAAAAACAAAGAAACAGAAGAAACAGAAGAAACGAGGAAGAGAGAGACGGTGGAGAGAGAGATATTATGATATATATATTATATATGTATATATAGATATGTATTAGTTTAATGTGTGTCTTATTTTATTCATTCGGGGTTCAAACTGGACCCGGTTCGAGTTATTTCAACTCCTGTGTGCTCTATAAATAACATATTCATTTAATATCGTCTATAAACCGATATTTATAAATACATATTTTTAACACACAAATTAATTAATATATTAATATCGGGTCCTTACATTTCTCCCCCTCTAAAAAGAAGATTTCGTCCTCGAAATCAAACACACATCAAACTTATATACATAGTGGTCAAGCATCTACCACTGATAGTACATAGAAAAATCAGAGTACATGGCATAATTCATGACATTGTCAAACAAATGAGGCCATTCTTGACGCATTCGAGACTCCAATTCCCATGTAGCTTCTTCTCTCCCATGTCTACTCCATTCCACCATAACCAAAGGAATCGTCTTGTTCCTCAGTTGCTTTTCTTTACGATCAAGAATCTGCACTGGATATTCAACATAGCTAAGGGAACTATCCAACTCCACATCATCAGCCCTCAAGATATGAGAAGGATCTGGTTCATACTTTCGTAGCATAGATACATGAAATACATCATGTATCGCAGACAAACTCTGCGGCAAGTTCAAACGATACGCCAAAATACCAATCTTCTCAACAATCTCGTATGGACCGATATAACGAGGAGCTAATTTCCCTTTACACCCAAATCTCATAGTACCACAAAATGGTGATACTTTCAAGAAAACAAAATCGCCAACCTGAAATTCTAAAGGTCTACGTCTGTTATTAGCATAGCTGGCTTGACGATCCTGGGCTGTTTTCATTCTTTTCCTGATCAGGTCAACTTTTTCTTTCATCTCTTGAATAAACTCTGGTCCTGACAACTGTCGTTCTCCTACTTCTTCCCAACAGATCGGAGATCTAC
This sequence comes from Henckelia pumila, assembly GCF_033568475.1. NCBI lineage: Eukaryota > Viridiplantae > Streptophyta > Magnoliopsida > Lamiales > Gesneriaceae > Henckelia > Henckelia pumila. Next base: position 84,080,696 of record NC_133120.1, read on the forward strand.
ATTTTCTGCCATACAAGGCTTCAAATGGTGCCATCCTGATAGATACGTGGTAACTGTTATTGTAAGAGAATTCCACCAAAGCTAAAGATTCTTGCCAACCACCACTAAAATCCATCACAACAGCTCGTAATAAATCTTCAAGTGTCTGAATAGTCCTTTCAGATTGACCATCTGTCTGTGGATGATAGGCAGTACTCATGGCCAATTTAGAACCTAAAGCTGATTGCAAACTAGACCAAAACTTAGAAGTAAATCTGGGATCACGGTCTGATACTATAGTAACTGGCACACCATGCAATCGCACTATCTGATCAATGTACATTTTCGCCATTTTCGTATATGTCCAAGTACGATCATATGGAATAAAATGGGCAGATTTAGACAATCTATCCACAATAACCCAAATGGCATCACAACCACGATTAGATCGAGGTAGGTGTGTCACGAAATCCATAGTAATGTGTTTCCAATTCCACTGTGGTACTTCAAGACTAAGTAACATACCACCTGGTCTCATTCTTTCAGCCTTAACTTGTTGACACGTCAAACACTTAGCCACAAAATCAGAAATATCATTCTTCATACCTTCCCACCAGTAATGAGCTTTCAAGATATGATACATCTTTCTAATTCCAGGATGTACACTATGTCGACTACAATGAGCTTCTCGTAGTATATCGTCTTTCAAATCTATCAAATTCGGAACCACAAGTCTACCATTATAACGCAAACATCCATCAGAAGCAACAAGAAATTTCCCTGACTGACCAGCTGGAGTAATTCTTTCAAATGATGAATATATGGATCAGTCTTTTGTGCTGCTTTGATTTTCGAAATTATTCGTGGTTCAACTTGTATAGATGAAACTATGAAATGATTACCTTTAGCTCGATAAGTCCATCCTGAAGTTCCCAAATGCTCATGAACTTTAGAAATAGTTAAAGATGCCAACATCTTAGTATGAACTTTTCTGCTCAAAGCATCTGCAACTTGATTCACGTTTTCTGGCTGGTATTGAATATCACAGTCAAAATCCTTAAGCAGTTCCAGCCATCGACGTTGTCTCATATTCAAATCAGACTGTGTGAATAAATATTTCAGACTCTTATGATCGGAATAAATCACAAACTGTTCACCGTACAGATAATGACGCCATATTTTCAATGCATGCACAATGGCAGCCAATTCTAAATCATGAACTGGATAACGAGTCTCATGTGGTTTCAATTGACGAGATGCATACGCAATCACGCGTCCATTTTGCATCAAAACACAACCCAGTCCATTCAAAGAAGCATCTGTACAGACAACAAATCCACCTGAGCCTGAAGGTAATGCTAGTACTGGAGCCGTAGTCAATTTCTCTTTCAAAGTCTGAAAACTAGCTTCACATTCCTCAGTCCACACAAAACGTCGATCTTTTTGCGTTAATATAGTCATAGGCCTAGCTATTTCAGAAAATCCCTTGATGAAACGCCTATAATATCCAGCCAAACCCAAAAAACTACGAATCTCAGAGACATTGGTTGGTCTGAACCAATTAAGAACAGCTTCAATTTTACTAGGATCGACAGATACTCCTTGTGCTGATATCACATGTCCTAGAAATAATACTCTGTCCAGCCAAAATTCACACTTCGAAAACTTAGCATATAATTGTGATGTTCTGAGTTTCTGAAGTACTAATGTCAAATGTTCTTTATGCTCCTTTCTTGACTTAGAATAAATCAAAATGTCATCAATGAAAACGATAACAAATCGATCTATGAATTCCCGAAACACACGATTCATTAAATCCATAAAAATTGCTGGAGCATTAGTCAACCCGAAAGGCACAACTAAGAATTCATAATGTCCGTAACGCGTTCGAAATGCTGTCTTGGAAACATCTTCCTCTCGAACTCGAAGTTGATGATATCCGGAACGAAGATCAATTTTAGAATATACAGATGTACCCTGCAACTGATCAAACAAGTCATCAATTCGTGGCAAAGGATACTTATTCTTCACAGTAGTCTGGTTCAATTGCCGATAATCGATGCACATTCTCATCGTTTCGTCTTTCTTTTTCACAAACAAGACTGGAGCACCCCAAGGTGATACACTTGGTCTAATATAACCTTTTTCCAGCAAATCTTGCAATTGCGTCTTGAGTTCTTTCAATTCTGCTGGAGCTAATCGATATGGGGCTCGAAAAATAGGACTTGTCCCTGGCATTAATTCAATGCTAAGATCTATTTCCCTTTGAGGCGGAAAACCCGGAATCTTATCAGGAAATACATCAGGAAAATCCTTAACGACAGGAATATCTGAAACTTTCAATTTCTCTTCCTTCGTCGCATCTAGAGCATAAATCATAAATCCTTTATTTCCTATCGACAATAATCTAAACATTTCCATTGCCGATACTAATGAAATGCGAGATTGTGAATCACTACCATAAAAATTCCACTTATTGTCATAATACGGTCTAAATCTCACAATGCCATGGAAACAATCAACAGTAGCTCTATAATTCATCAGTGTATCCATACCCAAGATACAGTCAAAATCATACATAGCTAGTTTGATTAGATTGGTTATCATGATCTTATCCTCAAATCTAATCACACAATTCAAAACTATCTCATTAGACATCAAGAAAACACCAGCAGGAGTAGCAACAGGCACAGTATCCAATAACGGAGTAAAAGCAATCTCATGCTCATCAGCAAATGTAACAGATAAAAATGAATAAGATGCTCCTGTGTCTATCAAGATACGTGCAGGATACTCAAAAATATAACAAATACCTGCAATAACTCCCCCAGGTGCATCTTGTGCCTGATCCTGAGTCATAGCATGGACTTGAGCCTGCTGTGGACCTGGAAAACGCTGCTGACTCTGAGGAGATGGATACCTAGGCTGCTGAGTGGACTGTACTGGAATATAAGGCTGTGTAGGAGCAAACTGTGGTACAGGAGTATATGGTCTGAATGATGGTCGTCCAGGAAACTGGCCAAACTGTTGTGGCTGAAATTGCTGTATTCCAGCATTTGGACATACTCGAGACGAATGTCCAGCCTGCCCACAAGTATAACAAGTTCCTGGAAATCCTGTACAATGTGCACTCAAATGCTTACCACCACATCTGTCACAGTATACCCTACCAGACGATCCAACTGAACTTCCACCACGACTACCACTGGAACTGGAGGAACTAGACTGTGGTTTCTTTTTAAATGGTTTCCCCTTAGCTTTAAACCAAGGCCTTTTCGCTTGCTGAGAAGATTGAATAGGTTGATATGAAGGTAAACCCATTGGTGTCTGTGAACTGCTTCCAGCTCCTTGAGGAACAGATGCTGGGATTGATTGTGGTTCACCCCTTAGTAGACTTGCTTCAATTTTCTTGGCCTTTTCTACTGCTTTCATATAAGTAGATGGAGTTCCAGTAGTTACCAACGTATGGATCGTTCGTGTAAGCCCCTTCAGAAAATGTGAAAGCTTTGATCGATCATTCTTTGCAACATGTGGGACATAAGGCAAAAGAGCAAAAAATTGAGAAGCATATTCAGCAACAGATTTATTGCCTTGCACCAACAGATTAAATTCATCTTCTTTAGCAGAATAATAAGATGGTGGTGCATATTCTTGTGCAAACTGCTTACAAAATACTTCCCATGTGATCTTTTCACCAGAATCAGAAAGTGTTTCTGCTGTCGTTTCCCACCACAGTTGCGCTCGGTCTTTCAGCTGAAAAGGAACTAACTTCAGTCGAATGTCATCAGGATATTCTAGTCCATTAAACATATTGTTGAGACTTTTCAACCAACTAGCAGCTTTCTCACTTCCTTCATTGCCAAAGAACTTTTGCGGACGCAACTCCTGAAATTGAGAAATTATTAATCGAATTCCTCCCATTTTCTCTGTCAATTGGGCTACTGGATCAGCCTCAGCTTGAATCACTTTTCCTTTGTCAGGATTTACTCGTGGTTGTTGTTCCATCTCTAATTCCACATCTTTCGGAGGCTGAACAGCTGGTCGACCACGTCTTCCCCTGACAATATCATCAAGATTTCTAACATTTTCCGCTGCAGACTCTTCTACAACTTCCTTCCCTTTTCTACCTCTTCCTCCTGGTGCCATTCTACAAGACACAAGAATTTAAATACAGGCAAAATAACTTAACAAACAGAAAACTATGATAGGAACTCAGAGTTCTAATAGAATTCATAAACTAATTCTAAAGCCAAGAACTACTGGTTCTAACAAATACGTTCAAAAATAAACACCACAAGTAAGTCACGTAAGAATAAGTAGTCACACACATACGTAACCAATTTGTTAGTGTCTAAACTCGAGTGTCCTAGACTCTAGTTCGAGCATATCCCAGTATACGCTCTGATACCAAATGAAAGGGCCCGTGTCCTGATTTAATATTTAATGATCAAACAACCAGGATTAATTAATGTAAACAGCGAAAACGAGTTAAAAATTTGCGTTTGGGCCTACAGAAATTTCGGCATGACCTATTCGTAAATAGGATATCTCAAAAACCTGTACAACACAACCAGCAATATATACTCGAAAATAGAGTCACAACTCCAATTAACACACCTATAGCCGCACTGGCCAGGACTAAACACATGCAGAGCCGGCAAGGCTCAATCACACAAATAACAATTCAAAACAAGGTCCAAAACTATTTATACAGATACACAGGGCATCACCCCGGCAAATATAAAACTCGCTAAACTGATATATATACATATATCTGGGAACTCGACTCCACGCTCGCCTCACTGGGTACCACTAGATGACGCTCCACCAGATGCGTCAAATTCCCCTGGATAACCTGCTATAGAATCACAAACAACCACAGCATAAAAAGAAAACAGGGGTCGGACCCCAGTACGACGAACTATAAAAATTACGACAAATATAACTGACATGAATAAAATCAAGTACAATGCAATGAAATGCAATGTAATGCGTGACAGGTATCAATGAAATAAGGGATACCAAAAGGAGTCCAAATAATCGTATCACAATAAACTCAGTGGCCACCCGTGCCAGGAACGTAGCAGACCTCGAATCATCACTGCTAATCCATACACGTAGCATCGGAGGGTGACAGGAGCGACCCGTCCAGCCTCATGCTGTCATCAGGAGTGTCGTACGTAGCATCGGAGGGCAACAAGAGCTACCTGTCCGTGCCTCATGCTATCTCAGGAGTGCACTAAAACAATGTCACTCGCTCCATGATGACTCAATACATCTCAAGAGATCAATATCAATAGCAATCAAAGGAGTCAAGGCTCAACGTGCTATGTAAACTTGTAAATGAGTGAAGTAAATCATATAATCCACGTAAGCACATAAAACACATTATCACTCATTACAAAATACTTAATATCATTACATGTCATTATAGGTGTCGTAATATAAACAGCTCATACGTACCTCAACCGACACTTAATTACCACAGAAATATCTCAAGTATTTCTCGGATATTCCAATCCCAAATTTTCAGAATCTGTAATTCCAGAAAAATTGCTCATAAATCCTAAAATTCATATTTAATATTAAAACATCCTATCAATGACCAAATATCGAATATACGACTTTAAAAGTCAAAATACCCCAAGTAGAACAATCTGAATATTTCGAAAATTCCTACAAATTTCGAAAATTCGCATTTATATTTTTTAGAGCATCTAAACACTCAATTAATGAATAATCAACACTTAAATTCGAAAATCCCCAATATAAAAAATCTGGAAATTCGAAATAAATCCCAAATAAATTCTGAAAAATATCGAATACCTTCAATCGACTTCGATATAATACCTACAAACAATAATAAATCAATTATCGGATGTCAATTAAATCGAAATACCCAAAATTCGAAACCCTAAATTCAAAATTATACCTCAAAGCTTGGAATTAAAGGGTTAAACAACTAACACAACCTACCCCTAAACTCCGGCGACGATCGGCGGCGGCGAACGACGGCGGCTGGTGCGACGGGTTTTCGGAAATTTCAATAAAAATATGAAATATGGGTACCGAAAGATAGCTCTCGTCGCGAGGATTCCGGAACTATATTTACTTTTGAAATCCAGCCAAAAACGAAGGAGATACGAACAATTGAAGAAATGAAAAAATTTGAAAAACAAAGAAACAGAAGAAACAGAAGAAACGAGGAAGAGAGAGACGGTGGAGAGAGAGATATTATGATATATATTATATATGTATATATAGATATGTATTAGTTTAATGTGTGTCTTATTTTATTCATTCGGGGTTCAAACTGGACCCGGTTTGAGTTATTTCAACTCCTGTGTGCTCTATAAATAACATATTCATTTAATATCGTCTATAAACCGATATTTATAAATACATATTTTTAACACACAAATTAATTAATATATTAATATCGGGTCCTTACAGAAATACTCCAAAAAACCATTTTAACGGTTCAAGAACCGGTTGAATCGGCCAAAAACGGGTAAAGAACCGGTTTAACCGATCTTCTGATTTTTTAATTTTTTTTGAAAATTTAGTTTTTTTAAAACTTTTTATACTTTAATTTAATATTTTATTATATATATAAATGATTATTTGAAATTTTTACTTCATTAAAAATATTATTTTAGTAATATTAGATTTTTTAATTTATTTATTTAAAAGATATATAACTATAATTAATATTTTGAATATATTTATATGGTTATTTAGTTTTCAAACTATGATAAATATATTTTTTGGTCTATTTATATACATCTTTTAGGTTTTGAAAAATTTAAAATATATTATATTATATAAACAATTTTTGATCCGACGATCCAGTTAAAACAGTCCGATCGATTGGACCTTTTTTTAAGGTAAATCGGTTCAATCACAAATCCGATTATGAAAACATTGGTTAAACGTTAGCTCAAGAGAAGAAAATTGTCTGAGTTTATATATAGAGCTTCCATGAACTTGATCCGACCTAGCTGCAGTAATGAGAATCCAACACATAACAGTAATCTGACCTAATACCTAGTAATGAGAATTCAATATATAATCGTAGTTTGGTTTCTAATATCATTTTAAAATAATATATTTTGGTCTAACTCAACCCTAAAAATGAATTCAAAATGAATTGATCCTAAACATAGGACTTTCAAAAACTTAGGCCTCGTTTGGTATCAAAAGCTAAGTCAGAAAAACACTTTTTTAAAAAAAATAAAAGTGTTTTTTCCGTTAATAAGGTGTTTGGATGACCAAATAAGTGCTTAAAAAAACACTTTTTTAAGTCAAAATTAGAGTTTTTTCAAAAGCAAAAAACTTATAGCTTAAAAAAATATTTTTTTAAAAAAATATATACAAAATCGAAACGGGCTCTTAATCTAATTAATGTGAGACCTTTAACTGAGTATTTTAAATTTCATTACCAGGATTCATTTTGTAGCTGAATACAATTAAAAACATTGGAAAACATATTACATAATTAAAGACGATACGTCTTCATCTCAAATGGGGATGTAGCTCAGATGGTAGAGCGCTCGCTTAGCATGCGAGAGGTACGGGGATCGATACCCCGCATCTCCAATTGATGTTTTTCCTTTTTTATTAAAAAAAAATAAGATATACTTAAATTCCATTGGAAAAACAATCAATTTTTTATGGGAAATAATTTAATTTTTCTCCATAAAATATTATAGATAAATTTTCAATTTTTTAAAACATAATTTAAAAATATGGTAAATTTCAATATGTTTTATTTTATAATTCTGCTTTATAAAGATGGTTGAAGAGTCGATTAGAAATTGAAGCATATAAATAGAAATATGAATGTCAAATTTTGCATTCTAATTTCGAACCAAACGTATAAAATAGATTTGAGTTGTAGTAAATTTACCCAATTTTAATCAAATCCACTCAAATCCATCTGGTCTAACTCAAATTAGAAAATAAATTTTTGCTTTAATTTCAAATTCACGGTCCATTTTATACTTCCGGACAGTGTTTTTATAATCGGACCGGTAATCGAACCGGTCTACCTAAAGTAAAAAATTATTTAATTTTAAAAAAAACCAATAATTATTAAAATAATTTTTTTAATGAAGTACAAATTTCAAATAATCATGTATATATATATATATAAATATTAAATTGAAAATTTTAAAAATAAAAAATTTAAATTTAAAAAAAAATTTAAAAAATTCGAAAAATCCGTTCAACCAGTTAAACCGGTTTCCCGGTTCTTGACCGGTTCAACCGGTTCTTGATCAGTTTTTACCGGTTCTGACCGGTTTTTCGGTTTTTGGTGAAGTTTCGAACCGGTCCAACGATCGGTTCCCGATCGAACCGGTCAAACCGACAGGTCCAGTCCGATTTTGAAAACAATGCTCCGGAAGTTCTAGTCATTTAACTATTCACATTCAAACATAACCCAAAATAAATATTTATCACACACATAAATTTCTTAATTTTTCAGGTACTATACTATTTTATATACCAGCAACACTCGTGCCGAATGCTATAGATAGGGTAGAGTTCAACCTATCTTACCGATATTACTTTAATTGTTAATCCAATGCTTCCATGATTTACGAAGTCAACTCTCCAATATTAATTATTCTCGTGTTTTAAAATATAGATGATTACATCCTTAATTTTTTATTTATTTTTAACAAATTACATCCTTTATTTGGAACTTTAATTTGGATAATAGGATTTCATTAACCATCTAGATAGATGTATATCATTATCATATACCGGGGTTCACGTGCTCGGATTCGTTCCCTAATGCTTCTAAAATTGGTTCGATTTGCAAACCCTAGAAACCCTTCGCTTTGCCTCAACTTTCCCCAAATCAAATCCCAAGAATTTGAAGAGTAATGGCGGAGCACTTGGCGTCCATCTTCGGCACGGAGAAGGACAGGGTAAATTGTCCCTTCTACTTCAAGATCGGCGCGTGCCGCCACGGAGACCGCTGCTCGCGTCTGCACACGAAGCCCAGCATCAGCCCCACGCTTCTGCTTTCCAACATGTATCAACGCCCTGATATGATCACGCCTGGTGTCGATCCTCAAGGCCAGAACATCGACCCTAAGAAGATTCAGTCCCACTTCGAGGTTCCGCTTTTTTTTTTTATCCTTCAGTTTCCGTTATATCTTCCACTCGAACTTTGGGATGCGTTTTGGAAACCTCATAAATTCATATACAAATATCTTGTAACATTCATAAATTCGTAGATAATTTTCTTTGCTATTAAAATTTTAATGCAATTTTTTTTTGTTGTAATGCGAGGTAGGATGTTCTTATTTTACTAGATATTGAATCTGATCAACTAAAAACTAGCTCGATAAGCTGTTGGAGTGGGACTCGAATACAAGGTTGAATCAAGCTCAACTCCATTACACCCCTGACATTGTTTTTTTCCTAGAGAAATCTCTCTAGTTGCTGTCATTTGCCTTTCCTTTTAATTTATGCATACGCTGTTCCCACATATTTGGTAATTATTGAATTGGTTGTGTTGGTTGTGTCTCGCTATGAACGTGTACAGAACTATGATTTTCTTTTTTTTAAAAAAAATATTGTAATTTGGTGACACTTCTTGATATTCTTGAATTATGTTTTTACCTTTTAAATTTGATTTATCACTTGCACACATAATCTCACTGACGGGCATCCCATCGTGTCTTAAATTTAGAATTCAAGTTTAATTTTGGTTTCTTGATTCATTGGTATCAATTTCTTTTCACAAACAGTCAAGGCGTGGAACTTGCATATGTATGCTTATTTGATTATTTTCGAACAAACAGGACTTCTACGAAGATTTGTTTCAGGAGCTGAGCAAGTACGGGGACATCCAGAGCCTCAACATCTGTGATAATTTGGCTGACCACATGGTAGGGAATGTTTACATTCAGTTTCGGGAGGAAGACCAAGCTCAAGCTGCACTTCAGAATCTCATGGGAAGATCTTATGAAGGCTAGTTCTTCTCATTATTGTCTACACTTTTCACCCAGGTCTCCAGATTCTCTGGAGGAGAGGAAATTGTTTGCATGAGATCTATCGTATATCACCAAAATAATGGTGCTAAATTTGTTATGAGAGACCGATAGGGTTTTTTTTTTTTATGTATTTTCAAATTGATTTGTTTTTTTTTGCCGAGCCTGTGCATTTTTTGCCTACATGTATGCCTATCATTAACAGGAGTTAATTAAATTCAGTAAATCACTTGATTCTTCTTTCTTACTGGTATTTGAATTTTAGGGCGCCCAATCATTGCTGACTTCTCCCCTGTGACGGATTTCCGTGAAGCAACCTGTAGGCAGTATGAAGAGAATGTGTGCAATCGAGGTGGATACTGCAATTTTATGCATCTGAAAAAGATAAGCAGGTCAGCCTTACTTTGTTCTCCATATCTTTCTTCGAGCTTTACTCCGATTGGTTGCTGATTGATCCATTTGTTTTCTGAAGAGAGCTGCGGCAACAATTATTTCGGAGTAGAAGGAGGCATGGTCGCAGTAGAAGTAGGAGTCATAGCCCTCGACATCGACACCATGATGAGCGGCATGGTTCGGAAAGAAGAGGTGATCACCGCCACCATGATAGAGGTAAAAGGCCTCGAAGCAGAGATCCTGGTCGTAGGAGTGGACGAAGCAGAAGCCCTGAAGGAAGGAGAAACAGGAGTTCAGTGCGGGAAAGCAGTGTTGAAAGAAGGGCTAAAATCGAGCAATGGAACAAGGAAAGAGAGCATGCAGAATCTGCCGGAGATGACAATAATAACTTTGATGGCAGTGGTGATGGATACGAGCATAATAACGGGAAGGGCAATGAAGATAACCTGCACCCTCCCCAGCAAAGAAGTGAAAGATAGGACCTGTAATGCCAGTGCAGCTATCATGGTCTGTTCCCTCTTATTCGTTCATTTCCTCCCTTATTGTGCTACTTTTTGGTATTTGTTTAGAGATAATTCTTTTTCTATGTATGGGTGGGTTTGAGGAAAGAAAGGCTTACCTGCCCATTTTCCACTCTGCATTCTCTTGTGGTATCCTAGAAAACCAAAATCTCTGTTCTCTCCGTTTCCTCCTTCCAAAGAAACTCCTGTATGTCTTTAAAAAAGGAAACCAGTTTAACATCTATCAACATAAGTTTCAATTCCCCTGATGCTATAACTTTAATATTCTATGATCTCTTCGAGTTGTCCTCAAAAGATCCATTCATTTCCTAAATATAATTTAGAGCTTTCTTTCGAAAGCAACTATAACACTAAAGGTGTGACTGTATGGTCCATGGCGATTTTTAACTGGCAATTTTTAAGGAAAAACTCAAAGATATCTCCTAATTGATATGTTTTTACGTTTCAACTCATAAAAGTGTCCTTCAAATTCAGTCATATTTTTAACATTGGCAGTGTTTCCGCAGCATCTTCCTATCTTGTTGCAAACATGTTTATATATTCTTATTTTGTTGTGCTTCTTCCACTCACAAACATCTAACTGCTGGTGCACACCGTTTTCTATAGCAGCTTATATTGATATTTGGCTACAGGTTTGGAGGTTTTTCCCGCGGAGAAAGATTACTTGTTTATGGCTGCTGGCATACATACATAGTTCAATGCCTCTTCTGATGTGCATGAATGATTTTAGTTGGTGACAGACGATTCGGTTCGCTTACGAGTCCCGGTATTTTTGTGATTTTCGAATTCCACCAGATTATGGCCTCTCTTATTCATCCAAGATGATTTAAGGGAATTAAACTTAGTGTTCTGTATCATTCGATTCGACTATATTTGATGTATTATCGATATTTTGGTCAACTGAAAGGTTTGATTCTCTTCCAACGGTGGAATTGCGTTGCTTGATGGTAATGCTCTTGCATGGTTGTTTGACTCAGGATGACCTGAATCCTCGTTAGTCGTTACCTGTTGACCTATTTTATACTCAAGTAGACAAATGATTTTGGTTATTATGGGTAAATATTTGCGAGATTAAATATGATATTAAATAAAATAAAGAATTGGAAATTATCGATAAATAATTAGACTTAATTTTGATCCTAAAACGGATAAGCCCACTGGGCAAAATGAGTATTTTTATCATCTTATTATAAAAATCGTTTTCGGTGTATGAATTAAATTGGTACCACTGAATCCCGACATTGTATTTGTAATATAACTTAGATGATGGAGAACTGGAGATGTTTATCAGTATTCTTTTAACATCTTTCTCCGATCTGTCCCCATGTTTTTTCCTTCGTTCTTTCTAAAAGCTTCTTTACATGATGATTAAATTATATAATGGATTATCATTATTATTATTATTATCATTATTATCATTATTATCATTATTATTATTATTATTATTATTATTATTATTATTATTATTATTATTATTATTATTATTATCTTGTCTCGATGGGATTGGAATTGGATGATAGTCCCTCGAATTTGTCGTCAAGCTCGGGGGGCGGTGACCGACCGCTTTACTCGGTTGGGTGAGAATATCAAGGCCGAAGAGGTAAGGACCACCTTTTCCTCACCTGACGAACTTATTTTTCATCTAACCTTTTGTACGTGGATAATGTCGGATCAGACCATTTTATGAATCATGTTTTTTAATATAATAATACAATTTTACTAGGTACTTGCATGTAAATTTTTATGATCTTCTTGGCAATTTATGAATACCATAAGTTTGATTCGTCTTATTCAAGATTCTACGCTTTCATCTATCTAATTCTACTCTTTAATCTTTGTGTTCAAGAAACTACGGTACTTTTTTTTTTTAATCAAAATTAATACAATAACGAAAAAATAGAAACTTTTTGATCGATCCAAAGTGATTATTGAAAAAAATTCAATTGAAGGAAGACAATTTATGTGGTTTGACTGTAAATTAGTCTACATTCACACAAGAGACACTACGTACTGTAGATGAAGATGCATGGTTTGAGATACACAAGAGCAAAGCTTAATCACAAATTCACTTATTTTCCTATCTCCCAAGCAAAACTCGCTCAGTGCATGAATATTTTATCTTGCAAAATCATCCTTCTCTGCAGCTGAAGTTCCCAATTTATCTTGTGAAAATCATGGTATGTTAACGAACGACTCCCAATTCCCATCAACTGCCCGCCAATTAAATATTGCATTTATCATAAAGTTTACTTAAACCGAATTTTCCATGTCACGACAAGAAAATTGATAGAAAAACTATATGGTTCAAAATAATATGCATAAAAAACTATACACCAATGAGATAATAAAACAATAATATAAATCTAACATTGTTGAAAGCCTTGAAACTATCTTTTGTTTTCTGCAACTGTTATGGATTATATCGGAGTAATCATGACGATAATAATTGCGAAATAAAATAATCAACAAAAACACCAAAGATTTACGTGGTTCATCCAATATAGGCTACGTCCACGGAGCTGCTGCAATATTTATAACCGGAGAAATATTACAAGTGTATACAAAACACTATATCTCACCACACCCAAACCCCGAGTATTACCGAGAAATAATTCTCTGACTCACAAGAAATCTCCGGAAAAAAAAAACTCTTTTTTTCTCTCTTTTTATTTTCTTCTCTCTTTGTTAATACAAAAGAAGAGGAGAATGAGATACTTAAATCGAAGGAATTAAGGTCTATTTATAATAGGTTCCTCCGTTTCATTTTTCAGTTTTCGATGTGGGATGGGATGATTTATTAAATAAATGTGGGCCCCACCGCATTTATTTAATATACCTACCTGCCTAACAATTCTTCCACCTGAAGACTTGATTTCAATCATGACTTCACACAGTCAAAGTAGCGGCTCATGCCTCCTCTCTTATACTTGCAGTTCAACTGAAGTTGAACATAACTTCAGTTTGTCAGTGGTCACTACCTTCGTGAACATATCAGCTGGATTTTTGCTTCCAGAAATCTTCTCAAGCATCAAGATTCCATCCTCCAAAACTGATCTGATGAAATGGTACCGTACCTGTATATGCTTCGTCCTAGCATGATAAACAGGATTTTTTGCCAAATGAATAGCACTCTGACTGTCACAGTATAATGTGCTATCCTCAAGCTTCTGACTCAACTCCTCAAGGAATGATCTCAACCATATCATCTCCTTGCTAGCTTCTGTCACTGCAACATACTCAGCTTCAGTAGTCGAAAGTGCAACAATCTTTTGCAACTTGGATACCCAACTTACTGTCGTACCACCTAATGTGAACACATATCCAGTAGTACTCTTCCTGCCGTCTAGGTCACCACCCATGTCGGCATCTACATATCCTTGTAAGTCCTGATTAGTCCTCCTGAAGCACAGAGATGAACTGATAGTACCTTTCAAATATCTGAGAATCCACTTCACTGCTTCCCAATGTTGTTTGCCTGGATTGCTCATAAACCTGCTCACAACTCCCACTGCATGTGCTATGTCTGGTCTGGTGCATACCATTGCATACATGAGGCTTCCGACAGCAGATGCATAAGGAACCTTATTCATATAAGCATGCTCCTGCTCCGTCGATGGTGATTGGGCTTTGGTTAGTTTGAAATGACTAGCCAAAGGAGTACTAACCGGTTTAGCTTCATCCATGTTGAATCTGCTAAGAACTTTTTTCACGTACTCTGCCTGAGATAACTTCAAGACTCCGTTCACCCTATCTATCAAGATCCTTATACCAAGAATTTGTTTTGCAGCTCCCAAATCCTTCATATCAAATTCTTTTGATAACTCTCTCTCTTGAGCTTATCAATCTCTTCCAGACACGCTCCTGCTATTAACATGTAATCCACATATAGCAATAGAATGATATATAAACCATCAATCTTCTTCACATAACAACAGTGATCCGCCTGGTACCTCAGGAAACCGTTGTTATTCATGAATCCATCAAACTTCTTGTACCACTGTCTTGGAACTTGTTTGAGACCGTACAAGCTCTTCTGAAGTTTGCACGCCATTTTCTTTTTTTCTTGTACTTCAAATCCCTGTGGCTGCTTCATATACATTTCTTCATCCAAGTCACCATGAAAAAACGCCGTCTTTACATCCAACTGCTCCAAATGTAAGTCTTCCTTCGCCACTAGTCCAAGTACAGTTCTGATAGTGGCCAGCTTCACCACTGGAGAGAAAATCTCGGTGTAATCAACGCCTTCCCGCTGTTGAAAACCTTTCACAACAAGTCTCGCCTTGTACCGCTTGCTACCATCAACTTCTTCTTTGATCCGGTACACCCACTTGTTGTGTAATGCCTTCTTGCCTTCCGGAAGTTCCGTCAACTTCCACGTCTGATTGGATGACAGTGAATCCATATCATCTTCCATGGCTAACTTCCACTTGGTTGAATCATCATTTTGCATCGCTTCTTCAAAGGTCTCAGGTTCACCTTTATCAGTCAGCAAAATATAGTGAAGTGCAGGGGAGTATTTCTGAGGTGGTCTGATTGTTCTTGACGATCTCCTGAGTTCAATCACAGGAGTTTGTGGATCAACTTCTTGTGCAGTTTCTTCTTCCTGGTTACTATCCTCCGACTCATTCATAGGAATATCCATCAATGGTACTTCATCTGTCTTCTTGACTTAGGACATTTATCTCCAGCTGGAATGTCTGATTTGTCCTTGTACAAAACTTGCTCATTGAAAATGACATCTCTGCTCCGAATGATCTTTAGATTTTGGTCATCCCAGAACCGATAACCAAACTCATTTTTTCCATAACCAATAAAGAAACACTTCTTTGATTTCGGATCAAGTTTCGTTCTGCTGGCTGAATCGATGTGAACATATGAGAGACAACCAAACACTTTCAAGAACGAGTGGTTTACTCCTTTGCCGCTCCAGACCTCCTCTGGTATTCCGCAATCTAGTGGTATCGAAGGTCCTCTGTTGATCAGATATGCTGCAGTGTTAACTGCATCAACCCAGAATGATTTCGGCAGTCCAGCGTGCAATCTCATGCTCCTGGCTCGCTCATTCAGGGTCCTGTTCATTCTTTCAGCCACGCCATTCTGTTGAGGTGTACCAGGAATGGTTTTCTCCATCTTGATCCCGTTCTGTGCACAATACTTCTTGAACTCAATATCTTCATATTCTCCACCATTATCAGACCGTAAACACTTCACTTTCAAGTTAGTCTCGTTCTCCACCATGACTTTCCACCTCTTAAAGGTTTCATAAACATCAGATTTATTTTTCAAAAAATAAACCCAGACCTTCCTGCTCGAATCATCAATAAATGTGACATAATATCGTGAGCCGCCAAGGGATGTCACTGGAGATGGTTCCCACACGTCAGTATGAACCAGCTCCAACTTTGCTGCTTTCGGTTCTCTACCGCCTTTTGAAAAGCTCACCCTTTTCTGTTTTCCAAGAACACAACTTTCACACAAATTGTGTTCGACAGCTTTTAACTCTGGTAACTTCCCTTTTGATATCAGCATCTTCATTCCTTTCTCACTCATATGTCCAAGTCTACAGTGCCATAGACTTGAGTTAGCTCCAGCATCCACAGCTGCTAACATGTCTTTGCAACTAAAAGTCATGTAGAGGGTTCCAGTTTTCGTTCCTCGAGCAACAATCATGGCTCCTTTGCTCACTTTCCAAGAGCCATCAGCAAAGGTCACTTTATGGCCTTCGTCATCGAGCTGTCCCACTGAGATCAGATTTTGGGTCAACTTTGGTACATGACTCACTTTGTTGAGTTTCCAGATAGATCCGTTTGACATTTTCAAACTGATATCACCCATACCAACAATCTCCAAAGGTTTTCCATCTGCCAAGAAAACTTTTCCGTAATCGCCAGCAATGTAATTATCGAATACATCGCGATTACCCGTGGTATGAAATGAGGCTCCAGAATCCATAACCCAAGAGTCAACAGGGCTTTCCATGGATAACACTAAAGCATCGTGTACTTCCTCAGTCACAACATTTGCATTATTCTTGTGTGATCTGCAGTACTTTTTCATGTGACCAGTTTCACCACAGCTCCAGCACTTTAATTTCTTTTCGAATGTATTTTTGTCTTTTCCACTCCTTGATTTGGATCTGCCACGCCATCGGTTAGAACCTTTTTCGCTACTCCTGCCCCTACTTCTCTTTTCGAGATTTAGGGCAAATCTCGATGATGTTGCTTCTCCCGAATCCCTCATGCGAACTTCTTCACCAAGGATTCGATCTCTGACATCATTGAATTGTAACTTTCCCTTTCCAGCAGAATTACTAACCGCTGCCCGCATCGGCTCCCAAACATTTGGTAAAGACGCCAAAAGAATAAGTGCTCGAATTTCATCATCAAATTTAATTTCAACCAATGTTAGCTGAGAAACAATCGTGTTGAATTCATTGATATATGCCGCCACCGAAGCACCTTCCTCCATCTTCAAGTTGAATAACTTTTTCATGAGGAACACTTTATTATTTGCTGATGGCTTCTCGTACATGACCGACAAAATGAACATCATCTCCTCCGTGGTATTTGCCTCTGCCACGTTGTGTGCCACGTTCTTTGTTAGGGTCAATCGTATTACCCCTAACACTTGTCGGTCAAGAAGCTCCCACTCATCATCCTCCATCTTTTCTGGCTTCACCCCGGATAGAGGTTGATGTAGCTTCTTGCTGTACAGATAATCTTTAATCTGTAACCGCCAGAACGTGAAATCTGTACCGTCAAACTTATTGATTCTCGGTTCCGATCCGTCATTTCCGGCCATCGCTTCACCTGCCTTAATAAAATTTCAAAAAATCTTTTCTGATGTGGAAGATCAGACAAAGCTGCAACCACAGAGCATACTCAGAATTTTAAGAAATTTTTCACCAAGGCTCCCGGACACCGTAACAGCTTTGATACCAGTTGTTATGGATTATATCGGAGTGATCATGACGATAATAATTGCGGAATAAAATAATCAACAAAAACACCAAAGATTTACGTGGTTCACCCAATATAGGCTACGTCCACGGAGCTGCTGCAATATTTATAACCGGAGAAATATTACAAGTGTATACAAAACACTATATCTCACCACACCCAAACCCCGAGTATTAACGAGAAAGAATTATCTGACTCACAAGAGATCTCCGAAAAAAAAAACTCTCTTTTTTTTTTCTCTCTTTTTATTTTCTTCTCTCTTTGTTAATACAAAAGAAGAGGAGAATTGGATACTTAAATCGAAGGAATTATGGTCTATTTATAATAGGTTCCTTCGTTTCATTTTCCAGTTTTCCGATGTGGGATGGGATGATTTATTAAATAAATGTGGCCCCCACCGCATTTATTTAATATACCTACCTGCCTAACAGTAACCTCTCTTTCCCTCTTCACAAATTGGATGAATAAGAGAGGCCACTGCTTTCTCTGTTATGCTCATTAAGATTTGTTTCAACCCTTGTCTTCTCAAGCTTTATAGCAGTCTCAGTGGCGGATTCCCCATGAAATTTTGGGCTATTTCGTCTAGAAGAGTGATTTTAGAAGTTGGGATGGAGCTAAAAAATTCAATTAAAAGAACGAAAATGATTTTATTATTGGATAAAAAGGTGTGACATCGATAAATCATTTAGACTATCTCCAATAGAACACTAAAATGACGCGAAACACCAAATTGGTGCTCAATATTGGAGGGTATTTTTTGCACCAAAATAACATCTCCACATTCTTGCACCAAAGTTGGCGCAGTGGCCACAGACCCTGGGCCAAATTTGGTGCATTAATTCATTTTATTTTTTTATTCCATTATTTACTTTTAAATAATATTAATAATGCTTAAATAATAAAATATGTATTTTAATGTTTTACAATAATTAAATATTCAAACATAAAATATTAATTATAATTGCTAAATTTAATTTATAACTATTTAATTTATTTAATTTTTAATATTTATTTATTTACTATAAATTAATGGATATTTTGATTTAATTAAATTTTATATTGAAATTATGATTTAATTTTGATAATTTTCGTGTATTAATTCTTATATATAATTTAATTAAAATATAATAATAAAATTTAAAACTTAAATATTATTATTTAAATTTAGTAATTATGTAATATTGCTTATATAGTATATAAACATTACCCATACTATATTGTTAAATTTGTAAAAAAATATCAAATAAAATGTAAAATAAAATGAATATTTCGAGAATATTTTTTTTGGTGTAAAATATTAAGTAAATTATTTGGAGATGGAAGTTAGATGGATGTTGAGTTTGCTAAAGAAAAAACGAAAAATGTTTCATAATCTTTCTCAAACGCTATCTTAGTGCAAAACTTGCACCAAAATGAATTTATGGTTGGTGATGACCTTAAAAATGAAGTACTATTGCAAATTTGAAAGATAAAATATTATAGATAAAACAAATTTGAGGGGTGATGAGTGCCAACACTGGTCTCCGTTGGCTCCATCTCTTTCTAGACGAATGATCCAACTTCAGAGCTGTTTTTTTTTCATGTATCATTATCATATATAGTCTATTCAAATTGTTTCTCCTTTTTAATTTTAATAATTTTTATTATCAACAATAAATTATGTTTTTATTTTTAAAATAAATTTAATAATTGTATTTTTAAATTCTATTTTAAAATTATTTTAATGTTGATTTAATAGAAAAAAAATAAATCCTACAAGTTTATAGATGCAAATTATTATTATTAATTGCCAATGAAATGCAATGCCAATATTTGATTCTTCTTCTTCTTGTTGTTTTTTATGACGTGAGAACCCCTCATCACAATATTAGATTCTTATGAATATATGCAACTTATCAATTTTAAAATGATTTTACTTTTGATTCATTTATAAGTAATAGATAACTAAATAAATAATGAATCTTTACTATTTTATTATGGCTGAGCCTTAAAAAAACTGTTTTGATCTCTTGGTTTGGATTTTCTTAATCCAAAAATACTCCTCCACTCACACATGCTCTTTCCATTACTTTCAATTTACACTTTTCCTCTTTTCAATTCACTCTCTTTTTTTCTCAATTATATGGACAGAACTGCTCTCATACCTATATATACATAAATAATATTCATGTATTACGTTGCATACACATTGGGTGTGCCTCAATTGTTAGTTATTAATAAAAAAAAAAAAAAGCACAATAGTTTGGTTGGATAAAGTTAAAATATCAATTTTGTATTTTAATAATAAATTAACAAATGATTGGCGGTTCTTTCCCTTTATCACTTTTCACAAATGTGACAAATATATCTTCAAATAATAACTACGAGATAAAGTAACGTTTAAACAGCCCATAACATAATTAGCCACCATTTTTTTTCTTTTGAAAAATAATGAGCAGACCCAAAGAAAGTGATACATATATCGGTGCTAAAGTGATTCTAGATATGAACTCTCATTGTTTTTTAACATCAGAATTCAGATGTTCGTAAGAACATTTTATTTTATTTATTTTATTTTTAGAAAACTCGTAATAACATTCAATCACAATGAAAGATTACAAGTTGTCCACCCAAGATGGGAAATTCCAAGTCACCCAAACAAAAAGCGAAAGAGAAGAAAAAGCAAAACGAGCTATTTTATGAGCAATAATATTTGTCGTACACTTAACATGACATAATGCAATAGCTTGTGTCTCCACTAAAAAATTACGAATCAGTGTTGTTAGTGCCCATATACCGTAAATGCTCATCACCACCCATAACTGCTTGCACCGAAGTGAGTGAATCAAAAACCACCAAAAATCTGCTAAAACCCATCCCTTTAGCAGCTCTCAATCCCTCAAGAATTGCCCTGATCTCACCTTCCTCGACGGACTGAGGTGCTGGAATACTCATCCCAAACACAAGTACATTTTCTCCCAAATTGTTCCGGAGCGCGCCACCCACTCCAAACTGATGTAATCTATCATTCACACAAGCATCAACTTCTAACTGTAGCGTTCCCGGCGGCGGAGCACACCATGAACTTGGTGACTGTCTGCACAATTCAGGAAGAGAAGGCTTCAATTTCAATAAATTTCCTCTAAAGTCCTGCAGAAAGGCATCACACCACCCTAAATTTGCATTCAGCGCTTGCGGTTCCTTACCGTAAACCACCTTCATTTTCATCTTCCATATCCCCCAAGTAAGAGTAGCCATCCGCTCAAATTGCTTCCGATCCAGATTCGATTGCAACCAAATACAAACATCTAAAGTATCCACATCTCTTAACTTGGAAATCATCGACCATAAATCCGTCTGCTTCCAAACATCGCGAACTTTATAACATATAATGAGTGCATGTATAGAGCTGTCTCGATGGAAACCACACAACTGCCAAGTAAGAATATGAGATTTATTAGTTTTTTGTTTTGTATAAGATATTCGAACAGACATTTTATATAAATCACACTTAATTTCGATATAACATAGAATCACAATTGTTCTATTTGTAAGTGTATCATTAACAACACAATCAAGACTTGAGAATCAAGAGGATTGAGAAGCCTATCCATAGGAGAGGATCAAGGTCATCCTTCTAATTGGTTTTGTGCTTCTGTCCACGTATCCACTATATTATTCTATGCTATCACTGTAATACTTCTTTTTTTATAATGTGGTCAAATTAAAACTATTGGATCATCAATACATATTTCCATAAAAATATAAGGGTTCCACGTAATCTAACAATATTAAAATAGAGAGAGAAATACTTCCGAGGTAACATAAACTACCCCAAAATATGTGCGTAGTGGCTCGTTTCTTTCCTTATTTCGTAAGTAAATTCATCAATAAAATCCATACATGTTTTTTTAGAAAGAAAAAAAATTCAATTCAGGTACATTACAACAAAGAATAAAACAAAAAATATCAAATTAAACATTAATCCATAATAGATCTGTGGAGTACGATATATATTATAAGCAAATAACGTCCATTGGGATTATTTTATGTTATATTTGGAGTACTCTTCCTACCATGATGCGATCAAATGTTAACCATTGGATCATCAATATACATGTCAATTTCAATTTCCATAAAAATATAAGGGTTCCAGGTGATCTAATGGTATTGAAATAAAGACAGAAATACTCTCGATGTAGCATAGATGAACCCCATATTTTGTATGAAACATAAGCTTATGTATTGTACATATTTTATATTTAAAATTCTTGATTTAATTATATTTTGTTGTTAATTTTTTTTATTTAATTATAATATTTTACAAAATAAATTTAATATGATATGAAAATTTATTAAGATTATTTGTTATATAATTCCAAAATATGAAAATTCAAGTATACTATTGAATTAAATAAAATTCAAATCAATGCTACATGTACAACCAAATTTGTACAACAATTTTTACACCACAAAAAATTCAATAAAAATTTTTAATTTATC
Organism: Henckelia pumila; assembly: GCF_033568475.1. Taxonomy (NCBI): domain Eukaryota; kingdom Viridiplantae; phylum Streptophyta; class Magnoliopsida; order Lamiales; family Gesneriaceae; genus Henckelia; species Henckelia pumila. Next base: position 84,103,037 of record NC_133120.1, read on the forward strand.
AAATTTCACGATACATTGAATGCAAAATCTCACGATATCATATCAAAATCTCATGAGATAATAGCAAAATACCCTGATATAATTGTTATAAATATCATTGTACGATATATTTTTATTTTTTTCCGTTTTCTAAGATTAATTTTAAGGACAGATTATATATGTATTAAAAGCTAAAACTAACGAGTGAACAATTTTGAAATTTGGAAAAAGATTTCATCAAAAAATATTATCGGGAGACTTTTGCTCTACTGTTTAATAGCTATAGCTAACTGTCAGTCTGGTGAGAATCCACGTGTGTCTTTCTTCCTAACGTATTGCAATGCTACGCCGCTTCAAACGCCTGTTTTATTGTTGACTTGATGTAGCCACACGTGTGCCATACTCGTCCCACAACCTCCCACTGTAGGCTCAATTTCCTCCTAATTTAATGCACTAACTACTAAATCCATGTTATGTCACTTTGAAACACGTTAATATTCTTTTAGGCTTTCTTGATAGTCTATATTATTAATTTATGTATAATTTATTTTATCCAATTACGCGCTTTTTTTGTTATATTATTTATTCATCTATTAATTATTTATTTTATATCAATCAAATTATTAATTATTTATTCTACCTCAATCAAATAATTGAATTTAAATTACTATATTATCTTTATACATAATATTATTCATATTTTATTTATTTATTATTAAAAGGACAAAATGATAATTTATCATTTTTATATAAAATTTAATCAATCAAATTAAATAAACTACAATCTATCAATCAAATCAAATACTATACTAACTATATTTTTTATTTATTTTTTATTATATTATATTACATTACTTATTTATATATTATTTATCATATCACTCAAATTAAATAGAGCCTTAATGTTTTATTGTTATATTATATTGTTTAAAAACATCATCACAAAGCAAAATCGACATAAATTACGTTGCTTATTTCACTATAATTATCGTGATAGAAATTAAACATATGTGATCCAAAGATAGTTCTTTTACCACCGTACAAATACACTTTTTTTTCTTAAAATTTATCTCTCATGGACCCACCAACGGTATTATTCTACTGTTTTAATATCAAATAACTTCCATCCAAATGCTACTAGATATTATGAATTATATTATATTATATTATATTTCATTCCGTACCTTATATTATTGTATGTTCTAAACTTTCGCGCTTCGAATAAATAAATAATATTTCGAACACAAAAACTGTTGAACTCAACCGTTAAACCGCCAAAATTTCAATCTGATCGATATGTTCTCTCTCAAATAGCTAAAGTCCTGGTCTTTCTGTTATGAGCTCTCCTTCCTACTTTTTCTCTCTCTCTCTCTCTGTCTCTCTCTCCCTTCTCCAAGAGAACACTCTCTTCTTTCAGTTTCTATCCACCATCCACCGCTTCCATAGATCTTGACCAGAGATCCAACGATCAAGGTCAGTTCAATCACAGTGCTCACCTATTGTTCTAAATTGTAGAGTCATGGTGTTTGATTGAGATTTCCACGAAGATACATGGCAAATTTTGACATTTATCAAATTTGCAATACCAGGGTAAGTAAAAAAAGGTTCAGGGGTTTTCTTATTTTATTGCAATAGGGCGACTAATAAAATCATGAATCAATATCGATGAAATTAAGGAATGAGAAATTGAACCTCAAGCTTTTTTCTCCTAACGTACGCTCATCGATTTTGCTCCACCCACCAAATTCTGGCTTTTTCCTGTATTTTTTTTTAAAGAGATCTGTCAATTGAAACTGCTCGGCATAATTTCACGAGAAAAAGAAGAGTGATTAATATGATATGCTGGCTTTATCTGGTACAGATGTATTTTTCAGATTCTGATTTTTTTGGTTTATACAGAAATGTTCCAGTGTTTTCAATGCAGTTCTGAAGAAAAGTCGCTGGCATATGATGTAATAGTGTTTTAAACCGGGAAAAATTCACTTCCGATGGTGCAATTGGAAGGAGGTAAGATGAGATTTTTACTGGGTTTTGCAATAGAGAGATGCTTGTATAAATAGAGAAAGGATACGAGAAATTTGCTGAACGAGTAAAGATAGGAATTCCCTGGGTTTTGTTACTGGGAAATGTATTTAAGAGAAAATATGGCTCCAGAACTCAAAGATGTCCAGAATAGTTGTTCTTGGATTCCTACAACCCCAGCAAAGCCCGATTCGACAACACAGCCACCGATCTGCTCAAATGGGAAAGAAAAAGACATTGATAATGCTAGTCAGTTGGATCCAGAACAATACTCCGGGTTTAAACATGATAATCAGGCAAATTGGATTGAAACAGGTAGATTATTGAATAATCTTCCGCAAGAAACGCAATGTCTGGCGATACCTACATGTTACAATTCAACGAATTCAGTTAATGTTCGTTGGGTTTCCAACACTTTGCAAGCAAATCAACACACAAATTCACAAGTTCATGGGGAGGATTTATGTATAAATGACAAATTCACTATCAATAACAACATATGGAACAACCTATCGTTTGGAAATCTTTTGGCGGTGGCACATGCAGGAGCAACCCCAGCAGCAGTTGAGAATGTGGTTACAGTGACAGATTCTGCTGCTATAAGTTGTGGTTTAGCTACCTCTTTTCACCCCCAAATTAATTTGAGCTTCGGAAATTTGTCTGGAGCAAAATACAATGTAGAACTCGACAGTCTACAACAAACGTTAACAGGTAAGTCTCCTGTCTGACTTCAGTGTAAAGTTTAATTCTTGTGAAGCCACACAATTGTTGTGCAATGTGAACTACATATGTTTGCAACGTTATGAAAAGCTAATCATTTTCTTGTACTTTTGCTGATATACAAGTTTTCTTATCCAACAGGGGAAAATTCAATACCTTCCATGACAATGTGTAATTTTCATTCACCAACCAGGACAAATACAAATTCAACTATGGTTAAGAGTGTATTGTCCCTGTTTGAACCCTTGACGCCAGAGAAGCTCGGTAAAGCAGGATGCGAATCTGCAATGTCATATTTAAGCAAAGGTGAAATGCATGTAGAAGAAGATGCAAGAGTGAACAAAATCTTGAGTGATAAAGCGAAGGAACTTGTTGCAGAGAACAAACAATCTCAGTCATGTGCAACTAATTCCACACAACTACAAGAGAATCACAAGCCTGACAAGGAAGGGGCAGAGGAAACTGACCTGAGGAAAACACCTAATCCGAAACCAAGAAAGAAAAGGCACAGGCCCAAAGTAATAGTAGAAGGCCAACACAAAAAGACTCCCAAACCAGCCGCCGAAAACCCAGCTTTTACTTCAGGCGCCACAAAGGCCAAGAGAAAGTATGTTCGAAGAAACGGAGCCAACAATCTTAATAATACTCCCATGGAAGGAGGAAAAAGTGAAAGTGGTTCAAACAAGAGTCCTTCCAAACCAAGTTCTGAAAACCCAGCTTTCTCCTCAGGCACCACGAAGGTCAAGAGAAAGTATGTTCGTAAAAAAGGAGTCAATCATCTTGATAATGCCTCCCTGGAAGGGGTGAAAAGTGAAACCGATTCAAACAAAAGTCATCCTAATTCTAAGGATACTCCAATAGAAAAGAGGAAGTATGTGAGGAAAAAGGGAATCAACAAGCCTGAAGCTTCCAAATTAGATGAGGTAAGTATTGATGCAGCCCATGGAAATCCTGTCCGGTTTACCAGAAATTCCTGCAGAAGATCTTTAAATTTTGATTTGGAAAGCCAAGAGAAAGACGAAGGTTCCTCATACTGTCCATCTTCAAATCAAGACATCGACTCACAAGAAGAGAAACTCAATGCAAAAGATCATTTAAAAGCAACTATGCAATGCAGACACACGATGGAGGTAGTGATGGAGAAAACTGATATGGGTTACCAGTTAAAACCAGAAAGGCATTCCCCAAACCCTTTGCCTTATGCAAAGACGTGTCCACTGCAGGATGATTACACTCTCACTGATGAACGAGTAGCTACAAGAGGAAAATGCCAGATAGTATTCTCTAATGTAACACATGACAAAGAAGAAAATGCAGTTCAAATGACAACAAATCCTGATTGCCAATTGACATCTAGCATTCCAAATGATTCCAACTGCAGCAACAGCAAATGCTTGGATACAGAAAGAAATGCAAGAACCTATAAGAGACAGCGAGTGGATACTGCTGTCAGATCTGAAATCTATGGCACAAATGCAACTGGGGTTTTTTACAACTCCTTGCAGACATGCAGTTATAAGTTACCACAAAACACAGAGAAGAATTATGGCACACCTAGCATGTATTTTCCAGTATTTTGCAATACTTCGAGGACCGAGACGGGACACAATACAACAACATGCAGTTTGCAGTCCCCTATGATGGCCTCAGGCAATCACAAGAATCTTGAAAAAAACCCTTTAAGAGAGACAACCACGGCAGTGAAGGAACAGTCAAATATGTGTAATTGCAATGGGTTCATCAATTTGATCGGTAACTATAATATCAACAAGGTGAAATAAGATATCATCTATCTGGATAGTTCTGACTTGTTTTGGCATTTAATGCAGGTTCTCCAGTGGCTAAGAAATTTAGATATGTCTCTGCAATTGATGCAATAACTGAACAACTTAATAAACTTGATCTGAAAGCAGAGAGCAACCAAGTATCAGTTCAAGATCAAAGTGCAATTCTTGCGTACCACAAGTATTATCAAGAGCAACATGCCCTTGTTCCATATCAAAGAGGTGGAGCTGTTATCCCTTTTGATAACTCATTTGATCAAGTTAAACGAAGACGACCACGGCCTAAAGTTGAACTTGACGATGAGACAATACGAGTGTGGCAACTTCTATTAGAAAATATAAATAGTGAAGGCATTGATGGAAATGATGAAGAAAAAACAAAATGGTGGGAAGAAGAACGAAGAGTATTCAGTGGAAGAGCAGACTCGTTTATAGCACGCATGCATCTTGTACAAGGTAATGTGCAAAGTTGTCAAATTTGAGTAACAAAATTCTACATTGATTTGGCATAAATTCTTCGCTACGACACAGCACATATAGATTCGTGGGTACAATGGCTAAATTCTAACAGAGAGAATCATCAGAGAAAAGAATAGAGTTCTTGATTTCATTGAACTAGGCCAAAGGAAGTAAATCAGCACCCTACTTAACATGGTTTCATTCAGTGACAACTCCAACAACTACATCCATATGCGTATCTCTTTGTTTAATGTAAACTAAAAGCACAATCTTCTGCCATCTTATTCAACTGTACAGCTTTCAGCAGATATACTCGAAAGATAAGATAGCATGACAAATAGTTGATTATGCTAATTATACGTTGAATCTATTGTTGTAGATACCACTCTAATATTGTCGGTCGCTAAATTAAGTAAAGCAAAATAAAGATGCCTGGAAGTAGAGTACATAATAAATTAAAGAAACGGAGTCTACCTTGCTTAATTATTTGAAATATCTGTACCTCCATTTGTAGGGCAGCAAACCCCAACAAAAGTTTTTCAAGAAATAATGGAAGAACGTTGATCCTGATGAACCTGAATCATACATAATAAACAGACATGATATATGTCCAAGTATCTCATAAAGAATACAAACTTCTCCTTCCCTTCGTACCCTCCCTCCTCCTGGCTTCCCAAAAAAAGATGTGCATGCAGTTATTATCCATGGGTTTGGTGCAAAATTCTTCATGTAGACTCAAAACTGTAGTTTTCTTCTGTATTATGAACTTATCTGGGAAAACCTTTCGTTTTTCATTTCACCATACAGGAGACAGGCGCTTTTCGCCATGGAAAGGATCAGTACTAGACTCCGTGATTGGTGTATTCCTCACTCAGAATGTTTCCGATCACCTTTCTAGGTTGGTTGACTTTTTAATTCTAACAAATGTAGGTTTATAATGATTTCTTCGTAGTTGATGCCAGAAATAATTGAATCAATTCATTTACTCTTCAGCTCTGCCTTTATGTCTCTTGTTGCGCAATTCCCTCTGAAGTCAAAGACCAACTCTACCGAATTATATGAAGAGAGAGTGGATACACACGCTATGGAGCCTGAAAAATATGTGCTGAATCCTGATGAAACTTCTGGAGTGAATGGAGAAGTGTTAAACAAAGAAGCCTGTGGTAAGGATTCTGAGATACTTCACGAATTTGAAGGCAATGATATCAAAGTGGTGAGTAGAGTCGGGTCCCCGGGTAGCAGTTTTGATGGAATTAAACCTGACGATGGCTTTCGAGGCCAACTAGCAGATATGTCCAAACATGACCCATTTGTTCTCCATACATCTGCCTTGAACAATGAGATTAGTTCAATTGAGACTAAGAGTGATACAGTTGATGCACTTACGTCTCAGAGTTCTGTGACTTCTTCTCACAGCTCTACAGATTCCCCAATAGCTCAAACCACCGAAAGGACTTCCATACTGAGCACCACAGAGGAAGTGACAACAGCTGGGGTTGTGCCAAATAGGTTCATCAATCCTACTTTTGTACAACTTCTGCAGATGGCCGAATCAAACTGTGTTTTTAGAGAGGCCAGAAATTTGTTTGATATAGGTGGGCACGTGCAACAAGATAGTTTGTCTCTTGTCTCACAAAAAGAAATCCAAGGTGATGATTGGATATCCCCTGCAAAATCTGTTAGTTCCTGCGGTGAGTCTACTTTGCATCTAGCACCCAGTCCAGGAGCTCAAGAATCAGAACACTATAGTTTATCCAAGTTGTACTGTGCTGACAGCAGACAAAGACTTTCCCCTGCAGGAAGCAGAGTGTCAACATCATCAGAATCTGAATTCGAGGACTCGAGTAAAAAATTCACAGGTGATAGTTCCAAAAACGGACCAAAGTTGTGCAGTCCAAATGCTCAGTCAAGCAGCAATGATCAAATTGAGATCGATAAAAAAATAATCGAAAACCAAAAGGGCCAAGATGCAACAGAGATATTGTTTCAAGAAAATAATTGTAATACAGAGGCATCAAACAATCAAATCTATCCTCAAAATTTGATTAATGCCACAGGTAATAGCAGTCACACAGAAAATTCAGAGAAGTCTAAGAGCATGGAAGATCACCTAACTATGAATTACCCTGATATTCGTCCAAGCAATACGGATCACGTACCCAAAAGGAAGGGAGGACGAATTGGAAAAGACAAAGTAGACCCAATTGATTGGGATAGCTTAAGAAAACGGGCCGAGGCACGAGGGAGAAAGAGAGAGAAAACACCCAACACCATGGACTCGGTGGACTGGGAAACTGTAAGATGTGCAGATGTTAATGAGATTGCTCATACTATTCGAGAACGGGGTATGAATAATAGACTAGCCGAGAGAATCAAGGTATGGTTCAGATATTAGCAACAAAGATCTATATTTAATATCTCAATACCCATTGCTTTTTCAGACATCCAAGAACCCTTGTCACCACCTAATAATCAGGGAAAAACCTTGTGCAGGACTTCCTCAACCGACTTGTTAGAGATCATGGAAGCCTTGATCTGGAATGGCTGAGAGATATTCCACCAGATAAAGCAAAGTAAGGTCGCAGATTTTCCATTTGCTTTTTATGCATTCAACAAATGAAAAGCATTAATACATTTGTTACATTTTCTAGAGAGTATCTATTGAGCGTGAAGGGTTTGGGATTGAAGAGCGTGGAGTGTGTGCGGCTATTGACACTTCATCACCTTGCCTTTCCGGTAAGTTTTTATCCATATAACAATGCATTTATTGAACATCGAAGAATTTCACCAACAGTAGTATTTCTTATGTTGAAAAGGTTGACACAAATGTTGGGCGTATAGCAGTGCGATTAGGGTGGGTACCTCTTCAGCCGTTACCTGAGTCACTTCAGCTGCATCTACTGGAAATGTTAGTAACTTCAACCACAACTAGATTTTCTTGTGTAGACTGTAGATTAAGAGGTAGAATAATACGTGCTGCTTCCTTGTGTAGGTACCCAATAATGGAGTCAATTCAGAAATATCTGTGGCCTAGGCTTTGCAAGCTTGATCAAAAAATATTGTAATCATAAAATTTCTACTAACACAATCGCCAACTTACTGATTCACACTAGTACTTAATCGCCCTTCAATGACTAATGGTGCTCTTTGATTATAGATATGAGCTGCATTATCAAATGATTACTTTTGGAAAGGTATGTTATGATTGGTAGAAAAACATCTTCAATAGCCAGATTGACCAGTAGAATTTGTAAAATAAAAATTATATTTGTGTCAGGTATTTTGCACAAAGAGCAAACCAAATTGCAATGCATGTCCAATGAGAGGAGAATGCCGACATTTTGCAAGTGCATTTGCAAGGTATGCACATCATTCCATGGCCCATGCTTTTAAAAAAAGTTAAGCATCGGGGTGATTCATTTATTTCATAAATTTTGGTTAGTATTTTCTCCTGGAGTATGACATAGGGCTAACAAATCATATTAAAAGATCCCTCTGCTAGTATCTTTCATAGAATGTCATATCTATATAAAGACCAGAAAGAAGAACACTGGTTAAATCCACCTTAAATCATTAAAACATGGATGACAAAAAAGATCATTTGACTATAATTTTCTTCAAATATAGGCTACGAGCTTGACAAACGTTAGCTACGTGAAGGTTAAATATATCATACATCATTAGATACAAAAGTAAATTGAGATGAAAGTATTGATCTTTTTGGAAGGTGAAACTTAAATAGTGGAATCTGATTAATTTATGTGCAGTGCAAGACTTGCTCTTCCAGCACCGGAGGAGAAAAGCATCACACTTGCAACAGAAAAAAGAGAAGCTAATCAAAATCCAGCAAAAAAAATGAATTTGTTGCAGCTGCCTTCACCACAACCTAATCAAATAGTTGCTGACTCTGAAGCAAGAAACTCTCAACCCATTATTGAAGAGCCAACTACACCAGAGCCCACCGTTGAAGCCCCTGCCACACCAGAACCAAGCTATAACCAAGTTCCAGAATGTGACATCGAGAACAGTTTCTGTGAAGATCCTGATGAAATTCCTACCATCCAACTCAATATGGAAGAATTTACTCATAATTTACAGAAGATCATGAGGCAAAATGCAGAAATTCTGGAAGGAGAAACATCAAAAGCCATAGTAGCTTTGACTCCAGAAGCCGCTTTGATCCCTCTGCCTAAACTTAAAAACGTGAGCCAGCTCAGAACGGAACATCAAGTGTAAGTAAATTCTCCTAAATTTGAAATAATTGGCAAATCACCAAACTAGAACCACGAGATTGATCTTTTCTTGTTGTGCTATGTGGTCACTTTGTGTCCTTGATCAGAAGTCCAGCCATCTATTTACGACTAAGCTCTACCGTTTGGTTTGGGTGATAAAGATAAATAATACAGAGTGAAGTAATATAATATAATAAAAAATAAATAAGAAATGATAGTTGAAATATTATTTGGTTTGATTAATAGATTATAGTTTGATTGATCTGATTGATTAAATTTTAGAGAAAATGATAAATTATCATTTTGTCTTTTTAATAATTATTATTATTATTATTATTAAAATATGAATAATATTATTTATAAAAGATAATATAGTAATTTAAATTCAATGATTTGATTGATGTAAGATAAATAATTAATGATTTGATTGATGCAAGATAAATAATTAGTAGATGGATAAATATATGACAAAAAAAACGTGAGATTGGATAAGATAAGTTATTCATAAATTAATAATAATCAAACCAAATGGTATCATATCCCCATTATAACTACTTAATTGTTCTAAGCATGACTACCATGTGATATCGTTTCCAGCCATCTGTTTATGGCTAAAATCTAAAGATATCCCAGTTATAACCACTTAATCGTTCTAAGCACGACTACCACGTGATAATGTTTCAAGAAGATCACTAATCAATAACCATTTGTACAGATATGAGCTACCAGATTCACACCCTCTGCTGGAAGGGGTTAGTAATATTCTAGAGAATTCTTTCAATGCATAATCTACTTCAAACCTAATTATGATATTTCGCAGATGGACAGAAGAGAAGTAGATGATCCCTGCCCATACCTACTTGCTATATGGACGCCAGGTATAAAGACTCCGAGGTCTATGATTACTGAGAACTTGTACAAGCCTTCTTCAGGCTTTGATACTACAGGATACAACTGTTGTAATTCTTCCTGTTTCTGAAGAGAAATTGAATAATGAATGTTATCTCCAAGTAACTACTATACAACTAACTAATTCTACCAAATGCAACTCAGGTGAAACTGTGAACTCTATTGAGCCACCTGAGAGAAGGTGTAGCTCCCAAGAGCCCCAGAAACTATGCAATGATGAAACTTGTTTATCATGCAACAGTGTCCGTGAAGCGAATTCCCTAACTGTGAGGGGAACTCTTTTGGTAAGACATTATCGTGGTAGCTCTCAAAATTCCTTATCCAGTATATAGAACTTAACACGAGCCATCATAACAGATACCTTGTAGAACAGCTATGAGAGGAAGCTTTCCTCTTAATGGCACATATTTCCAAGTTAATGAGGTAACAATATGCCCCATCTTAAATTAAAAATTTCCAAGTAAATGAGGTAATAATATACCCCATTCTTCAATCTAGATGGGATCCACTCTCATCAAGCAGTCTTCCTTGAAATTGAATTCAATGAAAACATTAGTTTACCTGTAGGTATTCTCCGACCATGAGAGTAGTCTTCATCCCATGGATATTCCACGAAAGTGGCTATGGAACTTGCCGAGGAGAACAGTGTATTTTGGAACGTCTATACCAACAATATTTAAAGGTAAAAGGGGAATATAGAATTAAATAACAAAAATATAAGTTATTCATAAAAACTGACATTATACTCAAATCTTGTTATCAGGGCTGGCGACCGGAGATATCCAGTATTGCTTTTGGAGAGGTATGTGGATATTAGATTGTTTGCATTTCAACGTATTTCACTGACACCTAATTTGCCAAATCACAAATTCAAAATGCTTTTAAGCATCAGTAAACTATTCTTTTCATATCATATTGATGTAATCTCCATATTTAACAATTTGGGTTTCCCAGGTGAGGAAAATATAAAAATAGCAAGAACCAGAGGGCAGAAATCAATCCCAAAGGAAAATGCTTTTAACTCAATCTTGCTTGCAAGAGAACAGTAGCGATGAATTGAACATTGCTACCCCTTGCTATAATCAGAGATGCACTGAGAGTATATTTTTCCTCAGCCAATCATTACAATAGCTATATTTGACTGATAACAACAATTATCCCCATACTGATGGTTGACAATAGAAAAATGTTAATACAGGCAGAGGGTGAGAATGATTCAGCAAATCAGAGTAGTTCATACTTCATATCTTCTTCTACAATTCTTTTCATTTCATCCTCATCTCGGATGATGTGTAGTTATTCGTGTATAACGAACATATGAATAGTATGATAAATGACATCCTTGAAAGTTGTGTCTCTGTTTTGCTTTTAACTTTCAGTTTCTTACTAAACTGTTTTCAGAATTAATTGCATATTCTTTTACAGATTGGACGCATGAAAAGTCATACCTTGTTCCTTCTCCCATCCTCCTTTTACATATACATTTTGTGTTCACCCCGCTATACTTACCTGTACCCAAATGTATCAATATTAAAGTTCATACAGAAAACATAGTAGACAAGTTGACATATCTGATTATAAAACACTCCTCCCTTCCCTGCACAAGGATTCTCATAGTATAACAGTGTGAGTTTGTAACATTATTATTCTGAGGCAAACTACAAACAAGCTAAGAACTCGAAATCTCCCTTTAAGCAATTTAGTAATGATAGCCATATTTTTTTCCAGGGTTTGTTTGTGTCAGGGGATTTGATAGGAAAACACGGGCACCACGTCCTCTCATTGCCAGATTGCACTTTCCTGCGAGCAAGTTAGCCAAACGGAAAGGAGAAGCAGGACAAAATTAGAAGAAGGTTATCTGTATCACAAGTAATGGTAGGGTTGTGAGCAGAGCAGCAGCGGCATGGCATTAAAGTCCCTCGGCAGCCTGGTTTTCTCAAAGTAACCGAAAATGGTAACATATATAAATTTATCACTTTGGGCTGAAACAGAGATTGTCTAAACTGTGAACTGTCAACGATTTTGTCCCTAGATCAAAATTGAAATCTTCAATTTTTACAGGGATAAGAGATAGGCTTTTTCTTTTAATTTTGACCAGTTACTCGCCCTTTTTTCTTTTATTATTATATTATTTATTGTTGATGCCTGAGTATAACTATAAAATCGACTCGAGGTAATGTCATGCAGCAATCAAGTGCTGTCTTATCGATTAATACAAGGTATCCTAGCTTGAAACAAGAATAAGAAGGTAAAGTACATGCATGATCATACTGCCTGAAATGTCCCGGATGAACCAACTCGGCACTAAGAATTATGTTGCGTGCACCTTCTTTCTTTTTTTACATCGATTCACATGAACGAGAAAATAAAAATGGAAATAAAATGGCTTCATGCAATCCAACTTACATCGCATCGAAACATAATAGTTTGAAATGCGACCCTATTTACAAAATTTTAACTGCAAATTTGATGAATTCATCTTCAACTCCAAAAGACTAAGTATCCACTTTAAGGAATAAGGATACATGATACTTGCATATAGATGGATCATTTTTGGGTTTTAAGCTGGAAATGTTGTGTAAATAATTTGGAAGTGCAAACGCCAAAATTGGGTATCCTAAGCAATCCTCGTAGTTTTTTTCCCTAGTATGATTGGCAAAGATACTATGACAGCTATTGCATAATTTTGTTTCATATTCTAAACATTTTTTATTTCAATTAAATTCCACCAAAATATACATGTTTTGTATTTGGAAAGTGTGTATATATTTTAAGTCTCTTGTCATATCATGGTACAAATTGATCTTATTCATATCTAAAGTAATAATTTCTACCTATAAATTAATGGTTTTCATGGGTCGGATAGGGTCGACTCTAATATTTTGCAAGAATTGAGTCATGCATTGGACAAAACAAAAATGAGCAAACAATCAATCTAGTTGCCGCTCACATTCACAAAAACAACAATTTCCAGGCAACATTTTCTGGCAACGTCCTCTCCTTCGTTTTCGTGCCATAATAATCGATATGTCGTTGCTATAGTGGTTTAGTGATATTGTCTTTAAATCAAATAATTGTCTACTATCAATTATCAATAATTTGAGATAAATTTATTCTTTTGGTGGTGCAGAGGTTGGTGGCTAATACTCTAAAGTTCAGGAAGGTGGAATCACTGCATCTATACCCAAACATAGCGCATCTGCTAAAACCTTAACGAATTTGCAGCAAAAACATTCGTATCGCACCTTCTTCCGAATCATCTTTTTTTGATTAAACGTAAAAAAACAAATTCGCGAGTACAAACACAGAAACATACACAACCTAACCAGATCAGATATCATAGAATGCATATCTCAATGAAATTTCGTTTTTATCTGTCTAGTTTCTATTAAAACCAATCGAGATCAATAACATATCTAGCCTCTAGGCACATAATCGATGAACAAATAGTCAGTTCAATAAATCGCAGAGAGAATGATGCTTGATCCGAACATATGTTATAATACACACGGAGAGAAAGAGAGTTCATAACTTCATACCTTCGAAGGAGAAGAACTCTGCTTTCTAAAATCGTTTCGCAGGAAATTTGGCTCGAGTCTCGTTTGGGAGAGATGTATGAAAATTTTGCCAGCTGCCTTAGTTTATGGAATTTTCCCTCCATTTTGGGCTCCATATTTAAATTAGGACCCATTGCTTGGCGCGCTAGAGAAAGGGGAGACATGTGGGCCGAATATTGATTTCAGTTATATTTTTTGATTTGATTTTTTTGTTCAAAGTTTTATCATTAATATTATTTACAATTATTTTATCCGAATATACTGATTTATTATTTTTATATTATGCATCGTTCATTGTCTACGTGTGTCGCCAAGCAATGCCTTTGTATATAATTATTGGCATTTAAAATAGGGGCCTTCTTGTCAAACATAAATTTAAAAAAAATATTATCATTTGATTAAAAAGTAAAAACACGTGACTTGTAGAACATGCTAATGAATGGACGCAAAGAACTGATAAAATAGTTGATGCAATGAAATAATGATACCATCCTATCCATGCAATGAATATATCTAACCACAGTAGAAAATGAAAAGAGAAGTAACTGAATGTGTCATGGATCCATTTTCTTCTCTCTGGCTTGATTTTGTAGCTGCGTGAACAGATAATCTTCATTCTGCAAACTCCCAACTCCTGGCTGCAGTGACTCTATGTCCCAAGAATCTAACTCCTCATCACTAAAACCAAACGCCCGAGCATCAAAATTTGTAGGATTGTTCCAGGGCATTGCGGAGGAACTAGACATGCCGGCGGTGGCTTCAAAGCCCATGCTCCACGCATTTCCTTGTTTGCAGCTACTTTCAGTTCCTAGCATTGAGGATTCGGATATGCTCTTCCCTTTCGTAAAATCCGTGGGAAAAGTGACAAATTTCTCATCAGGATTGGATTGTGGCCAGCTAGTGAATGTGCCCTTTCCTTTAAGGAGTGGATCATGGATACTTTCAAGAACTGGAACTTCTCCAAACTGATCTGGTGGAAGGAACAACTCGTTTATCATTGCCGATTCATCTTGAACAATTGTTTCCATCTCTAAAGGCACATGCTCTGCTTGGAAAGGAAAATGTGAAAGTTGTTCTATCGAAACTGAGTCGATGAAGCCTGATGTCACAGAGGGATTAGGAAAATCCTGGAGTTCAGATTTGTACTTCACTATCTGCCCCTTTGGGGATGATGGGTCAGATGTACTCAATTCTTGTTGATGATGTTTCACAAATTTTCTCATTGTTCTTGGGGAAGCGACACTGCTTCGCTCCTTTGCTTGCTTAAGACGAGCCAAAACAGCCGGGTTCTGGAACATTTTAGCCATGAATGCTACCATCTGCTTCTGCCTATTCTCTGCTCCTTTGAGCTTCTCACTAACGTCTTCCAAATTTTGAACCATGCCCTTCTGTTGTTGCCGCAATTCAACAACCTCCATCATCATCAAACTTCTCTCTCTCCTTAGAAGTCCTATTTCGCCTTCTAAAACACCTTGGTCCGTGTTGTTTTGTGAAACAGAAGAGCTGCCTATCTGCTGAGATGACTGAGGCGATCTACGCCTGTGGATATTTTTCAACAGATGCCTCTTCCCCCTCACGAATCCTTCGTTTGTGAACTCCCACTTTTCTGTATCGATTTTACGAAAGCCCTGCATTGAAGTACCCCCAAGAAATTGACATAAAACAAAGTCATAGAAGGAAACAAATAAGAAGCATCAAAACAAGCTCCAGGTCATAATCGGCGCATCCACTTCAGTATATATTTATGCATAAGGAGAAAAATGTCGTTCTAAGCACACAATGATCCGTAGATTTTACATTTCACACCAAATTTATGCAAGAAATTAGTTTGATGCATTAATTTCTACCTGTGGAGGGATAGCTTACATCGTTTAATTTGCCGGGATCAATTCCTGGAGAAGGTTTAGAAATTAGAATCTCGGCATTTTCGTAAATTGCTAAAAGAAGTCCAACGCATCACCAGGGTTGAAAAACAACAGCAACGTCTCACAAACGATTAGGAGACAGTTTCACTTCAAGATATCTTATTCAGACAGAATTTAGTCAAGAAATGAACAAACTGCCTTCAATTTCTACAAATGTCAACACAAAACGAGATGGTCACAAAGTAAATACGAACATGAAACAGACACTTCGCATGATATGAACACCAAAATATGCATAACATTAATCAACAGTACGAAAACAAAGGAATTTAACAGCATCATTCCCAGAGTTAGATCAGAGCAAATACCCACATATGTATTGAGCTGGCGGACAAAGCTCGAGAAATTGTTGTGCTTGAAATTTCTTGGCAAAATCAGTCTGGAAAAGTCCACATGATCCCACACAACAAAGCTATCACCCTTGGCTCCCCACGAAATAATGGCATCCAATGAAGGGTCATCCACCAACTCGAATGTCTTGGATAAAAATGGAGGAACCGAAATCCCCTGTAAGGACTCCAAAGGCCGCGGCGACTCGAATAAATAATCATGCTCACCCGTTGCTCCGTCTTCCAACATCACACTTTCTTCTATTGAACCACCGCCCATGAATTCATTCTGTGGAGAATCAACGCCCAAAACAGACGAAAACTCGGGGAAACGAAACGGAGGCGAGAGTAGCAGGGGATCGGAAGGTGGAGGAGCACTATCGAACTCTCCGTCAGCCCAAGAAGACGAAGAAGCATTCACAGTAGTACCATCATGGTCCATAAGTTTTCTTGTAAAGTGAAAAAGGATCTTTCTTGGAGATATATATGAAGTTGGATCAGATGACAAATCCAAAATGGGCTTCTTTTTTTTTCTCGTGAGAGCATAAAAAATCGATGAAAAATGACCGATGAGGCGGGGTTTCACGCGCATATATATACTTGCCACCGTGCTAAAATAAAAATCAGGGACGAGAAGTAAGGCGGTGGAGGTTGGATTCCTGGCATTTTCTTCTTCAAAACACACTGTTACTGCAATATTTCTCTCCATTAATTAATTAATTAATTAAAAACACGAAAGGAAGAAAGAAATGATTCACCAATCACCCCAGATTCGTGGGAAGAAACAAGGTAGCATGCAGATTGATTGGTTTCCGCGGGGGGGAATTTCAAAAGGTCGGCGAAGAAAAGAAGCAGTTCCAAGGGGCTGAGATATTTTCGTGTTACGGGGTGTACGTGGGCCAGCTGTTTGATTCCACAGGATTCACCTGAATCGCGGCATTTGTGGCTTGGATAAATTTGGAGGCCATGCCCAGCTGTGTCCCAGCCCAAACAAGATTGTGTGGAGCCCACTACGCAAACTTCTTCATTAAGTTAAACAAATAATTATTAATTAACAAACAAACAAATTTTCATGCTGACGACTTCATGAGGTAAGCAAACTTTTCCATTAAGAAATTTGACTCGGTCAAAACAGATGGCGGTGAAAGTCAACTGGGCGGGTCCCTGGGCCCATGATTATGGCCCAGCCCAATACATGTCCCATTTGGATATTAGCTTACAATTACAAGTTACAACCCATTCTGTTCATGTACGTTGAAATAGAAGAGGAATATTCTCCTTGTAACATATATTAACTCAAGTCTTGAGAAGAAACTAGAAACGATCCGAAGAGATTCAAAAGCACAGATAAATGACTACAAAAAAAAAAAAAAAACTCAACATACCTATCAAACTTTATTTGATATATTAATATTAATAATAATTACGTGGTTTATTGTGAGTCGAGATTGGGTTAAGCTACCTTATCACCGAATGCAAGCCGTTGCCTGGTGTATGAAATTATTGCCAACAATATGAAATTTAATGACACTTTTATGTGGTATAAAAATCTACTATAAAAGTCGAGATTGTAAATATCGGTACTATATAACTTTAATATAGTGTTTATGAGAGCTTCTGAAAAGTGTTTCTCGATTTTTTCTTTAACAAAAATTTAAAATTTTATAAAATTTTGTTCAAAAAAAATTGATAAATGTTTCATAAATTTTCCCCCAAACACTACCTACGTGTATAATGGTATATGAAGTAATGGCTTATTGAATTAGTAGAATTTGAAGAAAGTAAAATAAGTAGTGCTATGAATTTGGCATCAAATAGTGGTAGGTGTTGTGTTGATTGGTGATATATGGTTTGATGATACAAGAGGAAAATTGGTCAGAGACCAATAAGTGAGGCCAACATATCGTTCGTTAAAGTAAATTCCTATTTTTGATTAGTGCAAAACATAAATTCCTATTAATTTTGAACAATCAAAACCCATCAATACTGGTGACAACCTAGAAAGCAAGTCGTTTCTTTTTATTAAACATAATTGATAATTTATGTTAAAATATTTGAAAATTTTAAACATATAATTAATATGCATTTCATACATAATATTAGTGAATTATATATTGCACATTTCAATTAAAATGGTTTTTTTTATCTTTCAGGATATTACACCTGAAATAATTCTTCTCATGCAATATGGTAAAATCTTAATCAGCAAAATCTGGTAAATTTATTAATAAAAACAAATATGAGAAACTCGTGTCACCCAATTGATATTAGACGTACAGGAGGAGAATCATTTCAATTAGAGCCATATATTACAGATTTTTTTATTTTAAAAAAAAAAAGAAAGAAAAAAAAATGCAGATACAGACAAAAAGTTCTAAATTTAGGAGGTAGAAATAATTATGAAAAAGACTGTGTAGTAGAAAAAAAACACGACAAGTTCTCAGATATGTCAGTATGTAGTCAAAATCAAAATGGGTATCACTATAAAAACTTTGGTTACACACGCAATTTCAGTTTAAATCTCTCCCACAACAATTTCCAAGTCACCGCTGCTGCAACTGATCCCTTTAATTCCCCTATTTTGACTGCTAATATCTCTTCTGTCCCCTCGAGGAAAACAATATATATGAAAATATTGTGTGATTGGGTAATGATTATGTACAAAGAAGAATGGCAAAACGTATCTATTTTTTTTTTTTCTTCTTAAACATAAGTTTTTTTTTTGGCTTTTTTATTAGAAAAAATATTAATTATATGGTCTACATGAATCTATCGCATACCCAGATAATTAAATTTTATAAGATACAATAATGGCTCAGTGCTGTTACTAGGATTACCAGATGACTGCCATACATGCATGAGTATGGCAGTAGGCAACCTCTGCAAAGGTTTTCACAGTTCTATTTTGAATAAAAATTTTAGTAATTACTTTCTCATGTATTCGGTGTTCGACGTGTAATGCATTCGATGTCATGATTTTTAGTTAATTTGAATTCACGAGACTCGAGATTCAATCGTTGTAATCTTTCTCCTCCATTAATTAATAACTCAACATATATATATATATATATGTATATATATATATATGTATTTACACATGTATGATAGACAACTGAAAAATAAGCAGCTTGATTTAGCATCTCTATGAGACCAGTCCTCCAGAACAAAAAAACTAAAAATCTATCTAATTTGATATTGGCATTAATTGTTAATATATATATATATATATATATATATATATATATATATAGTTTTGCTATGTTGTCCATCTCTCGTGCCCATCTATGAGGTGACACTCATCCATTGGATGAATCATTTGTATATGATTCATCTCATCCATGGGATGATTGCCACCTCATAAGTGGACATGAAGGTGGGCACGGGAGGTGGACAGCATAACAAAACTATATATATATATTATATATATATATATATATATATATATATATATAAATATTGTTATTATTGTTGTTGTTGTTGTTATTAATTATTATTAATTTTTTTTTTTTTTGTTGTTCTTATTAAAGAAGCTTCATGTATATATGGTATGTACGTTATTGTTGGTGCCTATGATTCTTCTCAAACTTTAAGGTACTATAATGTCATTGGCTTCATGTGACATGATGATGTGTTATTGTTTATAAAATAAATTTGAAAAGATAAAAATATGATTTTTAAAATAGAACTAAATATTTAATCAGTAAACTAGACATAAAAGCAAATCTTTATTTAAAGAAGTGTTTGCAACTTTTTAAAAATATTTTTTTCCTTCATAAAATTGTTTAAAAAAATTATATAATCAGTTAGTTTTAGATAATTAATGCAAACATATCTAATTATAAATTTCCATGCCAAACAAGCCAAGAAGGTCGAAATATATCATGGGCAATCGCTTTCGGAGAAATCAATTTACAAAAAATATATATTAATTGAAAACCGCCCCATTCCAATACTCTAATAAATTTAATTACGCACTAGTCATATTAATATTAGATGCCATATCATATCAATCAAATCATTCGCATACAAATGTATTCACTCCAATTTTGTACATAAATTTTTTTATCGTGAATTTTGTACATAATTATATCAGCATCAGACTGTCGAATTCTAGCTTTTCTAATATCGAGATCTTAAATCTAATATCAAATTTTAGTTAAGATTCATGCATTAACAAAATAACAAAAATTTCACAATAACTTTTGATATGATGAGGTACCAACTGTAGGTAACATAAATAGTGCGAACTTAAAATCCCAGTTGCACAAATGTAACTCCCCATTAAATTTTACCACTATCAATCAAATCAAACGACACCAATACATAGATTTCAACAAGAAAATACATAAAATAGAAGAAATTATACAAGTTACCAATTAACACTACAAGTTACCGCAAGACGAGCATCTCTGATCCAGAGCAGACGAAATTAACTAAGTTACCAACTAAGATTACAAGTTACCGCGAGAATAGCTTCTTTGGTCCCCCCAATGAGTCGATCAACTCTTCATAGTTCATATCATTACACAAGAAAAATTCTTGAACCAATCTCGATTCACATTCTTGCATAATCTTGGATTATCAATCCTTCGTCGAATCAATCCATGATTCTTCCAATACCATCCCCCATGAAGTACCTGAAGCAGCCATCACTCACGGTATCACCCACATTCCCATTACAATACGGACCGACATTGGTGGGATTATTTATCCTAGCAGCGTGATAAATAATCCCTTGCTCACTCGTGTCGCTGCATTTCTCTCCTCCTTGATAACACATAGATGCATTATTCTGATGCTCATAACTGCAACCTTTTGAATCCTCCTTTCTTTTCTTGTTGCATTGGAGTACGTAATTATTCACACTATCCCACTTCTCTTTGCACGTTAACCCACTCCTTTCATGCCCAAAACAAGCCATTTTGTGTGATATTTCATCCCACAGCACCTCTTCTGAAATCCCACTTCGCTGAAACTTTGCTTCCATCCCAGTCCTCAGCTGAATCAGTCTCTTAATATCGGATTCCGGCCAAACGTCCACTTTCGAAGAATTAGTCATCGTTTCGCTACCATCATCGTTCTGGTTTCCGCTTAAGCTTCGAATCTCGGGCGCCATAAATTCTTCTCTAAGAGAAGCAGCCCTCAATTCTTTTGCTGTCAATTTTCGCAAAGCATCCATTAAAGTGTTGTCTCGGGCTTCCATCCAAGCTCTCTCACTAGCCCAGAACTTATGCTCTCTTTCAATTCTTGCCGCATCTTGTTTCCTCCATTCTTCTTCTCTAACCATCCTTTCTTGTTCCTTGTGCTCGATATTTCTCATCATCTTTTCCATCAAGGCCTCCTGTTTATCCATCAACTTCTTCATTTGTGAATCAATGAAGTCTCTGATCTTAGCTTTCCAATTTCGCTTGCCCTTTCTTTTCTTCATTTTTCGCTCATCTAATTTATCATTATCATCATCGTCGTCGTCATTAATTCCTAAATTTGTATCATTATCGTCTGATAAAGAAGCATCGGGATCAGAAGAATTTGAGAGACTAAGGGTTGTATCAGAGAGCTTCAAACCCGGATAGGATACTTCATTACCAGCTAAAAAAGTGTTCTTGTTCTGACAACTGTGTTGAAAACTTCCACCATTAAAATGGGTTCCTGAAGTTGAAGATACATTAGTTGTTTCGCCATAGAGAGCTTCAAGTTGCCTATAGAACCTGTAATGCTTTCCATCTTGCCTTCCAGCTTTG
This sequence comes from Henckelia pumila, assembly GCF_033568475.1. Taxonomy (NCBI): domain Eukaryota; kingdom Viridiplantae; phylum Streptophyta; class Magnoliopsida; order Lamiales; family Gesneriaceae; genus Henckelia; species Henckelia pumila. The sequence goes on from NC_133120.1 coordinate 84,124,694, forward strand.
CCTTCTTTGGTCTTTTTGTAATACTTGTACAAATTCTCGAATTTCTCTCTGCATTTCTTGCCACTCCTCTGATATCCATGTTCCTCGTACAGTATCCTGAAATCCCAAACTATATAAAATATTTATAGCGTAAAAAAAAAAAAAGAAGACTTTTTTGACACTCAAAATCCAAGAAATCGAGATCTTGATACAAATGAACCCTAGTTTCAGTTCATGTACTGAGTTTTGTAAAAAATTTCAAGTGATAATGATAATTGCTGATAATGGGCAAGCTCAAGTGGTTTCTTTGATTAAGTGGTGAAGACAAACCTCGTTTGGAATAACATGACTATTCAAAGTCATACGGAAAGCTCTCTGTGAGAGGTGCTGCTTCTCTGATTGTTCACGTCTTTTTATGAAAGTAAAAACTGGAAAAAAAATTGTTTCAAAAGATTGGCCTTTTTTGAAGCAGAAAAGTGGTATTAGTTCTTGTTCAAAAACAGATACTGATGTTCTTATTATTTGCAGAAGTGATTGTGAGGTTACATCATCATATAGAAATCAGAACCAGAGTTATTATCAGTAACTGGATTCTCCAACTCGACTTCATTAATATTGAGCTATCATTTCGTTGAGAAATAAAATAAAGGGGTCGATAAAGAATAATGAAAAGGTACAATCTTGGATTCACCAAGTTCGGAAAATATTAGCAAGAAGCAAGCTTTCTCTGGAAAAAAACAATCACATTTTTTTTTCTGTGATATTTTAGAATGATCATTCAGAAAAATTTGCAAGTAAATAAGCAACAAACAAACGGGATTTGATTTCAAGAACCAAGAAAGTGTTGTTTCGTGATCTTAGAAATTAGGTCAAGTTAAAAAAAACAAAAACAAAAAAAACTCATACTTGCACATATACCTTGAAACCTCGTCCCACAATGGACCTTTTTGGTTGGCCTCCTTAAACCTGGAATCAAGCCTCGATCTAATCTCGAGAAGTGTAAGAGTCTCTTGTCTCGGCCACCTCACCGTGCCACTGTCCCCTCCGCCGCTCGACTCCATCTGGAACACGTCGAACCCGCCAGCGGGTGTCGTCGCGGCAACAGTAGTATTATGAGCCACATCCACCACGGCAGCGCTGTTGGTAGAATCAGAACAAAACTCCTGATGCAGACCACCCCTGGGGACCACGAACATCTCCAAGGCGTGTGACGGGGAAAAACCTCTGTGGGTCGCAAGAAATCCCGGCGGCGCCGGTATAGGAGGCGGAAACAAAGGCCTGCCGCTGATGTAGTGGCGGAGATCAGCCATGGCATACTGATCTTCCATCATTAGCAAGAACACGAGATAATAACCACCTTTCTTTTATTTGCTGGTATTTAAGGAAGAAAGAAGTTGGGGTGAAACTTGAAAGTAGTAGCAGCGGCGGACCCGGATGGTGTAGTTTACTTACATAGACAAAGGTTGTTGAATTGTGGTAGAGGACAATGGACCCATTTCCTGTGATGTTACTGCGCCGAATCAATGCAAATTATAAAAGCCATATCTCCATGTTTAGTATATTTTTGTGTATTGTAATGTAAAGTATAGGGTTAGGGTACATACACAGTGTCGATGCAGCGTCCGAGAGATAACAAGTTCCGGGGGTGGTGGGTGGTGGGGTTTGGGGGTTGGGGTGCCAAATAAAGTGGAGACAAATGTCCAAAGTGTGGAAGGTGAAAACTGTAACAGATGAAATATCGGTCTCGCGAATTTATATTCATGAAAAATTAAAAGCTACTCATATTATTTATTGTTAGAGTCGATTAGGAGTTCTGTCTTATAAAATTAAGACGTGAGATGGGAGTTTTTGTGAAATCGTGAATAACCCAATGTGTTGATTAATTAAAAGGTAAAATTCTTTGGTCGTGTTTGGACTCATGCATTTGAAAGGACGGATTTAAAGTTTCTTTTAACTTTTTGCATATATATACAAACTTTAATGAATTTTTAAATCACTTTGTATCAAGTTATTCAATTTTAATGGTCATTAAATATAGTGGATTTCAAATACACCAAAGCTAAATGATTCATTAGTACGTCTCATGTATCTTTATTCTTGAGATTGATCAATCTTACTCATATTTATAAGAAAAGTAATATTTTGTCATATAAAATAATATATTTTTAATGGTTGACTCAAACAGAAGATTTGCCTAACAAAATTTACACACGAGACCGTCTCATATAAATTTTTGTAATGATTAATGCTTCAAATATCCATAAATCATATAAATATATATCAATCAAATTCATCAATCCAAAACCACCTCAATAATCTAATTTATCATAGATGAGGCATGCAACCACATATTTTATAATTAGCGGATGTGATGTGTTTTGATTCTATGACTGTGTTGACTAGTGTGATTAATTATATATAGATAAATAATACTGAAATTATTTAACTAGTTTATATGTAGGCGGTTGAATAATTGTGAATAAGCAATAATATGTTTATTTTGATTGACCAATTTTGTTATTGAAATTATGATCAGTGACGAGTTATATTTTTGTCATTTGCTTATAATATATAATCTTATTTTTCGTTTGTGTATGAAAATTGATATTATGATTTTATTTAAAAATTTAAATTATTATTGAATCACATGTAAATTATTTCATTCACTAAAATTATTGAGTATACATATTATTTATTTTTTTAAAAAATAATAAATCGAGTAAAAAAAAATTCCATGAGTAGAATAAATTTTAATGAAATGTATTAATCATATCTTAAATTATTAAATTTGTATTCATGTTTATAATTTTTTAATGACTTTTTCACATGTTAAAATCAAATAAAATAAAATTTATTAAATATATCTTAAAGTTTCATGTTTTATAATTTTTTGAATGGGTTTTTTCATGATTATATGTTGGGAAGTTAAGGATATTGATGTATTCCTTTCAACAAAAAAAAAAGGATATTGATGTATTTTTTATTGAAAATATAATTAGTTAAAATAATTATATATCATACCTTTTATTTGTGATAAACCATTGAGATATAAAGTTTAAATTAGGTAAATATAAATGGAATTTACGAGTTAATACAGACCTTAAAAAATAAATATAATATTGATAAGATTATCAATATAATCTTATTATTATCATAGCAAGTAAACGCAATCTATACCTTTGAGTAATAAAATAAAGGTATGCTGTAAATTTTAAAAACAATGAACTAATGTTGTAAAACTACCAAACTAGTGCAACGATGGTGTATCAATATTTTTAGATTGTTAGATTAGATTAGAAAAGCGGCACGCTAAAAAAAAATTTACATTAGTTTACTCCGTCGCAAGTTGAGGAATGGTCATCGCGTAAATGTAATTATATTGAATTAATATTTTCATTTATCAATTTTTATAATCGAATTTTTATTTTATCAGATAATTAATTTGTTTACTCGTGAAAAAATACGAGTATCATGTGCAAGTGGAAATGTATGATATTTTGTAAAAGAACTTTGTTTTGCTTATTATAAATTTATAAGAAAAAGTTGGCCATCGGTTTTTTTTCAAAAAAAAAATATATGAATATAATTAATTCCAAATTTATAAGGGTTAAAAAAATGTTCCAAATTTTGGTTTAAGAAAATGGATGGTACGTAAAATAATTAGTATTAGCGCTTGAGCATACACGATGTGTGTAAAATAAAAATTATTTTTATATATAAAAAAATTATATAAATTTTAAAAATATTTAATTATTTAAAATATCATTTTAAAAATAATTACTTATCTTATTTTAAAATTATAGTATAGATATTAATTTCTTTCAGAGATTCACCTGACTATATAAATTATTGTCTCATCATCTATACAGCACGATAAATTACTGTTCACTAATTTTAGCCACCAACATCATACTCTTATCACTATATTCGCAATTATTAGTGGTGTAAATAAATAGTAAAGGTAAATAAATTACAGCAGGATCCGTACTTCTCATATAATTAACAAAAAAATAAATCAACAAGAAAAGTAAAATGTGGCAAAATTTATTAAATTAATGTCTCCGATTTTTTTAAAAAAAATTATTTTCGAGTGCAAACTTCTTCATCCAGCGAGGGTTACAGTACTGGACTTGCCAATTATAAATTTCAATAATTGAATTGTTTGGAAGGTTGTGCTGCGGACCCATTTCAATTTTCATTTCATCACACATATATAGATATATATTTCTCTCAAAAATATATATAGATATAGATATACACACACACGAATTAAACACATAGCACAAGTGCACAACCACCAGTCCATGTGAGATAATGACGTACGATTTTTTGCCCGTACATACATTTACATTCCAATTTTTTAAAAAAAATTCCAATTTTTTTAAAAATTAAAATTGCTTAACATATACGTTCTCTGAGGGGAGGATGCTGGCTCGGATTTTGGTCTAGCCCGAGTTAGGAAATAGTTTTCTGTAAAATTAATGTTGAAACCAACAACGGGAAATTTTGTGGTTTACAAATCTCTGTATACCAATACCTGCAATATATTGAAAAATGGAAATTTGGCATGCTATAACAAGGTTGAAGTGGCATGCTTATGTTTTATAAGTTTAAAAAATTGTATCTTCGACTTTAAAAATTTAAATTTCATAGGAATTCGATGCATATATATATATATATATATATATATATATATGGCACATATATCATAAATAATATTTGCTTGAATTTTCATTGCTCGTATCATATCTTCATATGAAAAGTCTAAAATGTATAATAAATTAAATAAAACCTCCTAAAATATCAACAAGCCTATGTTCTTCATTAAAAAAAAAAATTTCAAGCACATTTAACTTCCTAGCTAATTAACAAACTCTAAGTACATTTACCTCATTTTCATAAGGTTTTACCTGATTTTCTTTTTCTGTTTTTTTTTAAAGGTTTTAACCCTTATTTAAAAACACGATGTTAAATACAATTAAGCTTCCACATAGTTTGGGAGTATCATATTTTTTTTAGGGTAAAACTTGTAATATTATTGGGAGAAATAATCTGTTACAAGCTTAACCAATTACGAAAGAAATTATCCATTCACCCAAACAAATGATGAATAAAAGAAAGAAGCAAAACGAGTTACAAAATGTGCATAATTATTAGCTAGTCTGAGAACATGTCCAAAATCAATAATAACATATGCTTTCATCCGTCGTTGAATCTCAATAGCCAACGAGCCTTAGTAGGTTAGATTTTTTATATTGGTCGTGACTGCTTGCATTGCCAATAAAGAATATGATTCAATCTGAACGTCGTGGTAGCTATTTTAGTACTATAATTTACACTTTTTTTTAGATATTTTAGTCATGTTAAGGATGAATTTGTGTCGCTTCTATATTATTTTAATTTTTTGTCATTTAATTTGTATGTTTTTTTAATCAACAAATACAACTATGGTCCGGTGAAAATAAGATTAGAAATGAAAAAAAAAAGACAAATTATAGGATTTAAAAAAAAAAACATCACAACAAAATTAAAAATAAAAAATAAATGCAAGTTACATGTAAAACTTGTTTATCAATGAGACCAAAAATAAAAAATTTACAAACTGTAGGAGCAAGATGTAACGTTTCCCATAAGTTTGTTACTTTTTTTTCCCTTTATTTTTACAGTGTACGATCTGTTGCAATTTATCCATACAATATATGTGTTCATTCTAATTTCTAACGAGACGGGCTACATTTGTTAAATTTTATCTGTATTTGAAAACCTGTAAAAATGATAAGATGCCCCTAATTTAAAAATATTTAATATAAAATGTTTAACTTTAATATAGTGTGTGTGTATACTAAGGCAACGGCAAATCTTCAATATATGCATTGAAATATTCTGCCCAAATCAATAAATGCGAATTGAACATAGAACGCGTTATTTAAGTATATATGGTGAAAATGGTCCACCATTTGTTTCGGCTCGTTAATTCATTATTAATTGATAAAGAAAGAACATTGTTTTTGCTATATATATATTCGCTTTAAGATTTTTCACTTTTCACGTGTTTACAACTTACAAGACATTTGGGATGGCCAAATATAAAATAAAAAAATCAACATGTGAAAATTCAATGATATTCATTAATTACGATCATCGAATGTATAGTACACTAATCGATGGGATAAAACTATCCGTAGATAACGCTTGATGCTCGTTGTATTTTAGAAAATTTAAGTAGTATTTGAGAAAGATTAGAAGAAATATTTTTCAATTTTTTTTTAAAGCTAAAAAATTCCCTATAAACTATAGCAAACACTACTTTGATATATCTCAACTTGCATTGTGATCAGTTAATGATGTCGTTGACCGTTGACGGTATGAGGCAATTAATTATCCTATTTATCAGTGTGGTGGGTTGGAGAATTATATAAGAGATATATTTTAAATATTTTTTGTCACATCTATATAAGAGAATTAGATGGTTTACTTTGTATATTTACTTATTTAGTAGCATTTTTGTTGTTCGGTGCAATTCGGGATGTAGCGACAACGGATCCACTACCTAATCAGAGTGGTTAGCGCAAGCAATAATAATTAAAGCGTTAAATAGCGGATAATTCCAAAGTACAACAAATCCAATCGGCAGAATACAACCGACGATAGAAACAGTGTATAATTCTTTATACAACCAAATCGAAATTAGGGTATCAGAATCCCTAACAAACTATCTCTGCACGGTAGCAACCTCAACCCTGCTGGGAACCACCGGGACCGTCCAGCCTCAAACCTACCCCGCCACAAGGTACACGATACCCAAACATAGGGGCGTGAGCTAGAACGCTCAATACGGAAGCAATGATATAAATACAAATATGAGCATGCACATGACTTCAAAAATCAGGGTTAAATCACTTTCTCTGGGCGCCTGGAATACACAGTACCGGGCTAGAGAGCGACTCCGCGTGGTACTCGTATATTCCCAAGACACGAATTCTCAGAAAGAATCGCCTCGACTGATGGAAACTGTCATGACTCACATCATCCCGATGCAGTATCCGTAAAAACATATGCATGTGCTAAAAAACAGTAAAGCATAGCCAATACAGCACATACATCATGCATCACACACATATGTATAAATATCATGTCGGCTATCTCGGTCAGTACTTACGTACCTCTAACACTGCAGGTCAACTCCTAGCACACCCGTCTAGGTCCAAAGCCTACCAGTCTGCTCTACTGCGTCTACACATGCAAAAGTCCATGCTTCACTATAAACGCTCTAAAAGTCTTAACTAAGCTATTGCATACTCCTAAATATTTTTAGGATGCCAAAGCTATACCTGCATCCGTCGTTAGCCCTTTGCTGACGATAGCCTCAAAACTAGGCCAAAGCTCCGCGACGACGTCTAGATACTAAGCCACTTCCGAATTTCCCATAGGACGCCTAGATCTCCCTAGATCTGAGTTAGAAGGCTTAGAAATCAGAGAGAAGAGAGGGAATTTGGTACACAGAATGAGGGCTCGGACCCCTTATTTATAGACGGCGTTCGAAACCTCCGAACCCAGTTCGGAACGTCCGATCACGATCGGAACTTCCGATCGCCCCTTCGGAGCTTCCGATCGCCCGATATTACGTCAGCCATGACGTCACCTTGCTGACGTAACCGATGACGTGTACACTGATCTAGATCGGAGCTTCCGATCTCGATCGGAGCTTTCGATCCAATTCGGATCCTCCGAACTCCTCTTCGGGCCGTCCGATCTATCTTGGACTATGTAGGCATAATTTAGTAATTAATTACCTTAATTAATTGCGGGTCACTACACGGAATTTGGAATACAGTAGCACAACAACAGGAATGAAGTTGAGGCCAGAGTATAACACTCTATTCGCGAGACGAAATTGTTCGGTTACAAAGTGCTAAATCGGTATTGATAATCGTCTCTAAGATACAACGATTGTACTTATCAGGCAATCAAAACACCACAATTACTTGATTTTTGCAAACTATTATATGCGAAACTTTCAAGTGATTAGAAAAAAAAAACTATACTGGAATATGTATGCACTTGTGTGTTGTCTATCTAATAATGCAGACATGGGATTGATTATATAGATAATCAAGATTTTGTGTTCAAAGAACACAACTTTTCGTTGAAGAAAGCAACCTTATATGGAAAACCGCTTATATCGCATATCAATATTAATATTAAGCACATTAGAATGAGTTAATATATAATAACAACTGATATTCCATAATGTATATATGAAAAAATAGCCCAAAAATATGCATTTTTTCGGAGAAAAATCGCTGCCTGGAATCTTAGGCAGCATGGCTCGCGCTCGAGCGCGCAAAACCGCGCGCTTGAGCACGGCCAATGCGCACAACGCGCTCGTGCAGAACTGCGCGCTCGAGCGCACAGTTCTCTGCATGGCCACTTTTGCTTGGGTTAAGCGCACTTGAGCGTGCACTTTTGCATGCTCGAACGTGACTTCTTCTTTCCGAAACGTTTTCCAACTCAATTTTTATTCAATTTTTCAACAATTTTTTCTTATTTGTATTTATATATATATATATATATATATATAAACTAAATTTTAAAAAAACGTCGAATTATTTTTTCAATGAATTTATAAATAAAAATAAATAAATAAATAGGAAATTTATTTAAACTTTAACTTTTTTTTTAAATCCGCGTACATAGAAAAACGAAAGTACTAATGCTGTTATGTAGCCTGTAGGATAGTAGAAAATAAATGTAAGATTTAAAGTATTTAATTTGATAAATAATTTTAAATATTAATCTTAAGTTTAATTTGATATATTATTTGAAGTATGAATTCCAAATAATATTGAATATTTATGCATTCTAATTCCATACGCTTGTTGTCGAAAATATTTAAAGTGACATAACGTAAATTCGGAATTTAAATTTTAGACAATCCATACAATGAAGAAACCTGAATAATAGATTTGCAATTTGTTATTCCAAATTCATCAATCAAAATGTATTCTATAGGAATTTGTAATGAAAGGAGTGATTTATGTATAATGAAAAAAAATATGCCGTCAAAAAAAAAAACTATAATCGACGGATAGACTCGTTTGTGTTTCAAAAAAAATAAGAAAATAATTGAAAAATGAAAGTTACACCAAACTTACTATCTTGTTCTTATTTAATTCGTTTAAAAACGGTTTCAAAAAAAAATGTTACCAAATATAGAATCCAACTGCATATTTTTTAGATAACTAAAAAAAAAAAGAAAAAAGAAGAGAAGAGACAATCTTTATGATTATTAATTAGAACGAGGAGTATAATAAATAGACAAACTATATTTGTTTAATGAGATACCGATACGTATGTACCTGGTCCCTCGAATTTAAATTAAAACCAGGTTCGATGATTATGTAATAATAAAAAAAGGTAGCAGTGCGCCAAACATTAATTAATTTCGTCCGTATTCTCCCAATTCAAGTAGGAAAATTAAATTGCAATAAAATCCAAATTAAATCCCTTTAAAAATTTATAAGAGTTGAGTGCGATATTCAATATTGTACGTGTGGGCAAATCAGTACTGTAAATTTAATAAATGACATCTGAAACTCTGATGGCTTGTGGTTGAAGGAAAGATTAAAAAAACACACACACACATACATCAAATATTATATATTTAGAAATTTTAAAAATATTTTACATTATATTAAAAAATATTTTTAAAATACCTTATCTTAACTTAAAATTTTCCACTATTTGAAATATTTAAACTGTGCATTTAGTTTGTTGAATGTTTTAATTTTGAATCATAAATTTTATTTGTTGCACGTTTTAAAGATTTTGAGCAACGCACCATTAATATTAATATTTTAATGAGAAATATCGAAAGCGGCGAGTAATTGTGACGAAATATATACGTGGGGTTAAGATTAGCTTGGCCTCTTTTAAATTTTAATTTATTGCATGAACCCACCTACGTCTTTAATGCTACGGCGTTACCCAATATTAATTAGACTACCCTTTTATTATAATTGATGCGAACATCATAAAATGAATGTCACGACGTGGGTTCTTTTTTGTGTTGTTCTCTCGTTTTTTTTTCTTTCTTTTTCTTTTTTCATGCCCCCCTTCTTGTGGTAAGGGGCCTTCCTTTTATATGTATTGACCCGGTTTTTTTCCATGATTGTCCAGCATGGCCCAACTGACAACTGTTCTTGTGATGGGATAGTTGTCACGTAGGATTGACCTTCCCGCAATATTAGGGAGAGCCCATACCGAGCTCATACTGTTTCACCATGTTGCCTAATGATTTGATTTGCAGTAAGAGTCTGCCACACGTAAAGGAGGTATGGGCTTCATTTTATATAAAATGACCCTGGGCCCACTGAGTATTACCGGCCCCTGGTTTCCGGATACTTATCCTTGCATTTGCCCGGACTCACCATCTGGGCCTACCAGGATAACACTACACCTCCGGCAAATAGTCGGGCTAGAACTTGTTTCGCTGTCCCGAGAGGTTAGTATGGCCCTTCCCCGGTGGTCCTGTGCAGTACACTGAGCTCCACGTCAGCCCTAGATGCTTCGTAGTATGCGTTGTCAGAAATTTTGTCAGAGGTCGCTTTAGCTTCCCAAGCACGCTTTGCACATCTCTTTCGTTTAATTCAAAATAGACGGCTCAGATTGCCCAGACCTTTTATTAATACTCCAATACTTGTGCTTTCTCTTCACCTCCTCATTGTCTCCCCTTTCTTGCGCGATTGCCTCCGATCATCTGTCCTTCACTCCCAATTTCATCATTCGTCCCCGCACGCTCTCACTCGCCTCGTAATTACGTAAGTATCCTTTCTTCCTTCATGTCTACTGGTACGTCTTCTACCTCCGGGGCGAATGCCAAAGGCTCGCCTAGAGACGAAGAGCCTAGCGGTGACTCGAGCGATGCTCGTTCCGCCTCGGCTCTTCCTTCCCGACCTCGCTTTTCTAGAAAAACTTCCCACGCCAAACACTCCGTAGCCTCGTCCTCCAATGCGAGGGGAAAAGGAAAAAAGAAAGTGTGTAACCCCCTCCCCCTTGCCTCTATTCCGCCAACCCTAGGATGGTTCACCCATCTTCCCAGCACCTTATCGCAGGGGGCGGCGGAGGAATTGCGTAACTCGGGAGAAATCCCCTTATCTTATACCTTGTTCTGCCCCTTATCAGGGAGCACACCCGATACCCCCCCGTCGGGTTGTTATACCTTTTTTCGGGATCAAATTCGTAGCGGTCTTCGCTTTCCCATTCCTCCCTTCTATCTGGCGGTTGCCAATTTTTTCCGAGTTCCGGTTAATCAATTTCATCCGAACTCTTTCCGAATTATGGCATTCACCTACATTCTTTTTAAAATGCATAACTTAGCCATCATCCCCCTCATTTTTTCACTACTTTTTCTCCTGCCGTTTTAACGAGAGGGCCTTTTCTTTGGCCGCTCGGCAGAACGCTCGCTTTCTTTCCGATATCCCTTCTTCCCTGAAGGGCTGGAAAGAAAGGTACTTCTTTATCCGCCCCCCGGTCCCCTTCTCTTTTAGGACCGGATTTTTGTCCAGCCTTCCCCTCAACCTGAACTCCCTGAAAACTATAGGGTTGAGGAGCCCTATGTTCGCAGCCTGGCTTTAGTGGGCAACCAAAACTTCTCTTCCCCTGTCCTTTTCACGCCTGAGAATATGATAGCTTACGGGTTGAGTACCGGGTGGAAGATCCCCTTAACCAGGTGATCGACGCTTATGGTGCTCCGGGAGCTCAACCTGGTAAGTTATAGTTCTCTTCCTGTCGTTTGTTTTGATTTGTTTGTTGCATCCTATCCCTAATATATTGCTTTCTTATGGCAGATTCGTCGGACGTGATGAGAGAGGAGTTTGCCCAGCGAGCTAGAGAAAGGCAGGCTGCCAAGGAGAGAACCAAGGCCTTAGCGGAAAGGCGGAAGAAAGCCAGGGAGGAGGAAAAGAGCCGTGCTGTCCTTTCCAGCCCTCCACGCTTGTCTACCACTGTATCATTGCCCCCGCTCCAGGCTTCTCTTCCCCCTGCTTCTCTCTCACTCCTCCCTGATGGAGCTTTGGCGGATACTGTATCAGCCTCCTCCCATATCTCCTCTCAACCCAACCCACCTCTATCGGTTGAGGATTTGGAGGATGAAGTTCCGCTTTCCCGGCGAAAGAGGAAGGCCCTCCGGGACCCTGACATGATCATTCTGAGCGACCCGGAGGACGTTACTGCCCCTGTTTCTTCTTCTCCAACTCTCCCGGCTAATCCCGACAAGTCTCTAGCCTCGAACTGGGACATCCCCTCGGCTAGCATGGAGCACATGGGGTGCGCTTGGGGGAACCTAGTAAATTCCTCTACCTGGAACTCTCGATTTCCCTTATTCCTGTCAGGGACCACCTCTTCGAAGGCTGCAGCGGTCCAAAGTCTGCTTTCACCCGAGGAGAGAACATCTCTGTCGGTGCGGGGTGCTACCTCCAAGTTCTCCGAAGGCTTATCTCATGCCTATACGGTGAGTACGGGTTCAGTGTCCTATTTCTTTCCTTGCTTCCTTTGTCTTATCCCACTTTTGTCCTGCAGGGCCTATGCATGCTAGCCAGTGCTCTGGAGGAAACAAACTCCGTCCTCCACCGGGAAAGAGAAAAAACTCATTCTTTCGAGGAGCGCATGGCCCAGCTTCGCCTTAATGCCGCACAGCTGCAGGGGATGCATGACGCAGAAGTTGGTGCTCTGCGCTCGGCCCTGGAGAGTTCCCGGGCGGAAACTTCCCAGGCCCATGATGAATGGCAAAGAAAACTGGCTGCCAGCCCAAGAGATCCATCTAAAGGCGTCCCAGGCTCTTCAAAACCAACTGAGGGAAGCCCGAGAGGATACTAACAAGGCTTTGGCCTTATCGGATGCTGCCCGGCGAGAGACGGAGATGCATCAAGCTGTGATAGAAAAAATGCAGGCAGGGCTGGTTGCCGCTTGGACAGAGGCGGGCCTGTCTCGCCTACTAGCCGAGGATGCCGACTCCTCTTTGAAGAAGCAGCTGATGACCGAGTCTCAGTGGAAGCAAGCTTTTCTGGCCTCAAAGGATTTCAAGAAGATGGTGATAGACCAATCCTTTGACTTCTTTGCTCAGGGTTTCGACCTATGTTCTGTGCAATACGAAGAGGCCGGGTTAAGTCAAGAGGGGGTCCCGGACATCCACCGAGCTATTGCATCCCTGCCCTCTTCTTCCACGACCGGGGAGGAGACACCTCCTGAAGAAAAGTAAAACTAGTGCCCGAGGCGTGTCTACATTTCTTGGGATTTTTTGTTTCTTTGTAAAAAACATTGGGTAATGAATATTATGTTCATTTGATTTTCTTTGGCTTTCTGTCCACTTGCATATTTTGATTTCCCTGTTGAGTAACATATCGTGTAGATCACCTAGATTCCTATGACTTGTGAATTATTATGGGCCTTTGCATACCTGGGCCCCCGAAGGAGCTCCTGGGTTCCCGGTTTATGAGATGACCCCGGGCCCATCACCCGGGATGATGCTGGGCTCCCGTCTTGCAAGACGACCCCGGATTCACCGTCTGGGCCTACCAGGATAACACTACACCTCCGGCAAATAGTCGGTCTAGAACTTGTTTCGCTGTCCCGAGAGGCGTAGCACTATAAGATAATCCTGAGCCACCGATGATGAGCTGCTGGTTCCATACATGGCCTATGTTGTTACTACAGGCTTTAAGTACCAGGGTAATGGAACGCCTGGGTTTTAAGGTGCCATGGGTTTGTCATGGGCTTTGAGTACCAGGGTAGTGGAACGCCTGGGTTTATGGTGCCAGGGTAGTGGATCGCCTGGGCTTATGGTGCCAGGGTAGTGGATCACCTGGGCTTTAAGGTGCCATGGGTTTGCCATGGGCTTTGAGTACCAGGGTAGTGGAACGCCTGGGTTTTAAGGTGCCATGGGTTTGCCATGGGCTTTGAGTACCAGGGTAGTGGAACACCTGGGTTTATGATGCCAGGGTAGTGGATCGTCTGGGCTTATGGTGCCAGGGTAGTGGATCACCTGGGCTTTAAGGTGCCATGAGTTTGCCATAGGCTTTGAGTACCAGGGTAGTGGAACGCCTGGGTTTTAAGGTGCCAGGGTAGTGGATCACCTGGGCTTTAAGGTGCCATGGGTTTGCCATGGGCTTTAAGTACCAGGGTAGTGGAACGCCTGGGTTTATGGTGCCAGGGTAGTGGATCGCCTGGGCTTATGGTGCCAGGGTAGTGGATCACCTGGGCTTTAAGGTTCCATGGGTTTGCCATGGGCTTTGAGTACCAGGGTAGTGGAACGCCTGGGTTTTAAGGTGCCAGGGTAGTGGATCACCTGGGCTTTAAGGTGCCATGGGTTTTCCATGGGCTTTAAGTACATTAAACAAAACACACATTTATTCACATAACAGCATGGAATACATATTACAACAAGTTCGCTTGTTTAAGAGTAATACAACTTGAGATGCAATGTGTTCCAAGGCCGCTTCAGGGTCTTACCTTGACTGTCTTCCAAGTACCAATCCCCTCTCCCCACCTTCCGAGTAATTTTGTAAGGACCTTCCCACTTTGCTTCTAACTTCTTCACATCCCCTGCATGGTTAACCTTTTTTAATACGAGATCTCCTATCTGGAATTCTCGAGGCTTGACTCCCTTGTTGAAAGCTTTCATCACTCTTCCCCTGTAAGCCTCCATCCTTACGGCCGCCCTTCCTCGCTTCTCCTCTATCAAGTCCAACTCCTGCGCTCGGCTACCGGTTCCTTCCCCTTGATAAGCTTGTATTCGGGGAGAAGATTGCCCAATCTCCACTGGTAACACTGCTTCGGACCCATACACCAAACCGAAAGGTGTTTCTCCAGTAGCTGTTTTCGGCGTAGTACGATAAGCCCACAACACCCCCGCAATTTCCTCCACCCAATTTTTACCCATGCCATAGAGCCTGGCCTGCAAAGACCGCACTATCGTTCGATTAGTTACCTCCGTCTGTCCATTACTCTGAGGATAAGCCACCGAGGTAAAGACCTGCTGTATCTTCATCTCCGCACACCAATCCTTCATCTTCCGTCCCTGAAACTTCCTTCCATTATCAGAAACTAATTTCCGAGGAACACCAAACCGGCAAACAATATTCTTCCAAATGAAGTTTAACACAACCTCTTCTGTAATTCTTGCAAGGGGCTCCGCCTCTACCCATTTAGAGAAGTAATCTACCGCAACTAGAAGGAACTTCTTCTGCCTGGACCCTAGAGGAAAAGGTCCCACAATATCCAAGCCCCACTGGTCGAATGGGAAGGATGCCTATACTGCTTGCAACTCCGCTGCCGGCTTATGAGAAAAATTTCCAAATCTTTGGCATCCTTCGCAAGCATTGACTACTTGACGGGCATCCTGCTGTAGAGTAGGCCACCAATACCCGGCTAATAGAGTACGCCGGGCTAGGCTCCACATTCCTCCGTGATCCCCACAACATCCTTCATGTATTTCTTGGAGCACATATTTCACCTCCTTCTCCTCCAGGCATCTTAGTAGTGGGCCCTGAAAGGATCTTCGATACAGACTCCCATTCAAAAGGGTAAAACGGGGTATCTGTCTTCTGACCTTTTGG
Organism: Henckelia pumila; assembly: GCF_033568475.1. NCBI lineage: Eukaryota > Viridiplantae > Streptophyta > Magnoliopsida > Lamiales > Gesneriaceae > Henckelia > Henckelia pumila. The sequence continues at coordinate 84,140,287 of NC_133120.1, forward strand.
GCTACTGCCCCATCTGAGGGAAGAGTCCCTGTCTGTAAATAGTTAATGAGAGGGGTCATCCAAGATTTCCCCTTTCCTTCCTGCTTTTCTTCCTCTATTGCCAACACCGACCCCACTTGTTGTATCACTTCCCGGCTGTTACCACTACTCCAGGAAGTAGCCATTTTGGCCAGCGCATCTGCCTCAGTATTATGCTCCCGGGGAATCTGCTCTATGTTCCAACTGGAGAAACCACTTCCCTGCTTCTTGACCAGTTCCGTGTACTCTCGCAACCTTTCTTCCTTAACACTGAACATTCCCTGTAATTGCTGCACTACCAGCTGGGAATCGGAGTAAATAATTACATGCTCCGCTCCTGCCTCTCGAGCCAACTTTAAACCCGTTGCGACTGCCTCGTACTCTGCCTCATTATTGGACTTGAAAGTGTGCAACCTCATGGCTATCCGGGTTTTTTCCTGCGTGGGAGAGATCAGAACCACACCCACCCCACTTCCTTCCGAGCTGCTAGCCCCGTCCACGAACACCCTCCACACCTCCTCCTGGCCGAAAGTGAGAATCTCTGTCAAGAAGTCGAACAGAGCCTGCGCCTTGATGGCAACCCGGGGTTGATATTCGATGTCATACTCCCCTAGCTCCACCGCCCATTTGACCAGTCTACCCAAAGTATCTGGATGAGTCATCACCCGACCTAGCAAACTGTTAGTTAAGACCGTGATTGGATGGGACAGGAAGTACGGTCTAAGCTTTCGGGCTGTAAGGATGAGCGCAAGAGCCATCTTTTCTATATCACCATACCTAATTTCTGGTCCTTTCAAGGCATGACTTACATAATAGACAGGTTTCTGGTCCCTGGCTTCCTCTCTGATCAGTACGGAATTTACAGCATGCTCGGTTGTAGAGAGATATACCCACAACCTTTCTCCGGGTTTTGGTTTGACCAGAACCGGCAGATTAGCCAGATGCTCCTTCAATTCCTGAAAAGCTTTCTCGCATTCCTGAGTCCATCCAAATTTTTGGGCCTTCCTCAACACCTGGAAGAAAGGATAACTCCTATGAGCCGAGCGGGCGATGAATCGGGACAGGGCGGTGATTCTTCCTGTCAACCGCTGTACCTCCCTGATAGAGGTTGGTGAGGGCATTTCTTTCAATATTTTCACATTTTCAAGATTTACTTCTATCCCTCTTTTCGTTACCACAAAACCCAAAAACTTCCCACTCTTGACTCCGAAAACACACTTGGCCGGGTTAAGTTTTACCCCGTACTTTCGAAGAGTGTTAAAGGTTTCTTCTAAGTCGGGAATGAAATCCCGCCTAGCTCGGGACTTTACCAGGATATCATCTACATATACCTCCACATTCCGGCCGAGCTGGCCTTGAAAGACCTTGTCCATCATCCTTTGATAGGTGGCCCCTGCATTTTTTAACCCGAACGGCATAACCACATAACAAAAAGTCCCTCCGGAAGTGATAAAACTAACCTTGTCTTGATCCTCCTGTGCCAGGGGGATTTGGTGGTATCCCTGGTATGCGTCCATAAAGCTAAGCAACTCAAAGCCTGATGTAGAGTCCACCAGCTGATCAACCCGAGGGAGGGGGTAACAATCTTTAGGGCAAGCTTCATTCAGGTTTCGGAAATCAATGCACATCCTCTACTTCCCGGTAGCTTTGGGTACCAGTACCACGTTAGACAGCCAAGTAGGGAACTGTACCTCCCGGATATGTCCTGCCTCCTTTAACTCCCGAACCTGGTCAGCGATGACTTTGTCCTTATCCGCCCCAAAATGCCGCTTCTTTTGTTTGATAACCCGAGCTCCCGGGAGGATATTTAGTTTGTGTTCGGCCACCTGAGATGGGATTCCAGTTAGCTCCTGGGAAGACCAGGCGAATACATCTGTATTCTTGGCCAGACACGCTTTCAATTGATTCATAAGGCCGACCTCCAAATCCCTAGCTACCTTGACAATTTTTCCCGGTTGTTCTGGGAATAATTGCACTAACTCATGCTCCTCCTTAACCTCCCCTATTGTGCACACCTCCTTTTTGCCAGGATCACCTCTTCCTTGCTCACCCCGAGCTTTCTTGTTGTCCACTCGTACCGTATCAGCATAACACCTTCGAGAGGAGGGTTGGTCTCCTTTTACTTCCCCTATCTGGTTTTCCACCGGGAATTTAATCTTTTGATGATATGCAGAGGCCACAGCCATGAAGGCGTTCAAAGCTGGTCTCCCCAAGATGACATTATAGGAAGATGGAGCTTCTACTATTGAAAAGAGAGTCATGATAGTTCTTCTCAATTCACCGGCTCCCAGGGTAATGGGCAACCATACCTCTCCCCGAGGCTGTACTGTGTGCCCTGCAAACCCGTAGAGAGAGGTTTTCACCAAATTGACCTCACATCCCAGCAGGTCCATTTGTTCAAAAGCTTCTTGGAAAATGACATTTACCGAGCTTCCAGAATCAACGAAAACCCGCCTTATGTCATAGTTGGCCACCCTGGCTTGGATGAGCAAGGCATCATTATGAGGGGTGACCACGTCCTTCAAATCCTCTGGCCCGAAGGAAATGACCGGGCAAGAGGTTACTTTCCGGGCCTCCAACCCCAATACTTCTCTCTTACTCCAAGATTTCCGGGCCCTATTCGAATCCTCATCAGTGGACCCCCCTGATATCATGTTGATGACTCCTCGGGAGGGTCCGTCTCGTGTCCTATCCTCCAATCGCTGAGGTGGAACCTCCCGGGCTTTTTCTGAGATAGCCTCATTAGGCCTGTGTGTCGCAAATCCCGGTGCCCGATAAGGCCCTCGCTGTCTTTTATCCATCCGCCTTTCCTCTCCTGACATCGGCATTTTTGCATCCGGAGCGCGTCTTCTGCACTCGCTGGTATCATGAGTGTTGACCTCGTGGATGGAGCAATATTTTCCCGCTCCTTTCTGGGAGGTCTACCGAACTTCCTCCTCGCACACATGGACCCCTCGATCTCTAGTTACTTTCGGCGGGGCATGAGCCATCAACCTCCCCAGATAATCATTTTTCCCTCCTCCCGAGTTATTCCTATTTCCTCTCTCTCTGTTTCCCTCTCGCTTATCTTTATCCCTCTTTTGCTTTTGGGCCTCTTCCATGTTAATGTACTTTTCAGCCCGGGCTAAGAGGTCCTCAAAGTTTCGAGGGGTTTTCTTTACCAGCGACCGAAAGAATTCTCCCTCCCTGAGACCTTGAGTAAAGGCTGTGATCCGGGTTTCCGGTGCGCACGCTGGAATCTATAAAGTTATTTTGTTGAACTTCTTGATATATGCCCTTAGAGATTCCTCTTCGACCTGCTTTACCTCAAAAAGACTGAGGGTAGTCTTTCGGTACCGTTTACTGCTGCTGAAATTCTGCAGAAAGATTTCCCAAAACTTCTTAAAGACATCAATGCTTCCGTCCTCCAAGTTTTCAAACCACCATTGGGCAGAATCTTCCAATGTGGTTAAGAAAACTTTACACTTGATTTGATCATTATAACAATGTAACATGGCCACATTTTCGAACCGGGCCATGTGCTCTTCTGGATCACCACTACCATCGTACCCTTTGATCTTCGTTGATTTGAATTGTAATGGCAAGGGCTCTTTAATAATCTCCGGCGAGAAATGTCATCCCAAGCTTTTGACTCGCGAAGATTCCCGCGAGTCAGTGTTTTCCAACTTTAAAATTTTTTGCTTCAGCAGTTCCAATTCCCCCACCATGGTGACATGGGCAGACTCAGCGTGTGATTCTGCCTCCTGTTCCGCCTGTATGCCCTCTCGTCCTCCTCCTCTCTTCTCCTTCTCTTTTCTTTCTTCCCGCACCTTATCTACTGTTTTTTCCTGCTCCTTCCCTGGTTCCCCCTGGTTTCTCTCCTGCTCCTGCTCCTGCTGCTTCTCCGGATCGCCTTCCCTCTTCTCCTGTTGTAGAGCTAGGATCCTTTGTAATGCTACCTCTACCATGGCATTCACTTGCTCCCGCAGATTTGCCATCGCTCGCTGGGAGCTTTCAGGATCCTCAATAATCGTCATATCCACGTCTTAAATCTCAATTTCCCACAGACGGCGCCAATGATGCGAACATCATAAAATGAATGTCCCGACGTGGGTTCTTTTTTGTGTTGTTCTCTCGTTTTTTTTTCTTTCTTTTTCTTTTTTCATGCCCCCCTTCTTGTGGTAAGGGGCCTTCCTTTTATATGTATTGACCCGGCCTTTTTCCATGATTGTCCAGCATGGCCCAACTGACAACTGTTCTTGTGATGGGATAGTTGTCACGTAGGATTGACCTTCCCGCAATATTAGGGAGAGCCCATACCGAGCCCATACTGTTTCACCATGTTGCCTAATGATTTGATTTGCAGTAAGAGTCTGCCACACGTAAAGGAGGTATGGGCTTCATTTTATATAAAATGACCCTGGGCCCATTGAGTATTACCGGCCCCTGGTTTCCGGATACTTATCCTTGCATTTGCCCGGACTCACCATCTGGGCCTACCAGGATAACACTAATAGTTAATCAATATAATTTACCAAATTTTGATGCAATACAAATTATTTCATAAACGCAATACTATATTCACTATAGTCAATTCAACTTATATAACTTATTTGGAATTCATCAAAATTTGTTATGGATTTCAGCTAAAAAAACATTGCTATGGGGATTCGTGCTTTTTTTGAAAATTAGATAACTAATGTGATACATTGCTATGCTACATGTGGGTAAAAAATGAGAGCTCAAAATAATTTATAATGGATTAGAACTTTATTTAATCATGATCCGTAAAATAACGATGAACATGAAGTAACTATTATATGAATGCAGCTGTCAAAAAAAAAAATTATATGAACGCACAGTGCTGCCGTAGTTGCGTGAACATGTGTTCGAAAGATTTTAAGAAGCATTTATTAAATTTTTTTTTATATATAAATATTTCTTAAAAACTCTTCCAAACACTATTTTAATCAAATCATACTTTAAGGGTGCGCTTGGTATGTGTGATGAGATTAATAAGTTATATCTATTAGTTAGGATAAAGTGAATGATAAGTTTTAATGATGATAAATTTATATGGTGTTTGGTATTATATTAAAATGATGGGATAACTTTTAAATTTTTATTGTAATGACCAAAATGCCCCCATGTGTTAATTAAACAAATATTATTAAAGGGCACAAGCGTAAAAGTGGCCCATAATCTTTGGAACTGTGCACTTCGTGATTTACAATACCTTCTGCAACTCGAGATTCTTTTCTCTCAATTTCCCAAGTCTACAGTCGCTTTATCACGGGCCGGTTGTTATGCGCTAAAACCTAAAAAACGAGACAAACATGAGATAATTTTGCAATCCTTGGCTAATCCCATATACCAAACACAGCCCAAATGTTAGACGGTTAGTGGAGCGGAGATATGATTGCTGGGCGGAAAACCTTGGTTACATTTTTGGGGCTACGCAGCCATTTTTAAATATATTTCTTACTTGTAATAATTGCTGTCAAAATTTAATTATATAATAAAGGTGTACCTTAATATAGGTGGTTTTTGAAATACGGGGAAGAAAATTAATTCCATCAAAAAAAAAATTTATCTAAAAAATGCATGCATAAAATAACATATTTATAGTAATATTTACAACTTTTAAAAATAAGTGATTATGGATTTTTTTTTTAACATATTTTTAAATGTTGCAAACACAAGTTAAGCCTTAATTATTGGTGGTGATAGGTTACACCTAAAAATTCAACTGGGCATGAGCCCAATCATGAAGGTCCACTCCAAATATTTTTGAGGCCCAAGCTTATTTAAATATTATATATATTTAATTCAAGCAGACCCTGAATTCTACAAAAGCCCATAAGAGGCTCAAGCCCGTGAAACTCTCCGAATATCTATAAATAGCTCAAGTCAACTCATTATTAAAGTACACACTTTCTTAAGCACTATATCGCTCTACTCTCGATTATTATTCCTTGAGTAATCGCTGACTTGAGCGTCGGAGTGCCTTCGCCGGGAACCCTCTCGGCTCCTCTGACTTTGTTTTGTGACGTAGGAACAACCCACTGAAGATCTCCCAAGGGAACGTACAAGGACTTATTGATACTCCGGACTTTGCGGAAGCAACGTGTCGAGTACAAGTGATTTTTGGCTACATCAGCTTGGCGCCGTCTGTGGGAACTTGTTCTTTACGTCATTGAGAGCACATATTACTTCAAAAATGTCTCAAGGAAATAATAACAATGGAAACGCACCGCCGAGTATTACTATCACCCGTGAAGACTTGACTGCGCTAATGAAAAACACAGCAGCACTTGCATCAAAAGATGCAGTTGCTCAGTACCTAGAAACCCGTAAGCGCAAAAGCAGCAAAAAAAAAGCTCAGACTGAAGGCTCGTCCTCTCTTGACCCTAATAACGAAGACCCACATAAAGATAAGTCTAAAGTGAATGATAAAGATCAAGGGGGGACCAAGAAAAATACTACTCAAAAAGACGGTGAAGCAAGTGTTCACACAGTTCATGACACCTCTGGCGAAAACAAGATCCCTAATCCAACTCGGAAGGATGGATCTCGCACACATGTAACTGGAGAGAATATGTCCGCAATTTTGCCGTCACGTCGAAGCCCCTTCACTGATGACATATTATCTGAAGCATTACCAAAGGAAGTAAAAATCCCCAGCTTACCTGAGTTCGATGGAACGAGTGACCCCCAAGATCATATTGACAAATTCTACGCGAAAGCGGATTTGTATGATATCACAGATGCTGCATACTGTAAAATTTTTCGAACAACATTATCAGGAAGAGCACTCACATGGTTCAATAAGTTATCCTCTGGATCTATTGCCAATTTGGAGCAACTTACTGACTGTTTCCTTCAACAATTCTCAATTAACAAGAAATACCCGAAAACAGCAGCGTACTTGTTCACAGTCATTCAAAAAGAAGGAGAAAGTTTGAGGGACTATGTTCGGCGATTTACTCATGCGGTGCACGAAGTCTTACACGTGAACCATGATTTGTTAGCTGGAATAATGCAACAAAATTTGCGCCATCGGAAGTTCAAGGAATCAATAGCGGGAAGGCCACCCAAAAACCTAGAGGAATTACTGGAAAGAGCTGAGAAATACATACGGGTTGAAAAATCTGTAGAACCACACTACCTGAATAAAAGAAATAGGGAAGAAGATAAGCAAGATATTAGAAAGCGAGACGAGAAACGAACAGCACAGAGCCCCCGCCTCCAGAATATACCCCTCAATGCACGTCTGACCAATATACTGGTAGTGGCTGAAAAACAAGGATTGTTGCGTCCCCCTCGCCCAATGCAGAATAATCCAAAGTGCCAACGTTCGGACAAGTACTGTCATTTTCATAAAGATAAAGGTCATACAACAGAAGATTGCTTCAGTTTGCGAGCAGAGATTGAAAAACTCATAAAGCGCGGACACTTGGCGAATTTTGTGGACAAATCCCGCAGCGAGAAGCGAGATGACAGGAGTCGAGACGAACAACCAAAACGTGACTATCAAAAGCGCCATGATGAAACTGGGAAACAACATGAACGAGCTGATGAAAATTTTCCCTCGGGAGGGGTAATCGCCGTTATCACTGGGGGGCCTGCTTGTGGCGACTTGAACAATGCAAGAAAATCTCTTCTGCGGGCAGCAAAAGGAACCAACAATTTATCTAGCCCCACATCCTTGTCGATATATGAAATTGGAACTATCCAAGATGGATTATCATTCAGTGACAAAGATCTGGAGAACCCATGGGGTACCCATAATGATGCTTTAATCATCTCAGCCACAATCTCCAATTTTTGGGTAAAGAAAATTCTAGTGGATTCAGGAAGTTCGTCCGACATAATTTTTCATGATGCATTCGTCAAATTGGGTATTAATAATGCACAGTTAACTCCAGTCAACACTCCACTAGTCGGATTTTCTGGAGAAATAGTTGAAGCTTTAGGCGAAGTAACGCTTCCTCTTTCCTTGGGTTCTTACCCCAAACGGTCTACTAAGATGGTGAAATTCCTTGTAGTAAAGTCTTCATCTGCATACAATGTGATATTGAGACGACCAAGTCTCAATATATTCCAAGCCATCGGATCGACATATCATATGAAACTGAAGTTTTCAACTCCAGGAGGAGTAGGAGAAGCCATTTGTGACTATCGTCTAGCCAGAGAGTGTCATGCGGTAACACTACGGGGTTCATCAGGAAATCGTAAAAGACAAGTTTCTAGTGAGGAAAGAGCACCGAAACCTGGTAAAATTTTACGTGAAAACGGAATACACTTGGTGGATGAGGAAGCCGAGAGCAAAGAAAGAATAACAGCAACCGAAACTCTAAAGCATGTAGAAATCGTACCAAGTGATCCCAAGAAAACCCTAAAGATCGGGACCGAATTACCTACTGAGTTGGAAGAGAAGTTGAAAATTTTTCTTGGTCGTAATTTGGACGTGTTTGCTTGGGGTGATGAGCCTCTGCCCGGAATACCTCATGAATATGCGCTCCATCACCTCCGTGTTGATCCGAAAATGAGACCGGTGAAGCAAAAGAAAAGAGCATTTGGCCCAGAAAAAAATCGACATATAGCTGCTGAAGTGGAAAAACTCTTAGCAGCAAGATACATCAGGCCAGTTATATACCCAGATTGGCTTGCAAATGTTGTCTTAGTACCGAAACCTGGAGGAAAATGGCGTTTGTGTATAGATTTCACTGATCTCAACAAAGCATGCCCCAAAGATCCGTTTCCACTCCCTCGAATTGACTTGTTAGTCGATTCGACAGCAGGATGCGAGCTGCTCACTTTTTTTGATGCATATCAAGGATACAATCAGATCGGCCTAGGGCCAGAAGACCAGGAAAAAGCAAGTTTCATCACTGATCGAGGAATTTATTGTTATGATGTAATGCCGTTTGGGTTGAAAAATGCTGGAGCTACCTATCAACGTCTAGTAAATACCATGTTCGAACACTTGATCGGGCATAACATGGAAGTTTATATAGATGACAAGCTCGTCAAAAGTATTCAAGCGTCTAATCACTTGGAAGATCTTGAGGAATGCTTCAGTATACTCAGAAAATACAAGATAAAACTTAATCCGGATAAATGCACTTTTGGTGTACGAGGAGGCAAATTTCTTGGCTATATAGTGTCAAAACGAGGAATAGAGGCCAACCCTGAAAAAATCAAAGCAATTTTAAACATGAATCCTCCGAAGAGTGTAAAAGGCATCCAAGAGTTGACAGGACGTTTGGCCGTCCTCAACCGATTTATTAAAAATCTGCAGACAAGGGTTTACCATTCTTCAAAATGCTGAGATGTGGGAAAGGTTTTCGATGGACAGAAGAGTGTCAGCAAGCATTTGACGAGTTGAAAGTGCATCTGACCTCTCCGCCGTTGTTGGTAAAACCAAACGAAGGTGACACCCCATTGATTTATCTGGCAATATCTGCGGAAGCGGTAAGTGCAGTATTGGTCTCTAAAGTATGACGTGAGCACAAACCAGTTTATTATATCAGCCGAACTTTACACGGAGCAGAAGTAAGATATACAAAGATCGAGAAACTGGCACTGGCTTTGGTAACTGCAGCAAGAAAACTACGTCCTTAATTTCAGTCTCATCCAATAATTGTACTCACCAATCATCCTCTCAAACAAATTATTTCGAGTCCTGATACATCAGGAAGAATGGTTAAGTGGGCTGTCTAGTTAAGCCAATATGGAATTGAATATCGCCCACGTCCAACAATTAAAGCACAGATTCTGGCCGATTTTCTAGTAGAGATAACAGTAACTTAAGAAGAAAGCTCCACCCAGACATGGATGGTTTATGTCGACGGGTCATCAACCTCTACAGGAAGCGGTGCAGGTATAGTTGTGGAGAGCCCACAGGGAGATAAATTTCAATATGCCATAAAATTTCTATTTCCTGCAACGAATAATGAGGCAGAATATGAAGCTTTCATAATGGGAATTAAATCGGCTCTGTCGGTCGGAGCAAAAAGACTGACAATACACAGTGACTCCCAACTTATCGTCAGTCAGGTTAATGGAAATTATGAAGCGAAGGAAGATAAAATGTTTGAATACCTCACTCAAGTAAATGAACTTCTCTCGCGTTTAGACAGCTATGATATAAAGCAGATACCTAGAGGGGAAAATGAGTCAGCAGACCGTCTCGCCAAGTTAGCAAGCTCCTTGGCCAACATTGATAGTAGGAAAATTACATTCCTAACATATGGCAAAGAAAAAACTGATGGAAGTGATGTTACAATTTTCTGTGCTGACAGCGAAGAACATAGTTGGAAAGGTGAAATAATCGACTATTTGATGCGGGGTAACCTACCCGCTAACCAAGTAGAAGCTCGAAAACTTAGAGTTCGAGCTGGTCGGTTCACGATCATTGATGGAGAACTGTATAAAAGAGGTTTCTCTTCACCGTACCTAAAGTGTCTAACGCCAGCCAAAGGAAACTATGTGCTCCGTGAAATTCATGAAGGAATTCGTGGGAATCACTTAGCCGGCAGAGCTCTCGCGGGGAAAGCATTACGCCAAGGATACTTTTGGCCAACGATGAAGCAAGATGCTATTGAGTTAGCGAAACATTGTCACGCATGTCAAGAGCATGCTAACTTCCATCACCAGCCGGCTACAATCTTACAGCCCCTGGAAAGTCCTTTACCCTTTGCTCAATGGGGAATGGATTTGGTTGGTCCTTTTCCTCCTTCTACAAGACAAAGAAAATTTTTGATAGTTGCTGTGGATTATTTCATCAAATGGGTCGAAGCTGGACCATTGGCCAAAATATCTGAAAGAGATGTAATCAATTTCTTATGGAAGAATATAGTATGCAGATTTGACATTCCTCAAACCTTGGTTTTAGACAATGGAACTCAGTTCTCTGGAGCGAAAATAAAATATTGGTGCAAAGGAATTTTCATCAAGCAGTTCTTCACTTCTATCGGGAATCTTCAAGCCAATGGGCAAACCGAGGTCACCAATCGGACCATTCTACAGCACCTCAAAACACGCCTAGGCAATGCCAAAGGGAAATGGGTAGATGAGTTGTCAAGTGTTCTATGGGCATATCGAACCACTCCACGCTCTTCAACTGGAGAATCTCCTTTCAACCTGGCTTATGGAGCGGAGGCTGTGGCTCCTGCCAAAATTGGAGAGCAATCATGGCGAGTGAAACAATACACATCATCTGGAAATGACCAAGCCCTTCGAATTTCATTGGACTTGGTGGATGAATTGATGAAGCTTCGACACGAGCCGAGAGATATCGAGCTTGTATGACTAAAGCATACAATGATAGAGTCAAGCCAAGGTCTTTCCAAGTTGGAGACCTTGTATTGAGAAAATCTAACATCTTGAAGTCCGTTGGCATGCTAGATCCGAAATGGGAAGGCCCATACAAAGTAATTGAGATAGTGAAGATGGAAACATATCGCCTCCAACATTCAGATGGAAGAACTTTCCAGACCTTGGAACGTGGCCAATCTGAAGAAATTTTATGCATAAATTGCAACTCCCTCCAACATTAAGCTATATTTACCTTTTTTGTTATTAGCATATTTTCTTTATGTTTCTCTATTACAATTTTGTGATGCAGTTTTCAACTAATTTCATTATTTTGTTATACAAACAGATTACTTTGTCGAAAGCATATCATATCTCCTCTCCTATACTAACGCTTACTTACGACATAAACGTTATAGACCCTAGCAATCATAAAAAAATTCCCAACAATAAGAGGCTTGGCCAGCCCCATGGGACATTTGAACTTATGATGCTGTAAGAGGTCAGAACGATATAATAATATTATAAGTCCCGGGATACCTCACCACACACCAAGTGGGTTTAGGAATTCCCCATGAGACATAATCTTGGGAGACTGATCCCCTCCCAAGAACTCCAATGTTAAAGCGATAGTATTTTATCCATCAAGCAAGTATGCAATAGCAACTTCAAAATACAAAGAGATATGATAACCGACAAAATTGAATATATATAAAAAAGGAAAATAATTGTTCCTCCACCAACTGCTTACGTACTCAAAAAGAGTAAACAAAATCTAAGACTTCAAAGTCTTTATTACAAATAAAAAATATTGCCCAAAAGTGGCAAGAAATAATAAAGCTAAACTGCTCCACGGCTCCAAAGAGTAGTTTCCATGTAGCTTCGACACGCACCCCTCGTTGTTATTCAAGCTAGAAGTTCGAACGCAAAGCTTCGATCATCTCCTCGTCACCCAGACCTCCCAATAAATTTCCTAAGGCTGGATCTGAGTCATCTTCAACTCTTTCAGACGCAGTCCTAGGCTCCGAAATTTTAGGGTAAATCTTCATAATAATTTCCTCCGGAACTAATTGTGTTTTCCGCAGTTCTTTGCGATAATCCACTACAACTTTATCATGAATAACAATCGCCCGCTGAATCACTTCATCTCTAAAAGCTGTGGATGCTCGATAGCCTTCAATCGCTTTTTCTCCGGTACTTCGCAAAAGACTCTTGTCTACTGTCGAGTTGAAAAATTTCTCTCCGGTCTCCGATTCATGGGAATATTTCTCCTTAAGTTGCTCCATCTCCTTGCACAATGCATCGTACTTTTTGGATTTTTCTTCAAGCTCCTTTTGCGACTTGAGAAAATCATCTTGAGCCTTAGTGTTTTCCTCGCCAAGTCTTTGGCACTCACCCCTTAAGGACGTCAGATCGTCATCAAATTTTTTCCCAGAATTTCGAGACCTCTCTTCTCGAAATTGAAAAGTGTGAGCAAGCGATAAAATCTGTAAACACCCATAGACAAAGAGTATTATTTACTACATAAAAATTATAACAAGTAACAAACATATAATAATATACCTGGAAGGCAGACGAGGCAAGAGACCGAGTTAATACTTCGGTAAGCTGAGGCAGTAGATGCAACCTGTCATGATCTCCAATGAGATTAGCTCCGGTTCTCCAACCAATCTCTGGATCCTTCAAATCCCAAAAAGAGCCAGCATTATTCCTATGATTCACACCCTCCAAGAACAAGTGGAGACCCTCACGAGTGTCGGGAGGAACTGTTCGTTCATCATCACATCTTCTTTTTGGATGTATTCTACCATTATCATTCTCCCTAATATGGGTATCACGGCCAGCATCATTTTTTCTACCACCATTCCTTCGGTCCCGAGTGTCAGTATTTCTAGATGGAGGACCAGAACGATTGACACGGTCGGATGGCCCGGGAGAATTCCTCCTCCTTGAAATCCCTTGGGAATGATGATTACCTCGATCCATTGGTGACTCTTTTCTCGACATCTTTGACGAAGTCTTCTCGTTTTTCTCTATGCAAGCGCGAACCTCCGCCAAACTTATTTTGTCACCTACAAACAAACACAAAGAGAAAAGAGAGAATGATCAATAAATAAATTTAATAAATTTTAAATTAGCACAAGTAGAAGAATTCCAAGAAGACGCAAAATACAATTATCAAAATTCAACTTGGACAAAGCATTACCAATAGGAACCAAACTCCTAGGATCGACTAGTTCGTCAAAAAGACCTAAGGATCGACAGTCAAGCTGCAAAGTGCGATGAGTTTTACCAAGTATGATTTTTCTAGGACCCGGACTCTAACTCGTGGGAACCCCCCCCCCCCCCCCCACTATAATCCCAAACGTAAAAAAAACTCCGATCTCCACGCACTCTTTGGAGACGAAAAACGGGATAAAAATTTATAGTCCACACGAGGTTGAAAATAAATATAAGAGTTGGGCATAGAACGACGCACCACGAAGAGTGAGAAAAATAGCTCCGCAGTCGGAATCAATTGAATTTCGCTCATTCTACGGAGAAAACATGAAAATACAAGGATAGCCCCTGGGGTCAACTGACTAAAACTCACACCAAGCCTACAAACAATTTATATCAAAATGGCATTAGGAGGAAGCGAAAACCCATAATTAAAATACTCCAAGTAAACGGCGAAATATCCCGCAGGAGGGCACTGACAAGAATCTTCTTTTTTCGGAATTTTCATAATATGTTTTGTCAATATGTCAAGTTTCTCGTATGAGGTTGAAATTTTTGAATTTCCCAATACACACTCCTCAACCCCCTCCGATAAATCTCCGGATCTACTCCTTTCACAATAGTCAAGTTTACTAACAATTTTTAAGGGGGTCGGACTCTTCGGATCACGCGGAAAGGGGGTGTCTAAATCACTCAAAGGCGAAAGACAGTCATCAAAATAAATATTGTCACTAGACTCCGTGTGCAGAGATAGATCGTTACTCCGATTCGCCATCAACAAGGATAATATCTTACCCCGAGATGGACACCCTGCAAATATATATATATATATATATTTTATAAAAAATATATATATATATATAATTCATACTCCTACAACTTTCACGCAAACAATTAATCAAGTCATAATATTTTAAATATTTGACTAAATATATAAAAAAAACACAGAGTTAAAATATATATATATTGTCACACATTCACATAACAATAAATAATACGTATATATTGGCAAAGAATAAGAATATATATGTATATGCATAAGTGTGTATATTCATATATTTATCCATCTCTCACGGCCCAAAGACCCGTCGCCACCGCATCTTCACCCCTCCCTTGCCGCCCATCGCCGACATCCATGGTCGGTGCTCCAGTTCAATCCAGGAATGCAGCTGTCGGCAAACCATCTCCCTTCACCACCAGATGTCGTTGTGTCTCCTCCAGCCCTGCAACAGCACGCCGCCTATCTCTTCCCGGGATTTACTCGTTGTAGCTTGAAATTCTGCAACGATCTCGTGCAGCCACCCCCTTCACGATCTGTTCGTGCTGCCGAATTCCCTCTTCTCCAAGCTCGGCTGTCGCGCGCCTTTTTCCTCTCCAAGCTCGCCTACCGCGGCTGGCTCTTTTCCAGATCCGCCACCAACTGCGTCTTCTCCACTCGTCGCCGCCTCTCCTTTGGATGTGCCCCAAACCGTCGTGCACCTTCTGACGCCGCTAGTCAGACTCCTAACCGCTATCGCCGTACTTTTTGGGTTTACACAAAAAGGCCCTTGGAGACGGTGGAGAATTGGATAGATATGAATTTACACACAATACATACACAATATATTCACACTTTCACGTTGCAATATAGAGAGGAGGCGAGAAACCAGATTCTCAAACAAACATACATCTCAATATTATAATCGGAGATAGGAGATGGTTGATACCTTCCATATGCCTCCCCTAAATTAAATCTTCTGGAACGATGGTTGGCCCGCAACCTAGCTAAAGCAAACACTGCACCAAAAATTTAACAATTAAATTGAGTTAGTAAGTTGAGATGAAAACTATACTGCGGTGCTGAATTTATAATAGTCGTAGCTGATAGAGTTCTACTGAGATTCTACAATTAATATTCTAGTAGGATTTTAATTCTATCCAATTACATGGTGATTATTATTAGTCTACCAGGATTTTAATTCCACTGTATCACAGCCCTACTACGTTTTCTCCATTATGATTTCTTCATATCTGACCGGGCATGTCGATCCCCGTAATTTGATCCCCGCGACCTGACCAGGCAGGTCGATCTCCGTAATTTTCGCAGTGGCAAATAATATTCGTTCTCGGCAACTAATTTTTGGCAATACTCCGATAAAAATTCTACTCTCGGACCTCTCCACACACGCGGCATGCCCGAGAGTTGGGGGGGGGGGGGGGGGCCTATGATAGGTTACACCTAAAAATTCAACTGGGCCTGAGCCCAATCATGAAGGTCCACTTCAAATATTTTTGAGGCCCAAGATTATTTAAATATTATATATATTTAATTCAAGCAGACCCTGAATTCTACAAAAGCCTATACGAGGCTCAAGCCCGTGAAACTCTCCGAATATCTATAAATAGCTCAAGTCACCTCATTATTAAGGTACACACTTTCTTAAGCACTATATCACTCTACTCTCGATTATTATTCCTTGAGTAATCGTTGACTTGAGCGTCGGAGTGCCTTTGCCGGAAATCCTCCCGGCTCCTCTGACTTTATTTTGTGACGTAGGAACAACCCACTGAAGATCTTCTAAGGGAACGTACAAGGACTTATTGATACTCTGGACTTTGCGGAAGCAACGTGTCGAGTACAAGTGATTTTTGACTACATCAGGTGGAAAGCAATTTAATTTAGTTTTTTATGTTTTAGATGATGCGTTTGAATCTATGCATATATAGTACTTATGCAAAGTAAATTTAGAAAAATTAAATTTATGTGATGTAGACTTCGAAAGTTAATCTAATTATATGCGTCGACAAAATGATTTTTTGCCTGAACTTTATTTAATTAGCTTTGAATGTAATTAATTACACTAAATGATCCACGTAACCATATTAATTTGATTTATATATACTTTTCTAAATAAAATTTGATTATAAAAATTTTCCAACGCATTAGATATTTATGGTAAAATACTTGTTAATTACTGATATTTTTAATAAAAATATTAGTTTAGGATAATTTAGGAAGAAATTGTTAATGCTTGACTAGTGTACCTTGTACGCGATGCGTGCATATACATAAATTGTTTTATGTTAATTGATTTTTATTTTATTTTTAGAACTCATGAATTAAATATTCAAAAGTTAAACGTGATAACTATCTAATTAATCTAATTTTTTTTAAAAAAAATATATGTGATGCTCGGGGCTGAGGAGGCTGAGCTTCTCCTGGTAAGTTTCTAGGCAGGGGAAGACATGAATGAACCGATCTCTTGCCGGAATGAGAGGGATCTGAGACTGTGTAGGTATGAGACTACATAGTTGATTAAACTTAAAAGATTTCATATGTACTACTCATATCAAGAAGGTGCGTCTTCTTTTCGAGAGCTCATCACATAAGAACTTCAGAGTTAAGCGTGCTTGACTTGTGACAATTTTAGGATGGGTGATCTTCTGCGAAGTTTCCTTAGGTGCGTGTGAGTGAGGACATAAGCACGCTGAAAAGACTCGTCTTGATAGAGTGGGTCGTAACAAGATATCTCTAATCTAAAATTTTAAAAATACGAGCAAAGATAGCGAATGCCATTTTGGTAAATAAAATTTTTCTAATGGCTAAAAAAGAAAAGACCGTATAAATAATAAAATGACTAATTTATCTAATAATTTTTGTTTTTTGAGAATTAAGTTAGGATAGAATCGTAATTTAATCTCAAGTTTTACCAATAATTTAAAGTTAGTTAATTAGAGGGTGTTTACTATAATAATATAGTAAGATATATAGATTTTGTGTAAGATATCTATACCTATATATTAAGTAAAAGACCTTATGGTCTCTTGGTCTGGTATGCCATAAATTAAAAATTAAAAAAAAACTGTTCCCTACACTATTTGAATTTTTTTCCCACCATTATGATTTAACTTTTTTAATTTAACTATTTCTTTTCTTTCATCTCAATTTTTTATTTAATATATATTACAATCATTTTAATTGAAAATTTTAATTGAAATATAATTTTATTATAAAAATAAATTATTTAACACGCATTGCGTGCAACAAGTCGTTAGTATATTTGATATGTGATCTTGTAGTGAAATGCAAAGAAGTCGACGGTGTCTATGAGTCTATCGTTGAGTGATTTCATGTTACATTAGGAATGACAATTCCGAAGTATGTGTTAAAATACTAATAAGTGCATGTTTGATACAAAATGAGTTGGTATTGTAATGCGTATTTCTATCTCATTTTCTATACTCACGCTTGGTTTGACATTGAAATGAGAATGTTCATTCTCATTGGAATGACTATTCTCATGAACATGAGAATAATCATTCCATCCATTTTTGGATGAAATGGTTATTCTCACCTCCCATTTTCTTGTTTATATGCAATCTTTTTCATATTTAAATTATTTAAACTAATATTTACTTATATAATTATATCAATATATTATAATATATATAAAAATAATTATGTTATTATTTTATTATAATAATAATAATAATATTTTTGTGATAATATTATTTATTAGTATTATGATTTATTTATTATTATTATTTATGGAAGTTTAATAAAAAAATTTTATTTATTTATTACAAAAATATTATTATTATTTAATATTATTTTGAAAATAATAATTAATAATTATTTATCTATTATAAAAATTAAAAAATAATATTATAATTGGATCTTATTATTATAATAAATTAATAATAATTATTATAAAATAAAAATTTAAATTAGTTAAACTATATAATGATAATATTTTATAATAATTGATACATCTTCAATATTAATAATAATAATAAAAAGCTTATGGATTATTATTATTATTTTGATATATGTAGTTAAAATATGATTTTTTTATTAAAAAAATATTTCATTCAATTTTTTTTTATTTTAATATTATCAATCGTTGAAATGGATTAAAACAAACCATTTCATTCTCAATCTCATTTCATTCCAAAATTTACCTTATTCATTTCCTACGTACCAATCATGCATGCCCTAATAAGTTTACTATTTTTTGAATTGATATGTTAGCACGCACGAAAATCTTGTACAAAAATATACAAAAAAATTTTCCTCCAATATAATATAAACGGGTTTTTTTAAAAAATAATTTATTTTTTTAAAAAATCAAAATTAATTTGAATTGGACAAAATTACAAAAATATAACAAACGATGTCCACAACGGCGGACGTTGAACTTGCTACAGTGGCACGCCTTCTTCCCTTATTTTTTTTTTATTTTTTAAACGTATTTATGATAATTTAATTTCCTCATAAATTTGTAAATAGGTGATAAAATGATAAATCAAACTTAAATGTATTGGAGGACTCAATCTATTTAATACTCGACTAAATTTAAGAAAAAAATATTTTATATGCACCAATTGTTTTTTTAAACATGGATTAAATTATTTTTTATTATAAATAAAACCTCAAATTATTATAATTAAAAATTATTTTAAAATTGTAGATTGATTATTTGATCTCATGTTTATTTCAATTTTTAAATAAACTATGTATTAATCATAGTTTATTTAAAAAGGTAAGTACAATGTATCCTTTTTTTAATGCGTCGATGATTGTGCTCTAATGTTGTCTTATCTCGTATGGGACTTGGGAGTGAGTTGTCTCCATAAAAGTAGTAAATTGATTCCTTTTATGAAAAGCATTGAGGAACTTTGATGTTCCAAGTTGTCACCCTATGACCATTGTGCTGATTTTGAATCAACATGATGGCCGGGATTTACTAAATAGGTGTCACAAATGCTGAGCTTTATCAGAATTATTCATAGTTTTTTTTTAAAAAAAAATTCTAATCATTGTTATTTTAATTTTGAGTATGTTTCATTTAGACGGCTTTTTTTTCCGGTGAGTTTCGTTGATTCGATTGTATATAAAGTAAAAATAATAATTTCAATATACAAATTAAAAAATTTCATTAGTCGTGTCGAATAAGATATCTATATCATAAAATTAAAATGTAATATAAATTTTACATGAGTTTTTTTAAATTTTATGATATAATTAAAGTAAATTAATATCAATGATTAATTGAATCATTATTTTACTCCACATTCTGATTTGAAACACTTGCGAATAAACTAACCTAACAATGAGACAGGGTCCGGAGTGGGCCAAAAGTTTGGGGTTTAAGGAGCGATAAAATGTATGCAAAAAGATTGAATGTTTTTATTTGAGGAGGAGAATTATGATCCCATGACCGTCCCATCTCTAAATTTCAATGACACCCAAAAGATGGTCAATTTCACGAGTTTATTTAGTTCACAATCAGAGACATAAACAAGATCTAATTTCAATTTAAAAGAAACACTATCAGTAATGTTTCTTATAATTTAACACATTAATTCACCTCCGTGCCTCCATTAATGTTTAACTATTTGAGATGACAAAGAAACAAAAGGCCTTTGTTTTTAAAAATAATTGTACTTAAAAGATAAGCCGACTTGATTTATATACAAAATGATAGATATATTTGTAATATATAAAGTAATATTTTTTAATAAGCCCGGGTCGAATAGGAGATTTGTTTCATAAAAATATTATGTGAGAGATATTTTTTGGAAAAATTATTTTTTGGTCATGTATGTTTGTTACTTTGCGATTTTGGTACTCTATATTTTTAAATTTCAGTTTTAGTTCGGTATCTTTATTTTTTTATGCGAAGGAAAAAAACATTGTTTAATTTGAATCTTCATGCTTCTCGGTAGTTTGAGTTACGTGCCACATTTTTTGACAATTTTAGTCCTTTTTTCGATGTGGCGCTGATGTGAAATCAATGCAGTACTGATGTGCAGCTGACGTGTACAGTGCCACATCAGCATTTTCAAAGAAAAAAGACCGAAATTACAAAAAATCGAAACATGCAGGACTAAAACTGAAATATGAAAACATAGATGACCAAAATCGCAAAGTTACAAAGATACATGATCAAAATTGCAGTTTTCTCATATTTTTATGGAGAGAACTACATTTGGTCTTGTTATTTATATTTTTTTTTTACTTTTGGTCCTGTTAACAGTGAATTTGTATTTTCAATCATGTAACTTGCATTTTTTTTCCATCTTTGTCATGTATACAGTGAAATTTCATCTTTAATCTAGTAACTTGTATATTATTTATATTTTTGTCCTTTAATTTGTAGTTATTTTAATTTTTTATTAGTCATAAAATGACCGAAAATAAAAGATATACAATTAAATGATCAAAATGAAAATATTACACAAGTTAGATGACTAAAATAAAATTTCATCGTACGTAACATGAGTCCATGACCAAAATGAAAAATGCATACAAATGACATGATTGAAAATATATAAAAAATGAAAAAATGAAAATCAAATAAACTAAAAATGTTGTTTAATTCCCCAACTTTATGATACTTAAATATACAAATTTTTTGAATGAGAATGGGCCCATATCATCTCTTAAAAAAAACCTTTTTTCCCTTTGTGGGTCTCAAAGCCGACTAACTTAGCAAATAATCAATCATTGTCCCGTACCAAATTGTAATTATTTATATTTTATAATATAATAATTTCTTCCCAGCTGCTGGATATACACGCAACAGTCCAGATGCATTTTGCAAAGCGTTTTTAACTCAGTTTTTTAACACGATTTAGCAGTACGTAAATACCTATACGGCTTATATATATTAATTCAAAAAATAATTGTATGTTTCCTAAAGCTTAGTTATTAAACGTATTTTATGACTTTGTTCCTGCATGCACTTCGAATCAATTTTCCAGTAAACTCTAATAATTCATCGTACATAAATCTTGCTTATTGCATATTATTTCAAATCTAAATCTTTATCTTCATTTCTTAAGCCCAGAAACCACGATTAATCATAATTAAATTGCATTGTTTACATGATGCGACTATTTTTCGTCAAAACCGCACCAAAACACTTGCCATAGTATGGCCTACGTCATAATAATATGTAAATAACAACGCAATTAAAAAGTCGTCATTCGCTCTGTTTTTATTTATTTAATTTTTTTTCGTCATTCACTCTGTTGACTGTTAACTACTATTCAAAATTATTACTATAACTATGCTAAGAAAAAAATTTATTCCTCTAATAAATAAAAGCCGTCTTCTTCCTAAATATTATATTATAATATTCAAATATATTAGTCTTCTATTTGTTAGAGTATTTGTTTATTTCACTAAACATATTTGGTTTGAAATTTCTCTACCTGTTAGACTGTTAGCGTCTACTAGAACGGTCAGATGAGCTAACCCATGGCGGGGCAGGCCGGCCCACCAAAAACCACCTTTTGGCGGGTTAAGGGCAGGCCGACCCACCATCCCAGCGGGCTGAAAATCCTCAACCCAACCCAACCCAAGGTGGGTTGTGGGTTAGGCGGGCCGGCCCACGAATTGAATCATTACAAATAAAAATAAATAAAAATTATTATAATTAATTATAAATATAATTTCATAAATAAATATTAATATAAACATATTAATAAAAATTTTAAATATTGATTTCGTATGTGTAAATTTTATATAAAATAATTAATACAAAAAAAATTCACAACTTTTATTATAAAATACATATATCACAATATAAATAAAAATAAAATATTAATTTTTCAGGCCCGCGGGCCAACCCAGGCTCGTGGCGAGCCACCGCGCGGGTCGCGGGCCTAGGCGGGTTGGCCCATTTAGGCCCACCTTTTGTTGGGTTGAAAAAATTTCAACCCAATCCACTTAAATTATGTGGTGGGTCGGGCCGACCCGACTGGCCTAACCAAAATTGACGACTCTACGTCTTACTATGCCCAAATTATAAACTTAATTGGTTTCGAATATTGAATATTGTTTCCTCCAGCTTTATTTTTGTCAGAGACGAAGCCAAAAAAAGGGGCCAGTGCCAGTCCATGTGACCGCCCTCCTTCAAATCCTTCGAACTTATCTAGTTATTTTTTGTTTCATTAATAAATATTAATGTTTTAAAATAATTTTAGCACCCCATCCCCTTTTAATTTAGTTAAACCCTTCACAATTCCACTAATTATTAAATAAAGATATTTTAATTTAATAATTATAATTTTTTTTAGAAAAACTACTAATTCATATGATCTAAAGACACAATTATTCGATATTTTTTTTTACTATTAGTTTTTATTTTAATAGTTTTGGAGAAATAACAATAATGAAATTTCGCTCCCTGTAATGTAATTTTCCCATTTTTTTGTACAATGTGAACTATATTTTTATATTTGAAAGAGACTTCATTGTTATTGTTTCAAATGATCCATTGATCATTCAAAAAAATAAATAAAAAAAAGCAATCCGACCGCAACAGTCCACCACTCAAATCGGTAAAACTAATTTTACATGTAAACTCGTGATTTTTTGTAAAAAAAAAATAAAAAATCTAGCCGATCGCATAAAACAAGTACTTGCATGGTTCGAATTTTTTAAAAAATAAAATAAAAAAACCGCAAAGACGCACTGTGACCATATTTAAATAATCGTGTCTAATTCGGATCAGGGTTCGTATTTTTTTAAAAAAAATTTGTTTGAATTATTAAATTAAAATAATTAGTATTTGAGAATTAGTGACTGTGGGAGGTTTCGACTAAAATAAAATAAAGTTAACAGAGGGTTAAAATTATTTTAAGAAATAAATAATTCTTAATATTAATTATAAGGGGAAGATGCGGGAGGTTGAGATTTGACAAGGCCGAGGGGCAAAATTTATACCATGTTTCACCATGTTGGCATGAATTGACTGCGAAACCGAGTTGAATTGCCAATTACATCTTTAACAAATTCATTTTTAGGATACAACCATCATGACTTCCAAGATAAAATTCAAAGGAAGCAAAAACTTTAGAAATAAGTCAAATAACGTAATAATATTTTGAAATTGAATCAGATGCCAAAATTGTCATAGATGCTCTTAACTCCTCGTGTCTGATCAATCCAGCTTGGGCCTTTTAATTGAAGATTGTAAACTTCTTGACGAAGAATTCCAATCTTGTTTGTTTTATTTTGTTAGGCGATCAGCGAATCAAGTTGTTCACGCTTGAGCTAGGGCGGTAGGTTCTTTGTCTGATTTTGAAGGCCGAGTTACTCTCTTGCCTTTTCTTTATTCCGGATGTACTTTTGGTTGACTCTATTTAATATTAAGCTTCTTTCGAAAAAAAGATAAACGTAATAATATTTTGAAAAAGATAAACGTTCTCGGCCTTTAGATTATTTTTTTGTTGGAATCGACGATCAGATTTTCAAGTATTCATTAATTAGTTTGGTGTACAATTATTTAAATGATCGATGCTCATATATATATATATATATTTCTAAATTGGCTGCATGTCACCATTTCGTACAAGTAAAATTTGGCATATTAATTTTATTTTCTTTGAAAAAATTAAAATAAAAATTGGCATCAACCTGATTTAATTAATTAATTACATGGTTCTGGACTTCTGGTTCGTTGAATATCTCACGGTGCTTATAATGGTTGCCTATCTAATGGTGTACTTCAAGATAACATTAATTTTCAAATTATAAGATATAACAAGCACAATTATTGTGCGTTCTCCTCTACTTATTTCTTTTAACACAACAAGCACTACTGTTGGTTCTTTATGGAGGAATTAATTAGAAGATCGATCGATTTGTTTACTATATGATAATTACAGTACATAACTATACAATGACTGTGCATTGTGTTTGAATTTTTTTTGTTTGAGTTTCAAGTTTCAACATGCAGTACTATATATATAAACCAATATAAGTGATATATCATTGGGCTCCCGATCCGATCCTCGCTTGAATGCAAACTTATCTAATTAATGGGAGACAATTTCTAGCAAGTATCTTGAGAATCTATCGAAATTCATGATAATGTTTCTATATAATCTATTTTTAAAAATTATAATTTCTTCAACAATAAATTTCTCTTTTGCGAAGGAAGTAACGACTAACGACAAGGAATTAATTTGGGGATAAACGGCCCTCATCCACCAAATTCGTTCTATTATTATTATTATTATTATTATTATTATTATTATTGGTTTTTTTTTTGAGGAAAATCTATTTTTGATTTTGGTCTTTTAACTTATTAATTTTTTGTATTGGTATACTAATTTAATTTTAATTATCAACAGTCAGCCGTGATCCAATTGTTTACCTGATAACTTGACAAGTCGGTATTTTCCAAAGTCATGCCATTATTTTCTTTTTTCATCACGCGCGCCAACATTTTTCAGTATGTACTACACCACAATTGAACCAAAATAACCCAAAATTAAAAGTTAGTGTATATACCAAAACCGAACTTTAAAAACATAGTGGACTGAAACCCAAAATTCAACAAGTTAATAGACGAAAAAACAATTTTCTCCGAAAATTCAACTATTTAAAGGACCAAAAAACTATTTCCCCCTCCCAAATTAAAATTCATAACCCTAAACACATTTTTTTAAATTAAATATTCGTTTAAAACTTTAAAAATCCATCAAATGATATTTTCTAATCATCTAGTATAATACAATATATATATATAACGAGATCAACACTAAATGCACTTAAAATAATTAATTAAACATGTTAAAAAATATTTTCATAAACTAATTAATATTGTTGATCATATATATGCATGAAGTCCTAGCCAACCGTGTAATCCATATCAACATCATTGTCCGCTTCCAGCAAAACCCAATAATTTCAATAAAATAGAAAGTTCGCATGTCATTCAAGTCAAATCACTAAATTAACTTTGTTCTACCAATCTTCACTCACTTCTTTTTTATCCTAAATATATTATGGGGTTAATTCAAGAATAAATTACACGCGCCATCCAACCCAGAAATCC
Organism: Henckelia pumila; assembly: GCF_033568475.1. Classification (NCBI taxonomy): domain Eukaryota; kingdom Viridiplantae; phylum Streptophyta; class Magnoliopsida; order Lamiales; family Gesneriaceae; genus Henckelia; species Henckelia pumila. Next base: position 84,165,657 of record NC_133120.1, read on the forward strand.
AACACCACAACTGGCATACACCCCGAAATTCTCAAATCTTACCATTTTATGAACTGGTTTGCACTTCAAATCTGAGCTCTGAAACCAAGATTTCTGTGTATAAATGGATTCCCCATTAATCTTTAAATGTCAACCGCTTCATGCACATGCAGCAAAGATAATACTAATAACACATACAATTGAATTCGTGTATATATATATATATATATTTATATGTTACTACAATGTACTCACAATCAAGTGAAGAAGGAGGCGGCAGCAGCATATCGCCGACATATGAAGGCGAAGCGAACATCTTCTCCGGCCGCAAAAGTTACCGCGGGGTGAGACGTAGAAAGAGCAGCGGGAAATGGGTTTCCGAAATCCGGGAGCCAAGAACTCCGAACAGAATATGGCTAGGGACATTCGCCACCGCGGAAATGGCGGCTGTGGCCTATGATGTGGCGGCGCTCGCCCTTAAAGGCAAAGAAGCCGAGCTCAACTTCCCGAACTCAGCTCCCTTTTTACCCGTCCCGGCTTCCGCCTCCCCTCGCGACATCCAGGCCGCCGCCGCCAGTGCCGCGGCGGCCGCGGCTGCAGCAGTGGATGCTATTGGCGGCGGCAGGAATGCCTTCCAAACACCACCTGCCGTGGATGAGTTCGTGGACGAGGATCTGATCTTCGACATGCCTAATGTTCTGTTAAATATGGCTCAGGGAATGCTTATGACTCCTCCACGCCTTTGTTTTGCTGCAGACGAAAATACACTAGATGATAACCTCTGGAATTATCCCTAGAGGAAAATTCGACCATACCCATGGGTATTACCTTCATGGGTTAGGTGACAATATTTAATTGATGCATATACCATGGGGTAGGATCGGATCAACCATCCCTAGATATGAGCGTTTTTCGGATCGAAGCCTCGCTCGATTTGCTTCAAGAATAAGAATTTTCTGCCGGAGAATTAATACATATACATACATATTAAGTTTGAAATTATCATGCGAGTAACAGTGTGTATGTTTGCTTTGTAATTAAAGTATATTTAATGTTAGCTCACTTCTGCTTAATTAATTTGTTTTTCAAGAAACGTACCAATATTAATTAGTTACACCTAATGCATGCCTCAACAAACCGTAATGGTTTTTGCAATATTACTTGTATCTAAAAAAGTTCAACATGTGTGGATTAAAAATGACAAGTCGATCATATAAGATCAAATAAGTTTCTGGCTATGGTTTTCTTAGCTTTTTGTCAAGTATGGAGATCCCTTGTATGCTTGAAGCATTAATATTAATATCAATCTTCAACTCAAGCCAGCATCTATAGTCAGCTAACTCAATCTTGAACTCAAGCCAATGTTTTTAACTTGAAAATTAATCCAATATCACTAGTATATATTTTTATAGGAGAGTTTGAGTTTAAATTAAGCTAGCTGATTCGTGCTCTATTACAAACTGAAAAACATTTGAATTCGACTCAAGTACTTCGATTTTGAACTCGTTAAAGATTCGATTTCAAGCTAACCTATTTCACTATTCTTGAGCGTTCAAATAATAGAAGTTAATGGCGATGTGCAACGACATGAATAATTAATAAGGGGTTGGTTGAAATTAGCAATCAAGTTGGGCTGATGTTTAAAAGGGAATGATTTAGTCTCTGATTTTCAGGATTTTATGACGTGTAATTTGTAATTTTTTGTTTAAAATTTTAAGAATGTTGTCGACTTGTCGTCATTAAGTATGTTTTGCAAGCTCTAAAAATAAGTGATTATGATTTTTTTTTTGGTTAAAAAACATTTCATAATCACTTGTTCTTAATTAGAGTTCATAAACATTACCATAATACTGATAACCCTCAAGATTAGAAAGTATATACTAACCGTTGTGGCACAGGAGATTCATGTACATAAAATATAGATTAACCTTTAAAAAAAAAAGATGGAAGAATATATAAATTTGAATGATCTATAAATTATGCGTAATGGAACGAACACACGTTCCCAAAAAAATAATAAAGTTTAGAGTCTTTTTAATAGTATATATATATATATATATATATATATATATATATATATATATATATATATATATATATATATATATATATATCTCAACCTTTAGTTTTACTTTTTTCCTAATTTTATTATTATAATAATCATTCCTGGAGAATATAATTTATAATATTCTAAAATCAAACAAAATAAAGTTTAGTGACTAAACCAAATGCAAATAAATTAAAATTATTCAAAACAGACCTTAAAATATAGCTAGATGTCTTTAGCAAGATTTATTACAAAGTATTCAAATAGATTTATATAGCTCTGGGTTTTTGAATAAAACCATTGATCTGCATGAGTTCGAGGGTTCAACCATAAAAGATGAGTTTCACAATTCGATTTATTTGTACATAAACAATCCACTTTACCTATATAACTTCACATTACAGACATTTCAAGCCATGATATATATAAAAGTGTTTGAATTTCGGGCCTCATTCAAAACGTATATATACTGGTTAAATGGATTTAATTATATGCATACATATGTATAAAAAGATGGCTTTAATTATGGAGGATGCAAGGAAAAGACATACTTTGTACGTGTACTTCATAAAAAATTATTTGAACTACTTTGTCTGTACTTTATTATGAATATATATATATTTTTTTTGAATCTTGATGACTGAAAAAATACCACGAAAATGCACTTCATAAATTAAATAATCGTGTTGTGCGTCAGTGCACAAGTGCCTGCATTTTTTCTTGCAGTCAAGATAAGAAATAATTAGAGATTTGAGCAAATTCATTTAGGACCACTAAACCTTAATCATCATTTCTCTAGAATGATTATTATATTCTAAACATGTGTCTCATTTTCATTGGTGCCCTTGCACCAATTACTATGTTTATTCAATATTTTATCGAAAAATATCATTTAACGTTGGAACGGTTTTACACAGGTATTCAGTAGATTAAAAATATACGTAAACATGCGGACAACATGCATATCCTATTCATGCACATTGGTGACATGTGAGTCCTTCATGTAGACTAGCTAGCTTGTAGCAACTTAAAACTTCAATTCTCCATACACTAATTACTTGTACTGTATTAACCATTATTACCCCCAAAATAACCTTTCTTTAGGGGAAAATTATACTACTTTTACTTATGAGTGGGCCACAAATAAAATGGGGATTTTTCAAGATATGACAGTGGACCCATCCTTTTCAAATCTTTGGGCCAACTTAATTTATAAATAAATTTAGATGGAATTTATCGCAAATTTGTTAAATGTTGAAAAATTAATGATAACCATTATTTATGGCGAATATTCTGATTACTAGTGAATAAAATCCATCATATATAATATATTCAATCAAAATTATTTCAATAAAATCGTGGAAAAGAGACGAGAGTAACTGCATATGACATTCATTAATGGGCCTCAACTATCCATAAACCAAGGTGGCCAATAGAGAAGGCCTAGGAAAGTACACCTGCAGGATTAGGCCTATAGTCGAAAAAGCCCATATAAATTCGAATGGAAAGCCCAAATTAATTGGTAAGCGCTCGAGTTCCGAAAACGTAACCCTATCATAACTATAATAACTCACTGAACCTTGGCTAGTTATCGCCGGCGGCAAAATGGTGAAGTTTCTAAAGCCGAACAAGGCGGTGATCCTCCTGTAGGGGCGGTTTGTGGGCCGAAAAGAGATGATACTGAAGAATTACGATGACGGTACTCGTGACCGCGCCTACGGCCACTGCCTCGTCGCGGGAATCTCCAAGTATCCCGGGAAGGTGATCCGGAAGGACTCCGCGAAGAAACAGGCAAAGAAATCACGTGTCAAGGCGTTTGTGAAGCTAGTGAATTATAACCACATGATGCCCACGCGATACAATCTGGATGTTGATCTCAAAGATGTCGTCACCTCGAAAACGCTGGTTTTGCGTGACAAGAAGGTGGCCGCTTGTAAGGAGATCAAGTCCAGATTCGAGGAGAGGTTTAAGACTGGAAAGAATCGATGATTTTTCTCGAAGCTCAGGTTTTAAGGTGATATCAATTGTTCCAGTATTCTTTTATGTTCAATTTTGTTACACCGATAGTTATTTTGACTAGTGAGGCTAATTTTTGTCATATTTGCACCAATTCAATATAGAGATTTATGGAACTTAACTTTTATTGATATGAACAATGAGAATATATAGATACAAAAAAGTTTCTAGAAAGCGTAAGATATACACAATATAAAATCCTAACTTACATTGTGATATACATGTAAACTAATCAAGAGATAAGGCAAGTAGATAAATACAAATATGAATAATATCTACAAGAATATTTGCTAACATGCCCCCTCAAGATGGTGATTCATGAAAAACACCAATCTTGAACGTTAAATCAAGTAGGAGAGTAGAATTCAGTGGTTTGGTGAGCGCATCTGCTAGCTGATCTTGAGAAGAAACATGGGAGATACGCAACTGAGAGCGTTGAACCAACTCCCGAACAAAATGATAATCCAGCGCTATGTGTTTCATACGAGAGTGAAAAATTGGATTATCACATAAATAAGTAGCCCTAATGTTATCACTATAGAAGACAGGCACAGAGGGCAAAGAGATGCCAAGTTCACGAACGAGAGAGCTGATCCAAGTTATTTCGGCCGCACCAGATGCAATGGCACGATATTCAGCTTTAGTGGAGGAGCGAGCGAGCGACCGTTGCTTCTTTGAGCTCCAGGAAATTGGGTTGGAACCCAAGAAGATGATGTATGCAGCCGTAGAACACCTGTCATCAGGATTTCCAGCCCAACCAGCATCAGTGAAGCCATGCAGAGATAAAACAATATCCTTCCTGATATGAAGACCATAATCAAGAGTGCCATTGAGATAGAGAAGTAAGCGTTTAACAGCGCCCCAATGATGTTCCGAAGGAGAGTGCATGAACTGAGATAAACGGTTGACAGCAAATGCCCCATCAGGGCATGTAATAAGAAGGTACTGTAGACTGCCAACAACCAGTCGATAACGAGATGCATCAGTGGAGGGAGCACCATCATGGAGAGATAGTGATGGCCCTATTGCCAGTGGTGTCTGAACTGGCTTGGCATTCTGCATATTGAAGCGGGCAAGAAGATCAATTACATACTTGCGCTGAGACAGAATGAGACCACTATTGTGTGGTATAACCTCGACACCCAAGAAGTAAGACAACTGCCCCAAGTCTTTGAGAAAGAACTTGGCAGCCAGTTGGGTGACGACATCAGCAACAAGGGACAGAGAGCTACCTGTAACAATCAAGTCGTCAACATAAACTAAGAAATAAACTGTATCAGACTGACGACGGAGAATAAAGAGGGAGGTGTCAGAGAGGGAATTGGAGAAGCCAAGACCCAACAGAAAAGTGCGCAGTGCATGATACCATGCACGTGGTGCCTGCTTAAGACCGTAGATGGCCTTGCGGAGCTTATAAACATGTGTAGGAAGGTTACTGTCACAGAACCCGGGAGGTTGAACCATTAAAACCTCCTCATCCAAGGAGCCCTGAAGAAAAGCATTATTGACATCAAGTTGTCGCAAGGACCAGCCCTGCTGGACAGCAAGACTTAATATAAGACGAATAGTGTTTGGCTTTACGACAGGGCTAAAAGTGTCACTGTAGTCAATGTCAGGGCGTTGGTAGAACCCTTTAGCAACTAGACGAGCTTTGAATCGATTAACAGACCCATCAGGATTGCGTTTGATGCGAAATACCCATTTACAACCCACAAGATTCTGACTGTGATGAGAGGGAACTAGATCCCAAGTGCCATTGCGAAGCAGGGCATCAAATTCAAGAGACATAGCCGACCGCCATCTAGGATCTTTGAGGGCCAGAGAGACACAAGTGGGTTCAAGGTCAGGGGATACAGCTGTAGTGACAAGGAAGTATTTGGGGTTTGGTTTGCGAATATTAGGCTTGGAACGAGTGAGCATAGGGTGAGAGGCAGGCGGCGTGGGGTCATCTGGTGGGTTAGGTTGCGGCGGTGGTGAGGCATCCACGCGAGGGGGCGGGGCAGCCAACTGAACCACGTGTGATGATGGAGAGATCGTAGGAGTGGAGAGAGGAAGAAGGTGAGAGGGGACGGAGGGACAGGGAGGAGAGTCGGAAGAGGGCGAAGAGAGAGTAGAATAAGGGAAGACAGATTCTTCAAAACAAACATGACGCGAGACAAGGAGTTTGGTGGACACAAGATCAAAGCACAAATAAGCACTTTGAGTGAAGGAGTAGCCGAAAAAGACACATGGAGTAGATTTGGGTTCCATTTTATGCTTATTGTATGGTCGCAACCAAGGATAACACAGGCACCCAAAGACACGCAGTTTGTGAAAGTTTGGACATTGACCGAATAATTTTTCGAACGAGGAAGACATAGAGAGATTGGATTTTTGCATGCGATTGATAGTATAAGTGGCGACTGCAAAGGCAAAGGGACAGAAGGTGGGCGGAAGTGAGGCTTGGTGAAGTAGAGTGAGGCCAGTTTCGACAATATGATGATGCCGATGTTCAGCATACCCATTGTGTTCGGGCGTGTGAGGGGGAGTGGTGAGATGAGAGATGCCGTGTTTGGAGAGAAAATGACGTAGAGCCAGAAACTCTCCACCATTGTCAGTGTAGAGAGTGACAATTTTAGTTTTAAACTTGTTTTCAATTAGGGGAGTGAAAACAATGAAAATGGAGAGGACATCAGATTAGCGTTTCATTGGATAGAGCCAGACATATTTTGTGTAATGATCGACAAAAATGACGTAGTATTTATCACCATCCATGGAGAGGATGAGTGAGGACCATACATCAGAGAAAAGTAATTCCAAGGGATGGGAAGATGTAAGAGTAGAGTCATAAAAAGGTAACTTGTGGCTTTTATTAATATGGCAAGAATTACAATTAAACTGTGAGAAAAATTTTGACGAAACAAGAAGGACTCTAGAAGTAACTAAATGACGAATAACTGCAGACGAAGGATGACCTATTCTAGAGTGCCACACAGAGAGAGAGAGAGTCGGAGGTGGCACTGAGTGCGACAGGAGAGGACTTAGAGGAGACGACGATGATTGGCCCAACGTAAGTCCGTGCCTACAGTGCCCGGGGAAGAGTAGGGCCCCCGTGCGAAGATCCTTCACCTGAAATAAGGAGGACAAAAAAGTGACAGAAACATGGTTAGTGTGACAAAGTTGAGTGACCGAAATCATATTTTTTGGTCATATATGGTACACACAAAACATGGTCAAGTAATAATGGGTTGGTAAAAGTAGAAAGAAAAAGAGAGCCTTTGTGAGAAATATTCAAACCAGTGCCATTTCCAACAGTCATTGTGTCAGACCCATCATAAGGCGCATGTAGGGACAGATTGGACAGATCCGTGGTGACATGATGCGAAGCCCCGGAGTCAAGGATCCACTCACTCGAGGGAGGCACGCCCAAAGATTGGGACGCAGAGTGAGCTTGTGGAGGGGCATAGGTCGAAGTAGGGTGTTGCGACGAGGGCGACAGTGTCCAAGGCATATGCTGAAAGGTTGGACATCGATTGGCAGAGTGTCCCGGGGTGCCACGGAGCTGGCAATGGCCGAGATAGGGCCGCGGTGAATGGCTTGGGGGACCCGACAGGGGCCGAGGAGTCCACGGCATAGGGCCGCGGGAATCGCGGGGGTGGTGCTGGCCGAAGTAACGGGGCTGACTGGGAGAGGCACCAGCAGCGGCAGGCTTGGCAGACCGGGAGGCCGGGAAGGCGGTGGTCGGGGCAGCAACGGCAGACATGCAAAGAAGAAGCTGAGCTTTGAAGTTCAATAGCTTCTCATGAAGTTCGTCAAAAGAAATCGATGTTTCACGAGCTTGAAGGGCGTGTGAGAGTTCCTTGTATGAATTGTCAAGACCATTGATAACTTTAAGAGTAAGGTCCTCGGAGTCGTAAGAGACATTCATCAGGGCGAGGGCATCAATAACAGCCTTGATTCCATGCATATAATCAGTGATGGATTTGGAGCCTTTGACGGAGTTGGCAAGCTGATTCTTAAGTTGAAGGATCCTACCACGGCTCGGGGCAGCATAGGTTTTTACTAGAGTCGACCATGCATCAAACGATGTTTGGGATGCGGCTATAAAAGGGATGAGGGTGGGTGTGAGAGAGCCAGTGATGGCGTTTAATAAAACCTGATCCTGACGTACCCAAAGAGAGTAAGCAGGATTGGGAACAGTGGCTTCGGCCTGAGTGATGGTTTTGGGTGGGCATGGATGAGAGCCATCAACGAAACCCATGAGGTCATAGCCAAGGAGAAGAGAGCGAAACTGAAGGTGCCATGCGGAGTAGTTTGTGGATGTGAGCTTGAGAGGGATTTGGGCAGTGGCATTAATGGAGATTAGGATGATGTTTGGGAGACAGTAGTGACGGCCATGGTTGGGTGGTGTGACGAGGGTTGGCGGCGGCGGAAAAGGAGGGGTGGACGGCGGCAGACGGCTAGGTTAATTGGCGTGAGCCAAAAATTGGCTTTGATACCATATAGAGATTTATGAAACTTAACTTTTATTGATATGAACAATGAGAATATATAGATACAAAGAAGTTCCTAGAAAGCATAAGATATACACAATATAAAATCCTAACTTACATTGTGATATATATGTAAACTAATCAAGAGATAAGGCAAGTAGATAAATACAAATATGAATAATATCTACAAGAATATTTGCTAACATTCAATTGTTATCTTGAAAAAGAATCTGTTTTTCATTTTATACAATTTTTGGATCGGACTGTTTTGGTTGATCTTCTTGCACGATTGGCATATTTAACCATCATTAAATGTCAAAGATTGAATATGTAGTTCATTTACATGAGCTAACTCTGGAATTTGGTGGGACGTTTCAATTTTCATGGTAGTTTTATTGTTTAAGCTGTTAAGCAGTTGAATAGTTTCCTCCTATCGACGACCATGTAAAGTGTAAAAAAAACCTCATGTAAGCCTAGTGCAATGGTTCGGACGGACTCATAAATTTATAATATTATATATATATTATGAAATTTTCATGCATGATAGTGCCCAAACTTTTTAGATGAGTCTGATGAATATGAATATATGATGGCTTGAGCATGTATGATTTTGACAGTTAACTCACTCGTCATAAAGCTTGAAAACATAGAAACATGTAAAATTTAAAAAGTTTGAGGGGTAATCAAGATATCCATTGCCTCAGGAGTGTTTGGAATCAAGAAAAAAAAAAAGGAATTGATCCTAAGCTCAAAAAAATCAGTTTTGTATCATCTGCTGGTGGATTACTCATTCTGTATCTACAAGTAAAAAGTTAGTATTAAAATCACTAATGTATCAAATATTATCCATTTTCGACATTACCTATTTTTTTTGTATTTCCATAATCTATTAATTTAATTTTAATTATTTTTTTTAAAAAAAACAAAACATATTGCAAACACTCACTTGGCATTGGAGTTGGGACATAAGAGATAACAAACAGAGATAACAAAATTTCAACTTAAGTTTGGTTATTTCGAGTATGAGTTGTTAGTGTTTAAAAATGCCTTAATGGTTAATATTTAAACGTATCATATAATCAGGTCATCTTGCTTCGGTGACTTTTCTCGGAGCTGAATGAATCAATTGGTCCTATTTATCTGCTTATGGGGAACAAGAGTGGCAAATTCTGGTTCGGCTTGAATGTTTCAGAAAGTTGCCATCTGAAAATGAGGTGTTGAGTTAATACAAATTTCAAAAGGTTGCCTGTCAAAAAAAAATATCAAAAGGTTGCTTATGGTGGGCGCACCATATTTGCAATACTAAGATGCAATAAATTATAATGACCCAATGAACTCGAAGCTATTTTACCAATTTATCGGTGTCTCGAACCAATTTTTTCGAAGGAAGCAAAATTGCCGCCACCGGTTTAATCTCAAAGCCACCACCTTCATCAATTATCAATCTGAAATCTTCAATATGAACCTTTGAATGGTGACCACTTATAACAATAGTCGGAATTTTGGTCAATTCCTACAAAAATAAAAAATATAATGTTTTTTTTTCAAAACAAAAACAAAAACAAAAAGAAAAAACTGGTTTAGATCAAGGCAAATGGAGGGATTACCTCGGGGATATTCCAGACGTTCTTTCTTCCACTTAGAGCTTCGACTTTGGGGATTCTCGTGTCTTTGGACTTGAGATAATTTAGCTGCTCTTCAACACTTTTACCTTTCTCTAGCCCAGCGTGTACGGCGATTAATTTACAATTTTGCAACCCTTTTTCGGTTTCGATATACACATTATCCTACAAAACCAAGAAAGCAAGTTAGTTAGAGAACTCCAAGATGTTATCGATCGCCCCTGAATAAGGGACGTTGAAAAAAGTGGAACAAAATGGAAGGTAGAGTCGATGCTCCCTCACCTCCTCATGGACCCAAACCAAATCAGCAAGAAATTTCTTGTGTTCTTTGGGGACTGCCTTCATCAAATCTGTAAAATTCGAAACTCTTGGGATCAAACTATGGCCACTCAAACCTCAAAAACATCCACGATCGCATAAGTGTGGTGAAAAGATATGTTTTTAAATCAAATTAATGAAAATCCTTCCATGTACTCGTTAGGAAATTCAACTTCATTAAGCATGTGGAAATCATATGAGGGTAATCAAAACTTCAATACAACCGCATTTCCAACATGTCATCTAATTCTTCATCCATAATCTCATTTAGAACTAGGAAGAAAACACAATTCCTTCCTTCCTTCCATCCATCCATCCATCCGTTGTAGGAGTGTAAGATGAACCAAATTGTCTAACGAGTTTTCAGCATCAGCTGGATTATTAGTCGTCACCAAGCTCGAACATTAACACGATTTCTCGAAAACTTCCGAGTTTAAGATGTAATACTTGGTTCTTATAGAAAATTTGATAAAACTTCCCTTCATAGATATCTCAAACACACTCAATTTGGAATCATACAACACATGAAGGAAAACTCGAATAGAGCAAGAAAAGACATCTTTTTCAACTAAAAATTAAACTCAAAGAAGCTCAAATATGAAAAAAAAAAAAAAAAAAAAACACATACCAGCAGATCCATGGGGAACCCCATACGACTCAAAAGTAGGACCTGCGTCGTAAATTGAACCTTTGTACTCGGTTTTCTTGACATGGTTGAACCCCACCATCCTGCCAGCCCACCTCCGCCCTTGCAAATGCATATTCTCGTAGCCTTCGCCTTTATACCACCCTTCTCTTTCCTCGTTCATCTCGTACTCTTTCCAGGTGTCGGAAAATCGAGACCCATCCGGTGGGCTCGGCAAAACCCCTAAGAATGCAGCGAATGCTAGGTCGTGATTGCCGCAGAGGAAGACGTGGGTCTGATTTGGATATTTCTTGGGCAAAGAAATCAAGAAATCGATCACTTTCTGGGTGTCAGGTCCCCTATCGCAATAATCACCCAAGAATATGATGAGTGTTGTGCTGAAATCAGATGGGCCTATGGTGATTTCGAGATTTGACCACAGATTCTCGAGCTTGTCCACGAATCCATGGATGTCACCAATGCCGCAGATGACTCTTGGTTTTGGTGCCGAAATGGGATCCGCCATAGATTGATATGCTAGTGTAGTTTGTGTGATGGCTGAGAGAGTTAACAGTAATCGATCAATTTATTTATAATTATAATTATAATAATAATAATTGAATTTGTGATTGGGAATTTGAAGGATAAATTATTTATTTTTTTATGGGTGGTGTGCGAAAAGTTTGATGAATTTGGACGGACAACTTTTAATATGTAAGCCGTCGGATCGAACATGAACGGATGGATCTAAGTCCAGTTCATGCATTCAAGATTCTACTTGTATTGCTCATCTTGGAACCAACGTGCAATCCGAGAATTACAACGTCTTATAGACGAAAGTAACCCATCTATAGTATTTCTTAATGAAACAAAACTCTCTGTTTATCAATGTCAATTGAAGCTCAGCAAATTTGGTTTTGATGGTTTTTTTTGCGGTTGAAGCCAACATATAGCACTTGGCTTTAAGATCATGGTCTCATCACGTCTCAAGCTTCTTCAGCTCATCAGGGCTGATGTCCTTAGCAGCCTCTTTTGGAGGTGCTTTTGTTAGTACATATGTTAACTTCTCCGACGCAAGTACGACTTTTAGGTTTCTTAGCCAATCAGAGTAATTTGGTCCAGTAAGTTTGTTGTTATCGAGGATAACAGATAGTGGATTGCGATGAGCCATATTCAAAATTTTTACTGAAATTAGAAACAGATAAAATGTAATTGATTATTTAATCAATTTAATAAGACATAAAGTATGGTCTTTTATTTTATGAATTATCCTCCCACTGTTTTTGACATTTTCACCACCCTTTAATAAAAATGAGAAATCATATTTTCTCAATGAGAACATGAAGTCCAACTGAATAATTTTGATTCCTAAATAATATCAGACAATCTCAATTCCCAAAGGTTGTTTCCAATTACATCCAATGTAACTTTCATGTTATTTGCCTCATGATTATATATGAGCCCAATAATATGACTCCTCATATAAATTTCATGTCAAACCGACCCATCAATGTCGAGTCACAGTGGACGGTCCCATAAGATCCCCCAATAATATGAGCCGAAGTTATGGGAGTTCCACATAACTCACATCAGACATGTCAGTGGAAGTCACAACTTTTCGATATCCAGGACTCCCCAATAATATGAGCCAGACCTGATCATGGGTAGCATTCATCATGCAACCACCGTTGATGGAAGACAAGAATCATTAAACAATTTAATTTTCCCTTTTTAACGGTCTTGATATAAATTTTGATCATATTCAAAATAAGGGATTTTAATTTTGAAATTTATCTCATCTTTTGAATATTTCAAAATCGTGCCATGTTTGTAGTATGTTTTCCGGATTCATGCAATTTTATTATCGTATAACATACATACTATTTTACCATATATATCACATATATATAATAAATATTTAGGATGATCGATCACCGAGAGCTATGACGATCCTTGTTTTACAGAAACAAGGATCTAGGTCGTACCCTAGGTAATGCAGGTATGCAATGCAATCCTATTACATTGTATCATTTATTTTACACATCTTCGGTCTTCAATTCTCATCATCATCTTCATCACCTTCGATCTCCCACTAATTCTAATGTCATACATTAAAATTTCATGACACATAAAGGGATACATCACTAGGGTGGGGATTGAGCTATAGAACAAACTCATTATGCAATGATAATTCATTATTACAAAACCGAATGATAAATAAATCATAGCATTCACCTAGCACATTGGTCATGACTCTCGATCATCTACGGAATAATAATATAATATATTATATAATCCATCAACACATGTATCTTGTAATTTTATCATCAACCGCCACAATTATTCAATGAATTAACAAATTCAATAAATTCTTTTATTTAATTTATAATTAATTCAATAATAATTGATTTCTTATAAATCTTTTTTACTATAAATAATTAGAATCATATTCCAATTATTTATTTCATAAGAAAATTTTATAATTTTATCAAAAAATTAATTCCAAGGGCAAATTTACCAAATTTTCATAAAATTTTAATTTACCCAAATTAATTTAAAAATTAAAATAAAAATCATCAAATAGAAACCTTTTCGATCACACGATCGGGACTGCTCGAAACACTTTCGTACAGCCGATCTCAGTCCAAGTACTACGCGAACAATTCGGGCAGCTGCCCGAACAATTCGGGCAGCCGGTACTGTTCACGTGAACAGTACCCGAAGTACTGTTCACATGTGAACAGTATGCGCGCGGGCTGCCCGAACAATTCGGGCAGCCGGTTACTGTTCACGAGCTGTCCGAACTTTTTTTTTTATTTTTTATTATGCGTCTGTTTTTTTTCAAAAAAATTTTTTATGCGGTTAGAAATATAAATACTCAACATGAAATAAACCATACAATACAAAGAACCCGGCTTTGATTCCACTGTTGAGATACCGGATTTTTATCGTGCCCAAAACGCAGCGAAAGTTTAAATTATTATTTTGATGTTGAAAATATGTTTGGACACTCGTATGATTTTAGGGGATTAAAAATACCTTTAGTGAATAAATTCACTGGACTCCAACTATTTCGAGAAATTCGAAAATAGCTCTTGTTGTATATCCCTACGAACGATCTACTAGATTTTTCCTCCTTTCTTCAAATCAGATCTATAACTGAATTTTTTGTTTCTCTTCTAAATCGCACATAAAAAATAGAAGAGATTTAAATTGAGATTAAAAAGAAAATTGATCACATCAATTCTTTTATGAATCTTCTGCCGAACGAATTAAGAGAGAGCAAAGAAGGGAGCAAAGTTTCTTCTGAAAATCGAGATACCTTCTCTCTCTTTTTTTATATATATATATATATATATATATATATATATATATAATAATAGCCAATAATTTGGCTTAATGATTGATGGGTGTCGGCAACCGACACCCCATTAACCAATCTCCTTTATAGATATACTAGAAATGGGCCACCTCACTTAGTGAGGTGTTAGCCCAGACTTGTTGTACATCGTAAAATAATTAAAATAAATAAATAAATATGCGTTTATATATGTATTGGTATGATTTAATATTGTAGTTTTTATTAATACATAACAAATAGTTGAGTCCATTCTGCAATAAAGCATTACGTTGATTCCTTCGATGTTGAAGTATTAATAACTAATTTATTTGAGCATAGATGTTTTTTATAACAAGATTACGAAAAATATAACATTATCTAACTATTAAATTTGGCTCATAAATTGGATGACGATAAATTAATAATATAAAAATTTTAAATCAATATACTTGAATTAGACAATGGTGCATGACAGTAATTATTAAAATAATTTGAACCAAGCATTAAACAAAATAGTAATTATTAATCGATCAAAATATGTTATCGTTCACACTAAACGATGCCAAAAGTTATTCAACTAGTTATTGGACGGCTAAAAGGTCATCATATCTCATTCGGTTCGTGAATGTTATAACAAAATTACGAAAAATATAACAAGATGGTTATTCATTTCGTTGCGGACAGCTAAAAAATCTTCATCATGTCTCGTTCAGTTTGTTGGCATTTTTAAGATTATAGCAAACAAGGATGGTAACAAATTATTGTCGTAAAGTTGCAGGCATTAAGCAGCAAAAATTATTGTCATGAAGTTGCAGGCATCAAGTTATTCGGGGTGTTCATTTAATCGGAACCGAACCGAAATTGGCGTTGTCATACTTTCTCAAGCGGACATCGTAGAACCCATATGTAGCAAGCAAAAGAATTAATTAGTACACCTGGAAATTATAAGATGAACATGAATATAGTCGTCAAATTTTGGAAATGCTCAAGAACATGGATAAGTTCAATTTTCCATCTACAAACATCTGATGAATAAAGCAGATATGAAAGAAAAAGTTCTTTCGACTGAGATCTTTAAAATGATGCCTATTTTATCCATCAATTTTGGATTACATAGTGAATGTGCAGTGGAAATATTTTTTAAAATACAAAAAGGATGAACAATGTGCTTCATACAGCAGTGCACTACTGTGCCAGTAACATATTTTATCACGTATAAGCAAAAGAGAATGTAGCAAACATTAAAGAAAGTAGAGGTCTTTCTAACATGCTAATAGAACTATATTATGTAAAGAAACCATAAATATTGCTCATCACCAAAGATCCATCACGTGCAAGAGATCTACAAGGATAGACAAGACAAAATCCATCATTATCGAAGCATGATTCAATAATTGCAACAAAATTCAAACATGTAACAAATTAAAAGCTTCGGTTGATATTAAAGAAAATACCGTGCAAAAACTCCAAATTGCATGTTTATATTGTCATTACCATAGTAAAGGCAGCTGAAATTCCAAAAACATGTGCTAGGGAATCAGATCTCATTAACGCAATAACACTTCATCGGTTTTTCTTCTAGAAAATATATATCTCCGGGACAATCCGAGCATCAATCACAATTTAATGCTAATAATTCAGTTCATTTTCTGGCATAGAATAGAGACATCAGGTATTAAGTAAAAAACAATTGATTCACACTTGCAAACAAAAAGAAAAACCAACTACGATTTATCCGAGTTACAAAAATCAGCAAACAAATAACAAAAATCAAAATACGCTTGTCTTCCGTAACATGCCCAAATCCAAGTAAAACTCACCAATATAGTCTCCCATGAAGAGGTAATTAATTAGTATCAGGGGCGTTTCCACCAATTCGAAAGAGCTCGATCAGATCGTAAAACTACCCGTGAATATCGCCGCAGACTGTCGCGAGGCATTTCACCGGCTACACGTTCCATTCCTCCACTAAATTGCTCGTGCTTGGTCGCAGAGAGACTTCACATCCGCCTCCGCTAGCGGCTTGCACTCCATCAAATGCTGTACTTGTCTATCCAAATTCCCATGACCCGGCATTTTCTGCATAGTTATTATCGAAATTAAAGAGACATGATGTCGTATATCGACTTGGAAACAATCAAGAGAAATATATTAATGCTAGCACAACAGCTACATACAGTGGTAGTACTCTTGAATGCTAGTGGTACAACACATACTCTTGAATGCACGGTACAGGTTATCAAGATAAACCACACAATAGATAGGAGCTTATGCTAATCTCTCAAAAATTGAGTATTAAACAGCAACTGCAACGAATGTTGCATTCAAAATAATCAAGCCTTAATAACATCTATCATTAGATAATTACATGTTCCATTTTCTAGCGAAGAAACTCATAGCTCCAGTGGAAGGACTGAGGAAAAGGCATACGCTACCAAAAAGGCAAACGCTGCCAATTAAACGAAAACTAAAATTATGAATGAATCCCAAAACAAACTAAGTCTAAATATTCAGCCAACATAAACTCCAAGCGGTATCAAATGATACACTGCAATTCACACCCACTTTAAGATCACAAATTTTGAATGGATAAATATACATTATTTTTTATCCTTTTTAATTTTTGGGTTACGTACTAAAAGTGTCCGCACAGTTTCCAAGATCGACGAACATTTCCACAAAAAGAAAGAAAACCATACCAAACTCAACATTTTGAATACAAAAGTAAAAAATGCATACATGATGAAAAAAATAGAGAAAAAGTTTGAAACCCTTATCAACTTAAATGCACAATGGTAAGTTGAACTCAACTTTACTGGAGAAATGGATATATATACATATATATAGATATATCAAAAAACTATTTTCAAGTGCTGGAATTCTATTTACTCCAGCAATGCAATTTCATTGTCTCAAAAAAACAAAAAAACACAAGAAAGAAAGGAGGAGGAGCGACAACAACGATTAACAAAAATACATACACGGGTTACCAAAACTATTCAGTTTCTCAAGAATTCGATTCGATTCTTTTTATTAAATTAATTAAAACATAAAATAGAAAAGAAAAAAAAGAATTTAGTGTCAAACCTCGATTATCTTCTTGTCTTCCTCCTTTTCGGACTCTGAAACAAAAGAGATCTACAAAAAAACAAAAAACAGGGAGAGTTTGAAAAATGAACTTGGTTAACCAAATTTTTTGATTTATGACTTCTTTCAAAAAAAAAATTTTGCAAAATAACCTTCAAATACAAAGAAAAAGCAAAAACCAAAAGAGAAAATAGATCTGATAACATAGATAACGACATAAAGTTGTACAACACGTGGGTAAAAAAAACAGAGGGAAAAAATTAAGCAATGAGAACGAACCCGCATGAAGGTTTCCGATCTCAAGCAAATCCATGAACGTCCCTCGACCACTCCTGCTTTGATGTGTTTTTTTTTTTTCTTTTGGAGCGGTGGACAATGAAGACCTAGATGCGTGGTTTGTTGCTTACCGGATACGGGAAAGAAACTGGCCCGTTTTCACTTACTTATGTAGATTATTTGTGCGTTGCATTTCTTACCAGCCATCTCAGGGACTCCGGGATGATAAAGAGCCCAAAAGGTAGAATAGCACAAGGGATTATGAAAGATACAGACATTCCAGCACAAATAATGAGCTACAGAGTTATGGGATTTTCAATATTGATATTATTTTTCTGTTAAAAATGGTTGAAATTTATGTATGTACCTGGTTTAATGTTGCCAACGCTCAGCCTAAATCTTCAGGCACTATTTCAGCTATGAATACGGGTACCTCATCAAACAAATATCTCTGCTAGAACCATATAAAGCACTGTTTTCCACATAGGCAATTTAACTTATTATTCCATGAGATAATTCTACCTGAAATTGTAGTCTGTAAAGAAATATTCAGTTTTAATAGTAGTTGGTTAAATTTTATAGTAAAAGTAATACAAATTATGTTTGTGGCTGGTTTAGTTTTTTAAATTATGAGGATAACTTAAAGTGGTTTTGGGCTTGGGAAATCATTATTATATTATAGACATACTTTCATCTGAGTTAAAGTAGGTGAACATAGAGAAAAAATAATAATACTCCATTTTCTTCTCCAAGAGTATTTGGATAACCTATAGAAAGACTCAATTAAAGCACTATTGTACCCCAGATATTTGGTGATAATAGTTTTCAATAAATCATCAACTATGTCGTGCCATCAAAATGAAAGAAACATTCATAGCTCTAATTTTCAAAAAATTCATCAACCATGCTTCAGAATCATTAAAATGAGAGAAACATTCAGAGTTCTGAGTTAGGTTGTCCAGATGAGTATTTTTAAATTCGAATTCTAAAAATTTAATGCGTGTAGATGACTGAACAATGTGACAAACGACAAGGTGAGCAAAAGAGGAAACCAAAACATCAATTTACAAAAGTAAGTAAAGTAATAACTGCTATAAAAGACTTGTTCATCTACAATTGACGTTGGGTTATAAAATTTACTAAGCAACTCCTCAATAATTAAAGGCTGTCTGAATTCAGTTCTATTAACTCCACAATAAGCGAAGGGACAAGAATCATAATAAAACAAAAAGAAACTTTAAGAGAAAGCTGAAGTGGGTAACATCTAGATGATGTTGAGAAGACCCATAGCCTGAAAGTTGATGAGATCACTTTTACTTTAAAAAGGAGACTGCATTAAGAATAACAACACAATCTCCAAAGCATTGCTGAGTTGATATAACAAAATATTATGTCTTCCAATCATACTTTTAAAAATCTTATAAAATAATAACATAATAAAAAAACAAAAAATTTGCCCACAATATACTGGTGATAAAACCCTGGGCAACCTTATCCTATGCATGTAAAGTTGATGAAAAGCCACAAGAAAGAAAATTCCAAAAACAAAAATCAAGCTTTCTCCTCAATTTCTCTAGATTTGTTTCCTTGAGAACAATTTTCAGCAGAAGAAAGATAAAATTACATTCAACCAACATACAATTTGCATAAATCCAAAAATAATGAGATACAAGTGATGAAAATCAGAAAGCCCAAACAACAGCAAAAGAAGAGCGAGGTGGAGAGAAACAGAGCACCGAGAATATCCGGAAACCCACAAAAATACGAAACAAAAAAGCGAGGAAACAACTAACCCAGTCGAAGATCTTCAATCCCATGAGAGGGAACATCACACAAAAGGATCGAAAGGTGAAGGAATTGCAAGCTTGTGAAGATGCAGCATAAATGAGAAGCGAAAAATGGGAGAAGAGGTAATAAGCTCTTGCCCTAACCCGTTACCTTTGATGCGTGTTTTTCACAGCATCCGTGGAGTGAGAAGCACAAGAGGCGTGTTTTTTAGTTACCGACAACGGGCAAGAAACTGACCCATTCTACAGCTCAAATATGACAACAAAGTATGCAAACTATTTAATAGAATTTAAAAAGTAGAAATATAATAAATGAAAAGATAATAAGATAAGGATTTACCTATATATTAATTAGTACTTGCGGCCTTTAGAACATCATGATATACAATATTCTTTGTATAGCTAGTACTTTGGATCAATGGTGTTGATGGTCTAATAAGCACTTTTAATTGATCTAAACTTTTTGCTCTTGATAATGCAACATAAAGTTGATCATGTGAAAAGACAGGTTTCTTTAAATAGACACCAACAAAAATAGAATAGATGAAAAATGATCATGTGGAGCTTCTAATGTTATACGTGGAATAAATACAGGCTTTCTTGCATGGACGCCAACCGAAATTTTAGCGTAAATAATATTCGAACTAAAACTTTTGCAAAGAAGCCGCGTACCATTACAAAGTCCTTTGGTTGGATTAATATTTCTTAGCAATATGATTGGTGCATTTATTTTCAAAGTTAGTTTATGAGAAGGAAGTCCTTGAGGAGTTAAACAGTGAAACAATTCTTCTTGGTCTGGTACAACACAAGTACTTATGTTTTCATCACAACTAAAATATGTAGTCTCTTCGCCATGAAATCTATTAATTAAGACATCATTTATTTCGTGAACAAACTCATTCCTTGTGGTGAGTATGGCTCGATTAACAAATAAAGAGAAATCTAAATTGCAATCATCAATATTTGGTAATATTTGTTGTAGGAGGTATTTGAATTTCATCTTTTTCATTAGTGTCCTCGACTCCATCACCAATTTTGAGCAAGTAAGTCGAAAAATTAGGATCAAGTAATGCTCGCATATTTTTCTTAAGGTTTATTTTATCAAATTGGTTCCATAAAGGTGACATGACATTCGAAGAATCTATAATATCATCTTTGATACCTTTGAGAATTACTGGCAATGTTTGGCGAAAATCTCCACCAAATACAATGATTTTACCACCAAATATTATGTCTGAATTCATTATGTCTCTCAACATTTAGTCCAATTTTTCAATAATACTACGTTTAGCCATTGTAGCTTCATCCCAAATAATTAATTTTGCCTACTTTATTAGATGAGCTAATGTGCTTTGTTTACTGATGCTACAAGGTTTGGGATCATTTTCATCTAAAAAAATTTTAAATCTTGAATGTGAAATACGTCCTCCTGAAAGTAAGGATGCTGCAACTCCTGAAGTGGTTTAATTTTGACTATCTTCGTCAAATAATTGAGCAGAGAATTAAGAGTTGGTCTTCAAAAAAAATTTCAATGGGAGGAAGAGAGGTACTTATTAAATCAGTACTGCAAGCTATTCCTTCATATGTCATGTCATGCTTCAAATTACCTGTCTCTATATGCCAGCGAGTGGAAAAAATTTGTGCAAACTTTTGGTGAAATGACAAGAATGGAAAACGAGGAATTCATTGGTTAAAGTGGTCGAGTCTTTGCCAACTGAAAGGAGCAGGGGGATTAGGATTTCGGAATTTGTCAGCATTTAACAAAGCCTTATTGGCGAAACAAATCTGGAGAATGATCCAATCCCCAAATGCGTTAATGACAAAAATTCTTAAAGGTTGTTACTTCAAAAATTCAGATAGCATGGACGCAAAATTGGGGTCAAATCCATCCTATTTGGAGATCATTATTATGATGAAGTCGTGATTTAATCTGAAAAAGGGTTATGTTGGCGCGTGGGAAATGGTCAGAATATATTGGCCAAATCAGACCCATGGATTCCAGGATTACACGGTTTTAAAAGCTGCTCTTTTTAGTCTACAGAAACGTATTTTGCAGTGGCAAATTTGATTACACCGTCGGGGGTTTGGAATGAAATCTATGTGCGACAGGTGTTTCCTATTCATGAAGCGGAAGAAATTCTTAATATCAATCTCAACCGAAGGGAATATGATGATGTTCGAGTTTGGATGGGTATTAAAAATGGGAAATTCACTGTTAAAAGTGGTTATCTTTGGGAAACAATCAGTTTGACTCCACCACCTTTTCAATCGAGGCTGACCGATTCTTCTTGGTGGAATTTTGTTTGGAAGCTTCATATACCTCCTAAAATTTGAATTTTCTTATGGCGAGCCACTAAGAATCTGATACCTACTGCTGGAAATCTTATGCGGCACCATGTCCCGATTGATGGTATGCGTCCTTTATGCAAATTCCATTTTGCTTCAACAAGTCATTGTTTGTTGTTTTGCTCTCGTATCAAAAAAGCTTGGAAAA
Source organism: Henckelia pumila (assembly GCF_033568475.1). Classification (NCBI taxonomy): domain Eukaryota; kingdom Viridiplantae; phylum Streptophyta; class Magnoliopsida; order Lamiales; family Gesneriaceae; genus Henckelia; species Henckelia pumila. The sequence continues at coordinate 84,187,720 of NC_133120.1, forward strand.
ATACTGCTTTTTGGTTTCATTTGAAGTCTCATCGCGCAACATTGTTCTTTGAGTGTGCCGAGTATTTATCAAAAAAAATTGTGAAGCAAGGGGATTTCGAAGTTTTTGTTATGATTGTCTGGGCTTTATGGTCTCTAATTTGCAAGTTTCTCTATGATGACTCGGTAAAGTTTTTTGAAGCTGATATTAGTTGGGTTTATAATTTACTGGAAAGTTATCGCACTTGCAATAGCCTATATGTTGTCCCGGCTGTTTTGGATGGGATTTCTATGACCGATCATTGGCAGCCTCCGACTTCAAATAATTTCAGATTGGATGTAGATGCAGGTTATAATTTGAGAAATAATAGATTCAGTGTGGGAGCTGTGGTGAGAGATGAATTTGGAATGGTTAGAGGGGCAGCTGCCAAATGCATAAGGAACTAGTTGCAATCAGATTTGACATGGATTTGTGTTTGCGTTTAGGATTGGAGAAAATATGTATTTTCTCAGATTCTTCGGAAGCTGTGCAAGCAATCAAATTCCCAGAAGATGATCGGAGTTTAGAAGGCGTGGTTGCTTTGGAAGTGCATTCAATGCTTGAGCCTCCTCAATTTAATTCATTAGAGCATATGCGACGCTCGGCCAACAAAGTCGCTCATCTTCTTGCTCATAAAGTTTTATCTAACTCTTCGAGCTTTGATTGGGTAGATGGTACACTACCGGTTTGGCTTTATGATGTTGTAATTCAAGACCTACTATCTTAATGTTCATATTTGTTTCAAAAAAAAAAAAAGGAAATGTTTGCGCCTCTTCATTTTTTTTTTTACAACCATCAACTTTTAACCTCGTAGAGTATGGACACAATTGGTGATCACAAGCAATGAAACTTAAAGCCAAATAAGAGGGGGTCTTGAAGTTATTCGCAAGAATTCGCATCCACAACAAAGAGAGCATAACACAATCCCAAAAGCAAGAAATGAACTCCCGAGCATTTCATAGACCACGCGATCGGTTGGATTTTGGCAGTGCGTGTGAACTCAGTTAATCTCCGCTAGCGCAACCCTTGCAGCCACAGTGAACACATTCTATAACCTTCTCCTCTCGTGAATGCGTGGGGACTCGGCACACGCATGTGGTCTGGAAGTTATGGTCCCAGGGTTGGATGCACTTTATACAGCAAAGCCTTTCATAACCAGGCTGCAATTCACATACCAATCTTCAGAAACATGTAAAGCGAAGAAAGCACAACTATATCAAGCGAGTGCATGGACAAGGATGAGAAGTTCAAATCTTTGAAGAAAGGAACATGACAGAAAGTCGAAGGCGTGGACTAGGACCAGAAGTTCCAGTAACGAGCCTAGACATGTCATGCAGGGAATTTTCAAATTCAAGTGTCAGAAAATCACAATTTTATCCAATGTATGACACAGAAAGTACACACAAATATGGGCAGTTTCTATCCGTCACGAAGAAATTCCGAGATGAAAAATGAACTAGATGGACAAACCTTCTTCCACTTAGCAATTAAATTCCGATCTGCATATCCCTGATCCAAGCAGAACTCATACAATTCCTTGGAGATTTCGTTCCTCTGCTCGAAAATGTATCGACTCTTCTGATGGGCTATTTTAAAAATAGGCCATAAGGCCTCACATTTTCTTTTCCCATCATTCGGATCATTCTCCGCTGGAAAAATGAAATCACAACATTAATTTGCCAGCTGGAAAGACACGAACATGATAACAATGGATCCAAAATATCAAAGCAATGAAAGGAGGAAAACCAAAAAAACCTTCTCTCATTTTGGCCTGCAGTTCACGTAGAGTAGGCTCAATCAACTCCCAACCTTCTGGGTACTTCAAACGGCTGGTCTCCACCTTAGGCATGATTTCCCCTGCAAGAGCCATGAACACGCACAAAGTTCAAAAATTTATGCCCAGAAAATGTATAGAAGTATACGCATTGCAATCATTCACTGTTAAAACACGAAAAAGAGTAACCTAACAACCAGTTCAAGCTTTCGTAATCGAGTCCTAATTTCAACACAATGAGATTTGCCCTAAAAATACTCTACTCACTAGTCACTAACTAACACAGGTTGAGTCACAAAATCGAAATTGAATCAGCAGGAGAAAGCTGAAACTTTACTAGAGTAATCCGCTCTTTCCCCTCCGGCGGCGGCGGACGACGATTACGCACCTCAAGAGCCCAAGTGTACTTGTATCGTGTTTGTTGCGTGTGCAGCGGTTCAATGTGTAGTTTTGCTCAACTTTCCTCTTTGGAAAATTGGGATTGGAGAAGCTATTTGAAGGGAATGCTTGAAATAACATCATATTTCGATTACTTAAAAAATAACTAGTTGGTATTTAAAACATGTGGATTTTTCCAAACGAATAAATAATTTTGAAATCCCTAACTTCAAGTTCATCTATCCAAATGCAACCTTACTTTCTTAACATAATCCAATCGCAAGCATAAAAATATGTCCAAGCTATTTGAAGTCAAACTATGTCTAATGAATTGCGAGATCATAAAAATATGGTTGATTGGTTCCTTAGTTCAATAAATCGGTTCACATGTAAATTATTTGGCTTCGTGCTTAGGTCTCACCCCAACTAACATCAAATCAGATCCATGACTCTAAATTCATCGATCCAAATATGCGCGCGTGCACACAAATATACATCTATATGTAATGCCAAAACAATCGATGCAAAACGCAACGACAACCTCTTGCCTCGTCGTGTTAAATCACCGAGATCACATAAATGTCCCGCAATATTTTTTTTACCCATACACATTTTACTGGATACAAGATTTTACCCCTTTTTTTTCTTTTCTCCAAAGAACCAACTAGACTCGACAAGTCCTAGGATCCGTTCTCCAAGATGAACATGTTTTCACTAGAACAACTCGAACTCCAGACGTTCTCCAGTGGAACTATAATCAAGATAATATTTCCCCTTCTCCTGAGGAAGGGTCTGTGGATCTCCAAGATCACAGAACTCAGGGATTTGAGGTGGAATGGCACAGCGTATCAGAGCCCAGTTCAGGCCGTCGAAGAAAGGATGCCGTTTGATCTCAGCAGCTCCTGTTTCCGTACCCAAACGATTCTCGGGTTCTTTCACCAACAGACCCCGGATGAGATCCCTGGCATGGAAACTAACAATTGGAGTATCCGGAAATTTGAGATTCTGCAGTATCACATTTGCTAACGTCTCTTCATTTCCTGCACCTTTAAAAGGTGCCTTCCCGTATAGAAGTTCATAGAGAAAAACACCAAATGTCCACCAATCAACAGCACTTCCATGACCCTCACCTTTGATGATCTCTGGAGCTAAGTATTCGTGTGTACCAACGAAGGAATTTGATCTTGCCTCGGTTGGTTCAGCCACGAGCTGGGGTAAAAGTCTAGCCTGTGCTGCAGCATGAGCTTTTAGCTTTCTTGATCTTGCCGTGGCAGGTAAAAGCCTAGGGCTAAAGCAAGATACTTTACATGATGGCCCCGTACAGAAAGGGTCGATGCAGTTGGATCCCGCACATGGACCAGAGATCCTGGGCGGCTCTATTAGCAAGGACGATGATTTCACGAGAGTAGGGTTGACAGAACATCTAAGAGAAAGGTCGAAATCCGACAGCATGATGTGACCATCTTCACGAACCAATATGTTTTCAGGTTTAAGATCCCGGTAAATTATACCGAGCATGTGCAGATATTCTAGAGCTAGAAGAACCTCGGCAACATAGAATCTGTAAGATCCAAGTATTAGTAGAAAATCATAAAACACAATCTCAAATAACTAGCAAAAATTTCAGTCCTTAAATCACATACCTTGCTGCCTGTTCAGGAAAGTACCGGCCAGGCTGTTTCTGTCGTAGGACATGTAAGTCTCCACCAGGACAGAACTCCATAACCAAACATGATAAATTATCCGATGTAAACTGGCTATAAAGTGTAGGGAGAAATGGGTGATCAAGCATCCTAAGTATCTCTCGCTCCGTTTGGGCCCGAGGCATCTTCTTTCTTCTGACCAAGAACTCATTATCCATCACCTTTATCGCAAAAAGACAGTTTGTCCCCACAAGTTCAGCAAGATAAACCGAACCAATGTCTCCGGAACCCAGTTTTTTCAACAGATTAAAGTGACTCAATCCTATGAAACCATATTGTTTCCTTATGAGGTTGATTGCTTCCCATCTGACATCCTTCGACATGTGTGGTCTATTGCTGCATGCTGATCCGCTTAGATTGCTCTCTTCACTTAGGCTAGTTGTGCTACTACTAAAATCACAAATACTGCTCTTTGAGCTCTGGGAGATATCTCCTTTCTCGGTGGATTTCAAGGTAATGTTACCCCCCTTAATGACAGGTGCGCCTCTATTCTCCCAAGTTTTGGGAATCACTTCAGGCTTCTTTGCATTAAAGTTCTGAGTATTTGAAGCCGCATTAGCATCTGAAGTTGCCGAAGGATCCTCAACAGAATCCTTACATGAGTCCCTTAAAGAACACTGACACCTTTCACAGATCAATTGCTCAGAACCATTATCTACTTCAGAAGATGTTTTTGAATTAGCCTCATCTGACACAACTACTTTCTTTGATTTCTTTATAACAAGATTCTTGTTTATGATAATGGGCTTGGCAGCACGAGAGGCACTTCGTGTTGACTTGAGATCCTTGTTGCTTTTTACTGCACTAGGAGGAGGTGCATTGTGTCTCGGTTTCCGTTTTGGCTTGGGTGTTTCTTTGTCTGCTACTTTCAACGAAGTGCAAGAGTCCTCACATGAGGTACTGGCCACCTTATTTGAACCAGATGTTTTCTTATCAGATTTTTTCGCATTTTCTTGATCACTGGGCTGAGGCAAGACAGGAGCTAAACTTTGTTTTTCTTTGTTTGAACATAACAATTCTGCTTCAGCTTCTGAAATGGGTAAAGTATTATTACGATGCACAGGAGCCAATTTCGTTCCCTGGATGACTACAGCAACAGGCAAACGTGGAGAAGAATTTGTACTTGGATTCGGTGACTTGGTCTTAGGCGATGGCAGGTTCCTGGGCAGGACAGAATTTGTAATACGATTTGGGGATTTGGTCTTAGGAGTTGGCAGATTCTTAGGCGAGAACCGGGACATCCCTGAACTATCTCCACTGGATTCAGTAGCAATACCCCCAGCATTCTTCATGATTGGTTTAACACCAAAACTAGGAGATGGGATGGAACTTTGAGCAGACAACTCCATCACAGATTCTTGAACACAAGGATGTGTACCTTCAGAAGAACATGAGGTTCCATCTCCTGGCACTCGAGAAATTGCAGTTCTGCATGCTCCACCTCCGGCAGGCCGTGAAAAATTAGAGACTTTCCCAGATTCTGACATCCTAGGCGATGCGGGTTGCATCGATAATCGCTTCAAGGAAGCCATCTCTGCTGCCTGAGAAATGCACATTCCCCGTAGAGCCTGTTTCAGAGAGACAGGCTCTGAAAATCCAATTCCGGGTGAATAAGAACCAGCAGGTCGCATTGGCTTCTTTGAGGCATTTCTCCATGAGTCGGAAAGATCCAAACTTTTACATGTTCTGAGATTCACTGCTTCAAAAAGCTTGTTTATATCATTTTCCAAACCTTTGCTGGGCCCTTTTTTCAAGATGGGTGGCTTTTGTTCTCTGTTCTGTCGCCGAACTAAATTTGGATCATCCTTTACCTCAACTATTTCACAAGATCTACTGAAAGAACCCATATCCTTAAAACAGACTAAGACGATGAATCCAACGAATCTAGGACCGAATTTTGAAAAGTCTTAAACCCAGAACATCACAGCCGTTCATCTCTGAAGAAACCCATACACAATTTAGGGTCACAGGACCACATTATTACACGGAATAAAGCTTCTAACAGTTACAAAAATTTCATCTTTTTTCCAACCTTCACCAACTCCTTCCCCAATATCTAGTTGTCTCAATCCTGGCCGACCTGAATAAAAGATTACAGAGACCAACCACAAATATTATTACATTTCTTTGTACATCCTAAACCGATAATTATTTTTCAAAAAAAAATTGGACAACATCTTCAATAATATTGTAATATAAATACATAATGTCATCCTCAAAATCAATTACCCAACATATACAAAGTCCCAAGTGACCACAAGTAGTTTGGGCGAAAAACACATGAAACTGCACTTTTGAACGTCAATCAAAATAGACAACCGATCATATTACCGCTAAAACTATAAAATCAGGAAAAATTTAAGTCGCAAGCATCAGATATCGACAAATAATATCATCGATTTTTTTTTAAAAAAAAATTAACACACAAAGAAAGTGATTAGCTTTAGAAAAAAAACATTAAGCCAACAGAAAATTCAAAAAAACAAAACACAGATAGTTCAAGAACTACGGCATTTCGAAAGGTAAAAAAAAAAAAAAAAGAACAGATCAGCAACAAGATATGTGCTAAATAATGGTACCTATAGAGATCCACTCTTCTACAGACTAACAGGAAAAAAAGTTTCCAACTTTATTTTCCAATAAATTCAACCCGTCCCTTTTTCTCTGGACTATTTTTGCTGCTTCTTTAAAGCTGCATCACATTCTCATTAGATATTAAAAAACAGGGAGAAAAAAGATAAAGAACCCTAAAGAAAATAATGGGCTCTTCTGATTCTGGCGAAGGTTATTCGGTGGACAATGATGGGAGGGGAGAGAAGGCGAAACATTTCGGATTCTCTCACTACAAACTATTTATTTACTACTTAAAAAAATTTAATGTTTTCATATTTTTATTTGAATTAAATTATATTTGGGTCTATTGATGTTCTGATTGGTCCACTTAAATGACTTTGGATTCGGATTTTGAATCTAATCATTTTCATTTTCATTTTATTTATTATATTATAATATATTTTATTTATTTTACCAGCAGTCATCCGATGTGTCGACTAATGGCATTTTACAAAATGAGTCAATAATCTTGCAAGAAGGAAAATAAAATAAAATAATAGTCCATTTCAATTGATTTGATGGATGTTTATTTGGGTTGTGTTGTTAAGTCATCATCATTACTTAATTATCCATGTCTTACCGATTATTTATGACATAAGTTTTTCTTTTTTAAAAAACTTAAAAGATGTAAAACTATTTCATATATGTCTATTGCGCGCAAATTAAAGCTCAACAGAAAATAGCAATACAAGATTAATTCTTTCTAAAATAAAATTATAAATTACTTCTATATTATTGAGTTTGAGGCTAAAATAGTAACTTATTTGGTAAGTTATGCCATACCATTTTTTATCTCCTAAATACCCTTATTTTATAACTATCATAATTTTTTTAAATAAAATTAATAATAATTAATTAATAATAAAAAAACATTACATTAAATATAAATTACTCAAATCTTATTAGGCAAAAACTTCTATGAGACTGTCTCAAGGGTCATATTTATGAGACGGGTTTTTTATATGGGTTATTCATTAAAAAGTATTACAATTTATATCAAAAGTATTACTTATTATTATAAATATGGGTAGAATTGACCCGTCTCACGGATGAGACCGTCTCACAAGAGTGTTACTCATCTTATTATATTTCATATCGATGTGTGCATATATTTACTAGTACAAAATTGAGGACGATTCATCATATCCATATCATATAACCATTTGTCACGAAATTCTATTACCCTCACCATCAAAACAATGAATTGGTCATAGTGTCGCTGAGGACTCAATTTTGTTGAACGGATATTCGGTTTAATTCAACTTATGAAAAATATTATTTTTATATCAAAATTATTACTTTAAATGCATATATGGATCGGGTCGACCCGTTTTACGCATATAAATCCGTGAGACCGTCACACACAAGACATACGCCGTGATAAAATATGCATTTAACGTGGATAATTTTTAATATTATTGATCAAATCTCACACAATTCATTTCTAGATTACTATTCCTCTCTCATTTAAAAATTATACATACGTTTTTGTGCGTATACCGATGAAAAATATTGCTAATAAAATTTAACTATTGGTTGTGTGCTCACTTGCTCCATTCAGTTAGACATCCTATAAAGACCTGCATACATTATTTGTTATCTATAATCTATATAACAAGATGTATACAACAAGAAATATTTCATGATTCTAATATCAATTTTAATATACCAATCAATTAGTTTCTAAAATTTAGTCTTACATGTTAGGTAGAAGACACAAAAAAGAGTATAATGGGCACCATGATTCTAATCCATGCCCACTTGATTATCAAGCATTTCGACGGGCCACACGTTTTTTAGGTAGTAGAAAACAAATCTCACTAGGCATTATATATTACAAAAAATGCACATAAAATAATTGTATGCACAGTCCTTGTAACTCATACATGACATTTCTTTATTTTTGAGTTCTTGGATCCACGTCGCAACTCGTAACACATAATTAAGTTGAAACTAATGGGTACGTTCGAATAATTGAACCACGATGGTGACTCTAGTTAAAAAATTCGTCTTAAATGTAATTTTTGAAAACGGAAAATAGAATGAGGCATATATAAAAATATATATAACAAACACATTGAACTTACATCATATTAATGATCTCGATCGATAACATACATCTTTTTTTATTTAATTAAGCCTCTGCCTATTTTACTAACTGTTGATCCGTTGGTGTGGCAAATTATTTTCTTTTCTTTTGGTATAACCACCTTCTCAAAACAAAACTTTTCAAAAAAAAAAACGTGGGCAAAATGAGGCAGTTTGAACAGTTTTCTTCACCCACAACTTTCACAATTTTCACTTTACATCTTCATCTTCCCACCCACATTATTTTCTCCCGTTGTTTAGTACTTTATTATGTGTGTTTGTTACTTTTTATTAATTTCCTATTTATTAATCTTGCCGAGTAGCTTTCAATATCACTACTGGACTGATCTTCGACGATCAACTTCAAATATTTCACGGTTTGCTTTATTTATCGTCCTTTTTATAACTTTTATTTGTTTTTAAATTTTCTTATCTATTGTTTTGGTTCATCTTTAATGTTGGTTTTATTGGTTTTATCTTTATGTTCCTTTATTTGTTTTCTAAAAAATTAATCCTCTGTCAAATTTTGTTTGAGTTTTCATTTGTTTGTTTAGGAATTCACTAATTTTCTCTCTTTGTCACTATTTCAAAAGCTACAGAAAAATTAGGCCAAAAAAGGTTTATGGCATCCCTTTCGTTCTTGTGTTCATTTGTGTTGTGGGGACCTCGGGTTGCTAATCACATCTTAGAGCAATTAACATTCATTAAACATCAATTAAATAAATCAAGAGCAAAGTAGAAATTTTTTTTTTTTTTTTATAAAAACAGTGCCTCGCTCGATCGGGGAAAAACACCCGATCGAGCGGGCTTCAACACCCTGCTCTCGGTCTGGAAACATTTTGGCCTCGCTCGATCGGGTAACTTCCTCCGATCGAGCGAGCCAAATTGCCCGATTCTCTGTTTTGAACAAAATAGGGCCGCGCTCGATCGGGGATAATCACCCGATCGATCGGGCCTGTTTTCCAAAAAAAATTCAGCAGCTACATTTTGCTGTCAAGAATTGGTGTCATACATTCCAATCACCAAACTCGATCCAAAACATGATATATAAGTTCCAAATCATGCATATAAACATAACCAAGGTCTCAAGCATCTATACATGCATTTATTACATCGAACAAATCGCTAAAGAACGATAAACGACATAACATATCTCAAGTTTCATACATGTATTTTAAAACCAACAAGTTCTAAGGTTCTATGTTTCTAAAGTTCACAAGACTTCATCTACAACCCGAGTCCTCACGTGCTAGACTCTCTTCCAGCTGTCAATGACGTCGATGATCAGCTCCTGCCCTCTCTGTTGTCATGCACATATACAAAACAAGACAACAACCGGATATACTCCGGTGAGAAACGATTCTCAGTATAACCAATATATATAGAAAGCGCTAAATAAATCACATCGTCTCAATTTAAACTCGACTCAACAAATATAGTAATTTAACGCTTCAAATACGAATTGATTCACATAACTTCGAGGTCATCAAGATTCATAACTGATCTTGACATGGATATCCATCTAACGAGTTCGTAACCGACTCGCAAATAAGGTTAACAGCAACCTTGGCATAGAATCAATTCAATATAGCATCATATCAACTCAAATTTAAAGATCCACTACCTGAGATGGATCGACAACATCACAATCAAATCGAAAATATAAACAAGTATGTGGTTTTTGTGGGCCAACTCAAGAATAGTCGTTCTTGAGTTTCAAAGTCCTTACTTCGCGATGTCGTCATTATACCTTTGTTTATCTCGATTCTGAACTCTTCAAATCTGAAAGATACAATCAAAATATATATATCAAACTTTATTCCAAACTATCGTATCAAAATCGAGGCGAAAACATCATAAGATCATCAATCAATCTCATTTCAAACCTCAATCAACCTTCTTCGGTACAAAGTCGACGTCTTGATTCGTTGGCCTTCCAAACTCAACTGAAACTAAAGAAAAAAAATGATATAACATTCACAACATCTAGATAACAACTTCAGCTCAGATATAAACCATCAAAACAGTCTAAAAACTTGATTCGACGGCGTAGTGATTGAAAATCGGTAATCGACGTAATCCCGAAATCATTTCTAACTTCACTTCAATCATTCGTACAACATATATCAGCTACCATATCATCAAACTCTTCATAATATCAGCTATAAACAACAATCATAAGCTGGAAATCATGCTTGGACATGTTTAATACAAACTCCTCAATCCGGTTTCGAGATAGAATCGCATAACCATCGATAAACATAATCAAAAGCTTAAAATATGATCTCTGCCACAAACTGATTTCGAAATCCATATAAAACATCATAAAACTTACACGATATCGAAACCCTCGTTGCAAGGATTTCAGAACAATTTACGGAATCGAAATCGAATAACCGGAGCAAAAGTTACGAGGATTTAAAGATCAAAATTTCAAAGAAAAATGAAGAAAATGGCTTTCGGCTTTGCTCTCTTCGGAAAATTCTGAAAGCTTATGCTTATCACACGTATGCATGCTGATGAAGCAAATAACATGTGATAACTTTCAACCAAATTTGCAATTTAGCCCCTCAAGTCTTCAATATTTGCAATTTGGTCCTCGGCCCTTAATTTAATTCAATTTCAATCCTAAATAATTTAAGAATATTAGAATTTAAATCGAAACTCTAAATATTCCCAAATTAAATATACTCGGATTAAAATCAAATTAAGTTCAGATTAATATTAATTAATCCCGGGCCTTACATATGTCATCTAATTTGGTTTATCATTTGGACACAGTACAAAAAAGTTCAAATTTTAAATGTATGAAATACTTAAGATTCGTTCCTATCTGATTCTAAAACTCCCACGTTCACGGATCAAAAGGGAGTTACAAACACCTTTCAAATACATTTTCTGATTCGATCTCTTTGCATCGTTTCTCTTTCAAACACATGGAGAGAAAATAAATTCTTAATAAATCAAGTGTTTTAGATCTATAAATTTTCTCAAAAATATTGGTGTTTCTTCATATATATTTCTGTGTTACTTTATGCTTATAATTTGTTTATGTATAAAAATGTAGTGAAGGGAAATGATTATAATTAAATGTGAAGATTGACGTGCAACTCAATATCCCATTGTCATTCAATGTCGGTTTGTAGTTAACGATTCTTTTAATTTTTCTTTTATTATTATTATTATTATTATTATTATTATATATATATATATAATTATGAGAAAAGTAGTGATCTCTCTGTGTATTCAACAAATGAGATATTAGATCAATGCAGTTCTAGAAATGCAGGTATTGTGTACATGCTAATGGATATAACCATCGGACTCATATATCGATTTGCACTTTGGTTGGAGGAGTTGGTTTTTAAGAAGAGAAATGAGTATCCAGCGTGAGACTGCTCTCATCAATATTGAAGAGTATGCATGATGATTTTTTATTTTTTATTTTGTTTTTTGTTTTTTGGTTTTTGGTGTATATATTATGTATGATTACAAATATTAAATTTATATCATCGCAAGATTGTAATTTTGTGTTGTCTTACCTTATACAACCTATGATTATTGTTGTTAGGAAAGGGAGATCGATTTTTTATCTTTTAAGTTAGAAGAATATCATATGATGTCTGTGTAATTTTTCTTTCTGTAAAAAAATAATTTCTTTGGGTTGGAACTCTATGATAAATTGGATTTAGTGCTCACTTATAAGAATATTTTCTGGCTCCAATTATCATGAAGTCAACTTTAGAATATATCTTTACTCAAATTGTTTATTACATTTTCTTTTATGAATCGAAATTGTACATAAATTTACATCCAATGCTTAGACATAAATAGTTATTTATCCCTTATATTTACTATTTATTACACACGCAACGCGTGTGCTTCAGTTGCTAGTGTTCATAAGATATGTCTTATATACGTATAGTTTTTATAGAGATAAATTAGTGCACATGATTTAATTTGTATGTATACACTGTGGCACAAATTAAATTTATTAAAGTTTTTTTTAAAAAAAGGGCTTATATATTAACGAGGAAATTTTAAATTTGAATTTTTATTTACAAATTTAATTTATAATTTCCAATCGCCATAATACCACCTATCATTATTTTACATAAACTTTAATTTTAATTTTTTTTTAACAAGAGTACCCATGAAAAAATAAATCAACTATACAAATATGCAATACAAGTATACAACAGTACCATATTTTGATCACGTCATAAATGTATTGAGACACATGCATATGCGATAAGTCATATGAAATGAACTGACATCGATATTGGCTATAGTTCCTAGAGAAGATGAAATGAACTTTTCAATACATAATTATGAGCAAATTGGAATCATACAGATTTCGGATCATGTTTATATATCTCAATCAATTAACTATATATTAAACAAGCTTTTGGACTATAACTATATCTTAACCACTATAGTATTTGACATTCTTCTTATCGTCCAACTTCAAAATTAAAGTTAATTAATATAATCGACATTGGTGACACAAAAAATTGCTTATTATATATTTAACAAAAAATAGCATCATTAATTCATTGATGGCTTTTGTTTTGTCATGAATATTTAATGGATCTAAATTAAACTTGCACCATGTTCTACGTACTCATTGAGTTGTTCGTCCATTATATATAATTACAACAATAACAATATGAGTACTTCTCCGAAGTAAATGTCCTCCAACTTCTCTACTTTTATCAATGCCACAAGTCAAATAAATCGAATAATCTCATGCTTAAAAAAATGAGAGTGACTCGAGTTTTTCTAACCCAAATCTACTTTCACCGGGGAGCTAGGACCCAATTGATTCGACTAAAGTGTGGATCATAAAATTTTAACATTATATATATATATATATATATATATATATATATATATATATATTTAATTTGTTGTTTTGCATTTTTGAAAAATTGTGGCTTGTAATTAGCAACAAGACATTCATATATATATATATCCAGAGGAGGAAAAAGGGGTTGTCAGAGTTTAGCCAAGATCATGTGGTGCATTCCCAAATCTCGACAAAATTTTCACTACATTTCTTGGTTTTGGTGGGGTTCTTCCTCATTTGGTCTATTTCCATATGAGTTGAGGTTGCATTTTCAGCGCAACTAAATTTAAATTACTCCCACTGCCCTAAAATTCAAAACCAATAAATCTCTCCAGTGGTCCTTGTACCTCTTGGGCTATTAGATTTAGTGCCATCCATTGCTAATCGGTCCCCTCTTTTTGGCTCCAAATTTACTAATTAATACATTTGTATCACATCTTCTTATGTATACATAATCAACCATAGATATTTTTAGAAGATTATATATTTTTATTATAAAGGTATTTAATCAAGGACAAAAAGATAAAATGATCGTGAAATTGTACCGCGTCATAATTTTTTTTTTTTTTTTTTTCCAAATATGAGTGTGACTGCATGTATACAAGACCGAAGGCTCTTAAATCTGATATTGATAAATAAGGAAAAATCAATGCTTTATATGTTAATAATTAGTGGCATAAACATCTCAATTTTTTCATATATTTTTTATGTATAGTAATTATTGGTATTTTGTGTAAAAACAAGCTTGCGCAGTGTAGTCGTCAATTGTCACAAGTGCAGAACTATCACTTTCCTTCAGAATTTCTACCCCGGAAAGGGATACTTTTGGTCCAAGATCTGCAAGCCCTTTATTTATTTATTTTTTTCAAATAAAAAAGAAAAAAAAATCAAGTGGTCCAGAAATTGGGAACGAAAAAGTTTGCTGATAATATACATACAAATATATATGTGTACATGTTTTAATCACATCTATCAAGCTAGCTAAGGTACAAAAGTTATGGAGTGTTGCTAGTGGATATTGAAATTAATTTCTCTTTCATTTTTGGACAATTATTACTATTTTTACTCTCAATAAAAATTAATATTTTTTATGATATAAGTCGAATCGAATTGAAAATCTATCTCATAATGTTGACCTCTCATACCATGTCATTAAAGTTTACATGCTCTGTAAACTAATTGGAGCGAAAGGAAATAAAGCAATTAAGCATTGGTGAGATATAGATGTCACGATATTTTTGAAGAGTAAGGTGGGCATTGAATTGTCACAGCCCATGGAAGTATTTACATACAATATCTGTTCGGCGGCACTTTAATATGAATTTCGATAATTATTTTAATAATGTTTTTGAGATAAAATTTATAGTTTGGAATAAATAGATATAAATGTCATTTTTTCTAAAAAAAAATTATCCACAAGTGTACTTCCTTTCGATACCCTCTCTTATATATGTAAAAGTAAATAAATATATACTACGATCATTTTCAGTGTGGGGCTTTGTGCTGTAGCCCAATAAAACTCAATAAAGTATTTCAAACAATAAAAGCCCAATACCTTGAGTTCATTTGGAAGAGGCCCCAGAGCTAGTCTCTACATACTTGTTTACTTGTTTTGAGGTAAAATTCCATACATAAAAGCTTGATAGATAAATTAAATATATAAATAATATCCAATTTACTTAACTATGTATGTTTTCAGAGGAAAATAATTAGATATTCTTTACTAAAAAATATTATTTTTATTAACCATGCATCTATCGATCGAATTCTGTCATATATAAACTACACGTACGCACGCATGAATAGTAAAAAGTGCACAAACCCGGCCTTGTGAGATACGTGTCAAATGTGCTTTAACACGTGGCTGCTCCATGCAACTAAGATAAATATTTTGGTATTATTATATTATTATATATCATAATATTAATCTGATAAATTCAAAAGTTTAAGTTATATACATTGTAAGGTTGTGCTTAGATTGAAATATTTTAAATTCATGAATTTCGATTAAATTTTAGTGTTAATAATAAAATATAAAAAAATCTCAAATTTATAACTTAATTATTTACACATTATTTAGATGAATTAAAAATGATTCTAAATCACCACTTTATTGGATGAACTTAAAATCCATCATAACTATCATGAATTAACATATAAACATAAAAAAGTGAATTTGATGTTTGTGATGCTACTTCTCTAAACAACAAAAATGCATTTAAAATCAATAAATTTAAAATACTTTTATCCAAGCTTAACTTGAAGCTTTTCGTGGCGAGTGATGTTTTGCGTCAATTATTGTGTTATTGTCTGCATATTACAAGTTGATCTGACAATCACGCTCTGTACGTAACATAAAATGATTTATAATATTTTGAAATCTCTTGGCCTAAAAAAAACCATGCACAAATTAATTAAGCCATATATCCAGTCGTACTTGGTACCATTTGACATAGAGATCAATTTCACGTCCATGCTAGCTAGCTAGCTGCTGCATGATTAAAGTGTAATACATCGTGATTCGTGGAGATGTACACGTATATATTATGTATATAACATGTAGCAGAATCGTACGTATTCGATCGTAATTTTTTTTTTTAATTTGGCAAAGATATAATAGAGATGTGTGTGTAGGTATCGTGTCACCCGTTTATTTGTTTTTATTTTTTGGTTAAATTGCAGGGAACCAGCGGGGGAGGGAAACTGCATGCCACTTGGGCAAGTGGGCTTTAGCAGAGAAAATGGAATGCTGGGAAGCGTGCCGCGGGATGTTGACGTTTGAGTTGGAAGCGGCGGAAGCTCTGGCGGGGCTGGCTCGCTCCGCCTCCTTGCCCGGCGAGTTTGAACGACGGCAAATGGATACTGAAACACTGGTAGTTTCCTCCCAAGTCTCGACTCACCAGGTTATATATATATTCCATCTGAAAAGCCTTACCCTTTCCGCTGTTTAATGTTGGAATTTTTGAACTTAGTCGGCAAATACTCCATATATTAATTAATTATTTCGTTTTTGTGTTTTGAGAATCTTCATGAAAGTTTTTGAATTAAGTAGTAGTTTAGTAATTTCATGCACTATGGTTTTTTAGGTTTTTCCTCTTTGATCATCTTCTAGTTTCTGTTCAGTAACATATATATTTCATTTTTGCCGAAAAAATAGATTGTTATCAACTAGTAGCTAGCCCTTGTCATGTTTTTTTTTAATTTTTTTTTTTTTTTTTTTTTCAGTATCAGGCGTTCGGTGGCCAACATGAGTTTTCTGGAAAAACTTCTACCATGGTTGCAGCAGCTGGCCTCACAAACACTTTGAAAATTGTGGATACAAATAATATTAATCAATCAAAAGTACTACTGCGTGGCACTGTGAGGCATCATTTGACAGAGGTACGTACATGAACTTGGTTCATTATATTTACTATTGTCGATATATGACTCTTCGTTGGGTAAATCTATATATATATATATATGAATACCATTCAGGCTGAGAAGGAAGCACGAAGGCTTCGTCGTGTCCAAGCAAATAGAGAGTCTGCTCGGCAAACCATTCGTCGCAGACAGGTCGCTAGCTAGCTAGCTTCATCTGGTTTTTGTTATAAAATTTTTACCATCGATCTTTACTTGCTTATTATATATAAGGTGTATATATCAGTAGAAACTTCTTTTAATTAATGGTTTAATTTAATTTTGTGGTTTGCCATGAGATACATTGTGACATGAAATTTAGAAAGTGAAGCGCAACCCTTGCGTCGACTAATTATTAATTTGAGTCAAAAAGATATATCCATTGATGGTTAGAACTAATTAAACTTGATTAATTCAGGGTGAAAGCTGACATTTATCCTGTATTTAGGCACACAAGAAAACCGCAATCGTATGATATTAGTGGCACAACCGATATTTGTCATGAACACATAAACTAGGCAGCCAGCATGGTTTTTTGTGTTATCTTGCATGCATTTTTATGGTCTGTTTATTAGTGTAATTGGTGATTGAGATAGAACATTTTACCGATTCGTTTGCTCAACAGGCTATGTATCTGGAGTTAACGGGGAAGGCGGCTAACCTGTCGATGGAGAATACATATTTGAAACAAGTGGGTGATGTTTTTTTCCCCTAATTATTGTTGTTTTAATTAATTTTGCCTTATCATGATAATGGACGATTGTACTCAAGTCTATTCATCTGGATGATAATTCTTTTAAGCAGGAAAGAGACCTAGCAGTGAAGAAATATTACTACTTGAAAGATAAAAATCAGTTTTTGAAAGCACAGGTAAATCGGGGATATATATGTAAGATGAATAGCTATCTTTTCATTGGAATTTCAGTCCCGCCCCACGGTTCTTTTGCATTTGCAGATGGCTAAAAGAAAGCTTGCCAAAGCAGGGCATATACGCGACAAGCCAGAGTCTTCGCTTACAGAAATATCGAGTTCTTCTGCTGCCATCACCACTCCGATTTGTTTAAACAACAGGGCTTCTTTACTGCCTTTCTTCTGGCCCTTCAATTCACAACGTCCATCTGATACAGATTTCACAAATGCATCACAAATTCGGATACCGATGTGGAATGAATCCTGTTTGAGTCAAGGACAAGATTGCTCCACCGCGATAAATAAACCCAGACCTCCTTACTTCATATTGCCAGTACCTTGGTTACTTCCTTTCATCTCGCCCGACGGTAAACTAGAATTCCATCCCGCCACTAAAGATCAACAACACGAGCCTCCACCGATTCATCAGTGTCAAATGTGTTCATCCTTCTCTACTCTATTGCATGAAGACAGGGGGATCGGGGTCTATAATCCAGCTAGAGTTATACCTACAAGCAATGGTGTCGGAGCTAGATTTCGTTTTCCACGAGATTACACGAGACACGGTTTCTCAGATAAGAATCACGGCGGGCGAATCATCTCCTCTTCAAGAAAACCGGGCAACGATGCCATTGCTGCGACCGAGGCCAGGAGGAAGAGGAGAGAATTGATGATGATGAGGAGTATCCATTCCCCTGATGCGCATATTCAATAGGAATTACGCGGCTAGTGTGTTGATGTTAAGTAGTTTGACATATTTTGAGCCCAGATATGTGTTTTTGTTCATTAAAATTATCGAGACTCTGCTTGTGTCTTATAATTTGGGTTACTTTGTACATTCTAGCTAAGGATTGGATTGGTACCTAAACAATATTGTGTGTAACGCTCACTATATGTAGGCCCCCCCTAGTTTAACTTTAAGAGGGTGTATAACTTGGTAATTGGTAATTTGGTATTGTATATATAGTCCGGGGTGGTTGTCTTGGAGGAAGAATTTTCAAGGATTCTTGGTTCTATATAGTGAAAAGGGAAAATAGTTTTTTGATCTATTAATTTGTTTAATTTTTTTTTGTTTTTATTTATAATTTTTTAAAGTTTGGTTTCAGTACATTAACTTTTAATTTACAATGATTTTGGTTTAACTGTTGATGTGGCACCGGAAAATGCTGATATGATTTTGGAAAATGATGGTATGACATCAAAAAATGATGACATAACATCGGAAAATGATGACGTGTCAAATTGTCACGTCAGCACTTGGACCAAAATTAACGAAAATTAAAATTTAATGTATCAAAATCAAACTTCGAAAAGTTAATTGACCAAAATCGAAATATAAATAATTAATGGACCAAAAAAATATTTTCAATAGACGGTGGGTTGGAATTTGGCAGCACGTACACTACAAAACCTGATGCATGTGTCCAACAAGAACTAAAGAATACATCCCGACTGTCAGGAATATTTGAATTGACGGAATATGTGAGGGTTTGATCAATATTCGGAGTATGGTTTTTATTATCGATATTTTTTCGAGTTAGTTCTTCACACAGGTTTGTCCGGTGCATTTTACATGGTTAAGGAAAGGTGGTGTCTGCCATGTTGGATCAAGACTGTACATGTATTGGGCTTGATGGAGTAATATAAATGTTTTGACTTGGGTCGGACTTGGTTCCTTGGCCAAGAAACTAAGGGCCGTAATGCTAGCTTCTTCCCCAACTTTTAAGTTGGGAAAGAAGCTACGTTTGTGTTGCAACGCACCCCTAATTTTTTTTAAAAGAAATTAATTATATTTTGATTAAAGATTACTTAAATAAATAAAAAAATAAAAAAATAATTATATTTAAATAAAACATAATTAATCAAATTACTTTACATTAATTTACGTAATCACTCAAAAATAAAAAAAATAATGAATCAAAGATTAATTAAGTACTTAAAAAATATAAATTTAATTTATTAAATTATTTTACGTAGTTAGCATCATTTAACATAAAATTAATTTTATTACATTATAAAATTTAAATTTAAATCTAGGTAATAAATTATAATTATATAATATGTGTAGAAATGATTAGTGGGACCCAAAGAAGTTATTTTTTGAGTTTAGAATTGTGCAGAAAAGTTATAAAAATTTTGTTTTGAGGTGAGAATGACGTGTCCCATGATGAAGTTGGATATATGAGTTCAGGCATGCGAATACCCTAATGAGACCCAAATGTTAACTTGGCTGCTAAAGAGGCCCAAATACAGAGATGTATGGGGAGTCCAAAGTCAGCAGCTGGAAGAAGAGTCGTTGGAGCTCAACTACCTTCAACCATCGAGCTTGGTGCGTATCCAAGGACATGCGGCAGTTACCAAGAAACACAAGTTATCCGATTACTCAAAACAAAGAGAGGACAGGAGAGGACAAGATTCAGATAGAGGATTGAAGCTCTGTAAATGCGTTCTTGATTCCATTTTTTTGCTAAGTAGTTTCTTTGGTGTATTGATAAAGTTGTGGTTATGAATTTGTAACTTAGATCTTGGATTGTTGGAGATTGAAATAAGATCGTAAGGCCTCCCGTGGATGTAGGCAGAGTTAATTGCAGAACCACGTAAATCGGTGTCTCTTGTACTTCGATATTGTTTGCTGCAGATTAGTACTGTTAAGCATGAGATTGTGTGTTCATTTAATCATTTGTGAATCTTGGTTGTTGTTCTATCTTCAAAAACTTTGAACTATTTCTCTTGAGACTTGTGTTGTTGATCCTATAGAACTCTTAGCAGTTAATGTGACTTGAATGTTATTGTATTAGCATAAGAGTTTATCTTGTGTATATCGAAGTGTAACAACTGTGAATTTACTTTAGATTTTTTGAAGAAAGAATTTAGTACTTGTCCTTCAAAATATTTATTATAAATTATAATTGTTATGAATCAATCCAAAATTTGGTATTCCGAGAATTCACCACGCAAGCAAACAAGAACAATAATCCCAGAAACACAGACAAAACCAACGCACACAGATCAAACTCAAACACTCACGCGAAAGCAATAAACAACGCAAGTATTTACGTGGTTCGACAATGAATTTGCCTACGTCCACGGGAGAGCAACACAATCACTTTATTAATCACCAACAGAACAACCCAAGCTCAAGAACAGAGCTTATTACAGAGATAGACTCAGATAAACTATCAAGCTAGATACAGACACAATTCAAGTTTAAAGCCTTGAATTTTCCCGTCACAATCTATGCTTAGTTTTCTCCTCCGAAATCTCTCCTTCTTCTCTCACAATATATTCTGAAGAATTTGATTTTCTGTTATGTTTGTTGCGGCCATCTTCCATCTGCTTATATAGAGAATTACACCGACTTTCATCTTGGGCTTTAGGTCAACTGTAACTTACGGCCCAATTATAAAGTCAATATGGTCCAGTCCGATAAGCCTTCATTCATCAGTCTGATCTGCTCTTGTACTTCGATCTGCATCGAACTGCCTGCAAGCTTCCCGCTTTACGAAAACTCCATCTGACTTCTAACCAAGTCACAATACTCGAGCAATCTATCTGTATAAACTCATCCGAAGACTCATCTGACCATCACATCGATCTGATCCCAATATTCGATCTGGCCATGAACTCATCTGATCACCGAGCTCATCTGATCTGTATTATTCGATCCGATCTCTTTTTTATTTCCATTCAATCTGATAGAAGCATACTTCAACAATTTTCACCTTGATTCTTTCAGGTTGAATGCTGCTCTCCATCCTAGCCTCCTTGGCTAATTTCCAATCACCGCATTAACTAAGTCCAAACATTTCTTGAACTTAGCATACGGCAGTGACTTCGTCATAGCATCTGCAGGGTTTTCTTTCGATGCTGTCTTTACAAGGATCACATCTTTTTTTTTAATCACATCTCTCACGAAATGCATCTTCACATCTATGTGTTTCGATCGTTCATGATAGACTTAGTGTTTCGTCAAGTGTATTGCACTTTGATTGCCACAGTGTACTACTACTTGATCTTGTTTTACACCCAACTCCGCTATCATTCCTTTTAACCACAATCCTTCTTTTATGGCCTCAGTAACAGCTACGAACTCTGCCTCAGTGATAGAAAGGGCAACCATTGACTGTAGATTTGACTTCCAGGTGATCGCTGTGCAATAAAAGGTGAACACATAACCAGTCAACGACTTTCTCGTGTTTAAGTTCCCAGCAAAATCTGAATCCACATATCCAACTACCGGATCAATCCCATCTTGCTGTTTCTCAAACTTCATCCCCAGCCCATTTGTGTTTATGAGATATCAGAGAATCCACTTCAGAGCTTCCCAATGATATGTTCTCGGGTTAGCCATAAATCTCGACACAACACTGATTGCGTATGCCAGATCAGGCCTACTACACACCATTCCATATATGAGACTCCACACTCCACTAGCATATGGAATACCAGCCATCTTCATCTTGTCTTCCTCACTTTCAGGTGATTGACTCGCAGATAGCTTCAAATGTTGTCCCAGAGGGGTCAAGACAGATTTTGCTTGATTCATGTTATACCGCAGAACAACCTTCTTCAAATAGTTCTTCTGACTCAGATGAATCTCCTGTCTTTTCCTGTTTCTCACTATGTCCATGCCCAGAATTCTCTTTGCTTCACCCAGATCTTTTATCTCAAACTCTGTATTGAGCTGTTCTTTCAAAGATGATATATATGTCCTACTTTTACTTGCAATCAATATATCATCAACGTAAATCAGTAGGTACAAGATAACCTGCTCATCATCCTTCTTCAGATAGACACATCTGTCATATTGGCTTCTCACAAAACCAATACCAATCATGAACTCATCAAACCTCTTGTTCCATTGCCTCGGACTCTGCTTCAGTCCATACAATGATTTTCTCAGTAATCGTACTTTGTTCTGGGTTTTCTGATGTATGAAGCCCTTTGGTTGTTCCATATAAATGGTTTCTTCCAGGTCACCGTGTAGAAACGCAGTTTTCACATCCATCTGCTCAAGCTCCAAATCTAGTTGGTTCACCAGTGCTAACATAATCCGGATGGAACAATGTTTGACCACTGGAGAATAGACCTCATTAAAATCTATCCCTTTTACTTGACCAAAACCCTTTGCAACCAATCTTGCTTTATACTTGATCTGATCTGTACCAGGAGTTCCTTCCTTCTGTTTATAGATCCACTTGCATCCCAATGTCTTTTGATGCTTCGGTCTGTCTACTAGCTTCCAGGTTTGATTCTTCTCAAGTGAGTTCATCTCTTCATTCATAGATTCAATCCACTTGTTTTTCTGTTTACTCGCCATAGCTTTATCATATGTATTCGGCTCTGAATACTCCATCTCCTCAGCTACTGTAAGTGCATACCAAGCCAGATCAGCTTCACCAAACCTCTTAGGAGCTCTGATCTCCTTTCTGGTTCTGTCCCTTGCAAGATTATAAGTGCTTAAGTCCTCTTTTGGATCACTCGCTGTCATATCATCATCTTGCATCTCATTTGACTCTTCATCTGGCACAGAAGACTCCACCTCAATCGGTAGTTTTTCATTCACATTGATCTGATTGTCCTTTCCATCTGTATTCATTTTATACCCAAGTTTGGATTCATCAAACTTCACATCCCTGGTGTTGAAGCTCTTTGGACCTCTTGACTCCAGGTTCCAAACTTTATAACCTTTCGCACCATCCGGATACCCAATGAATATACATCTGACTGCCCTTGCTTCCAACTTGTCTTGTTTCAAATGAGCATATGCAAGACATCCGAATACCCTCAAGTTTGAGTAGTCTGCAGGTGTTCCACTCCACTTTTCCATTGGTGTCTTGAAACCAATCGCGCTGGATGGACACCTATTGACCAAATAGCATGCAGTAGATAATGCTTCTCCCCAGAAGGACTTAGGTAGAGAAGCATTGATCAACATACATCTGACCCTTTCCAAAAGAGTTCTGATCATTCTCTCTGCCAGGCCATTTTGCTGTGGCGTTCCTGCCACTGTTCTGTGTCTGGTAATGCCTTTCTCCTTACATATCTTGACAAACTTATCTGATAAGTATTCCAGCCCATTATCTGTTCTCATGTGTTTAACTCTTCGATCACTCTTGTTCTTAACTGCCAGCAGCCATTCTCTGAACTTGTCATAAGCTTCATCCTTAGTCTTTAAGATGAATATCCATACTCTCCTTGAGTAATCATCTATCAAAGACATGAAGTATCTGCCTCCATCATGAGTTTCTGTCCGAGAAGGACCCCATAGATCTGAATGAATGTAGGCCAATGGTTGCTCAGTTGTGTGACTTCCTTGACCAAACGATACTCTTTTTGATTTCCCATGAGCACAACTATCACATAACTCCAATGATTCGATCTTATCTCCACTTAACAGACCCTGTTTAGATAGCTCATGTAATCCCTTCTCACTTACATGTCCAAGTCTCAGATGCCATAGTTTGGTTCTGTCTTGCTGTTCCTGAATACTTGCTGTACTTCCAATAATCGTTTCACCTTGTAGTACATATAAGAGGTTTCTTTTTACAGCCTTCATAATAACCAGAGATCCTTTTGACACTGAGATACTTCCTGCTCCTGATTTGAATGAATATCCCTGAGCATCAAGCGTTCCCAATGATATCAAGTTTATCTTCAACTCAGGCACATACCTCACCTTGGTGAGTACTCTGTCGATCCCATCATGCATCCTTATTCTGATATTTCCAGAGCCCTTTATTCTGCATGACTGATTATTCCCCAACAGTACCATGCCCTGATCCGATTCCTCAAATTTTTCAAACCAAGATCTTATAGGACACATGTGAAAGGAGCATCCTGAATCCAATATCCATTCGTGGTTTTGATCACCTTTAGAAACCACCAATACTTTTTCTGAGTCATATCCATCTGTAGCTACGGCCAGAGTACCATCTTCTTTGGGTTTTTCCTGCTGCTTCCCTTTCTTTTCCGGACAATCTCTTCGCAGATGTCCAACCTTCTGACAAGCATAACACTTCTTATTACCCAAGTTTCTGTTCTGGTATCTTCCTTGACTCTTCGATCTGGACTTTGGCCTGTATTTTCCACTTGATGTCCTCTTATCACTTCTGCCTCTCGCCATAAGACCTTCTCCATGTGATTCAGTATTTGTGTTTGACTTTCTCTGAAGTTTCTTGGATTGAATAGCAGACATTGAAAGAGTGGGTGCCCGGTTAGCCAACTTGTGGCTAAGGGCTTTTATGACTCTATGTAAAATAATCTTTTGTTTAATATAATTTACACTTTTATAATGGCATTGACTTTATCTTTCTTCATATTGTTATATTATGATATACTATTGTTGTTTTGATAAAGACCTTGAATATACTATAGTGTATGTAAGATGTGGTAGCACATGGGGATGGCTATCATGAAACACATCTTATAGTCACTGTATATTCTAAACTGTTCCTAGTCAATTGAGCCGTCCGCAAATAAGGATAAGGATCGCTCGAGATTGAGACTAGCATTTGCGATGCCGAGTACCACGTTTCATTGATATGGAATATAGAGATGTTCAAAGCATACAAATGGATATTCATATGATGAATGATCGAACTACCCTATTCGAACTTTCCAAGTGGTTATCATTTATCGAGTGGATAAAGTCCGCGGTTTTGGTTGTACACCATTAGTCCTTATTACTTGAAACATCATTGAGACTCTATATGCTAGTACTGTACTTTGACTCATTTACCGACTCTATTGGGGTCATCAGGTATCGGGATTGGATACAATTACGACACATATAGGATTCGATGCTTTGTTGTCAAGGATTCATCACATACTTGTGAGTGTGGATATCCTATGCGATCTGAGTAGATATTAGTATGACGAATCTCTGGCTAGAGTACATGATGTGTTTTAGGTTAATAGGTTTTTCTAGTAACACATGCGATGTCACTATTTGATCTCCAAGATGTAATGCATAGTTATCGAATCTCGAACGACTCTCGATATACCAATGGTTGTTGATTCGATCGGGATATATGGATGAAGGGACCGTACTGTACGCTAACCAAAATCTACTGGTTCTTGCAGGCACTATCAGTAATACCTAGGGAATCATGGGGCGATGTTGCTAGGCGCTCTTACCATGATTCGATGGGTAATTCGGAAATTGTTGTTCCGAGTCACAAGGAATTGTGAGCCCACAGCTAGCTGTATTCCTGAACCATTGAGGGTTACACAAGTAATGAATTACTAAAACCCCATAGAGATAGTTAAATTTAAAGAGTTAAATTTAATGAAAGAGAAGTTGGACTTCTTAACTAAAGGGAGTGAGATTTCCTAAAATGACATAGGGATGGACATTTTTGGAAATCACTGAATTCGGATTCAGAAAAATTATCTTGACTCTAAAAGATGCAGAAATGGTTTCTGTGCACATTGGTGAAATCAGTTTATCAATCGGAGTCACGATGAATTTTATATTAATTTTTATAACAACAGGTTTGGCTTGTTGGGCTTAAGTTATGGATTGTGGGCTTTAAGGAGTTAGAGTCCTGATACAATTATAACTAGAAATTATCTATAAATAAAGGTGTTGGGTTCAAAAATTAGACACATTGTATATTGCAATTTTTGAAAATACACTCTAGAATTTTCAAGGGGATTTTCGAAATCCTCTATCCCTTTTTGGAGAAAATTCGACTTGTGATTTTTGTGAAAAATTACAAATCGAATTAACAGATCATATATGTTTATTCTCTACGTAAAACTTCTGATTGATTTCTAGTGCAGTCAATCAGAGGGTTTCTGTTTTTCGTTCGTGAACCTAATTTCGGAGTTAGATCGTGACTGTCATCGGTTCCCGGGATTTACAAGAAGAGCAGATTAAATTCTGTTGGAGTCCACGATCAAGCCTTTGCTTGACGAGGTAAAAATTTAATTGTGATTTTATTTTTACTTGAACAAATTTAATAGTAAAAGTTTTGATACCCATATATGGAATCGTTCCATATAATAAAATAAAATTTTAAACTTCCGCTGCACCGGGTATCAATTCTTAATTGATCTGAACACGTTTCCAACAGTGGTATCAGAGCCAGGTTGCTCAGATCAAACGATTAAGGGCAGCGCACGGCGCTGCCCAGGGCAGCGACGATCGCTGCCCAAGGGGCAGCGATGGGCTGCCCAGCCCGGGCCCCTTTTTGGGGCGCGGGCTGCCTGGGATTGTCCCGGGCAGCCCGGGAAAAAATTATTTTTAATTTTTAATTAAAATTTTAATTTTTTGAAATTCTAGTTTTTGATCCGATCAAAAATTATTTTGATTGGTTCACGAGGCATCGGATCGAATTGTTCGAGTCCGAAAATTTTAAAATTGATTTTTGGATAAATTTGAATTTTTGGAAAATTTATAAATTTTATCCGTTAAATTAAATTTTATAAAATTAATTATTTTGGTACAATTGATGATAAGATATGATCTTATGGATGGATAAGATAAAATATGATTTTATCTTTTAAATTATGATGCCTTTGCATGTTTATCCAATTATTTAATTATTGAATTAATTAATGGATAAAGGATGATCGATTGTCATGACCAATGTTTTATGTGTATGTTAGGTGATTTACATTTGTCTTATTGTTGTTGGTGTTTATTAATGAGCTTAGTTTATAGCCCAATATGATTGTCATATGCAATAAAAGTGGGCCTGGTTTATGGCCCGTTTCTACCCCTAAAAATGTATCCCATATTTGTCATCGAAATTTATTGTAAATTTATTAGACTTAGTGGGAGACAAAGATTTGAAGAAATGATGGGCCCAGCAGACAATGAAGACCGAAGAAATGTAAATTGGAAGCTCAATGTAATAGGATTGCATTGCATACTTGCATATCACCTAGGATTGGACTTAGACTCGTGATTGGCAACCACGGGTCGATTAGTTAATGGGATCGATCATCCTTAAATAATATATGATATTATTGATGTATGCATGTTTAGACTAAATTGTATGAATCCCGCAAGCATACATAAATTGCATGATGAGACAAATTTTCAAAATTAAAAATCTCTCATTTTAAATATGATTTAAAATTGATATCAAGATTAATAAAAAGGGAATTTAAATATTGTTTAAATATTCCTACCTTCCATCAACGATCAATGTATGAGATGCTACCCGCGGATACGATCCGGCTCATATTATTTGGGGGGCCCGTTCGTCGAAAAGCTGTACATTGGATCGACACATGTTGTAAGTTGGGTGGAACTCCCATGGGATTGGCTCATATTATTGGGGATCCACATGGCGACCGTCCATCATAACTTAATATTGATGGGTTATCTTGACATGTCACAATAAACGGCGTCATATTATTGGGCCCTTATTGGACATGAGGTAAAAACATGGAGGTTACTTTGGAAGTAATTGGGCTCTACCTTTTGAAAATTATGGTTGGCTGATATTATTCGGGATCATGATTTGTCAATTGGACTCCATGTTCTCACTAAGGAAAACAGTTTCCCGTTTTCACTAGAGGGTAGTGAAATCGTTAAAATAGTGGGAGTGTAATTCATAAAATTAAAATTCGCCATATTTTATGTCTTAGTAAATTAATTAAACAATCATTGATTATTATCTGTTTCCTTTTCAGTATACTATTACAATGACTTCTCGTAATCCACTGTTTTCAATTCTCGAACAAAACAAATTGACTGGCGCAAACTATACGGAATGGTTCCGTAAGTTGAAAATTATTCTTACTTTGAAAAAAGCTTTCTACGTGTTAGAGAAGCCGCCTCTGAAGGAAGCCCCGACTAATACAAGTCCGGAAGAGTTGGCCAAACTTGATTTATGGTGGGACCATGATATCAAGGCCAAATGCTACATGCAGGCTTCGATGTCTGATAAGCTTCAAAGGAGATTCGAGGATACCGTGAATGCTGCTGACATTCACAAGAACCTCAAGGAACTCTTTGGAGCTCAGTCAAGGTCGGAGAGGTATGCCACCGTCAGAGAGCTCATGACGAGCCGCATGCGAGATGGGACTTCGGTCCGTGAGCATGAGGTGCACATGATTGGGCTCATTGAAAAGTTGGTAACACTCGACTTGACTTTGGAGCATGGACTTAGCGCGAACTTGTTGCTTCTATCACTTCCTTCATCGTTTGACGGTTTTGTGATGAACTTCAATATGAACAAGATAGAGGCCACCCTTGAAGAGATGATCAATATGCTTGTCACATATGAAGCCACACTAAATAAGGATAAACCGGTACTCTTGATTGTCTCCTCTTCTAACTCTAAGAAAGGACCAAGTGGAAAGGGTAAGAAACGTTCTGCCCCACCCAAGAAGATTGTACCAAATCAGAAGGGAAAGACCAAGGCTTCAATTGGGATAAAAGATGAAAACGTTTGTCATTACTGCAAGAAATCCGGTCATTGGAAACGTAACTGCAAGGAATACCTCGAACAGTTGCGAACTGCAAAGGGTATGTTTTACATTGAAATAAATGTTTCGCTTAATACTTCTTCTTGGGTATTGGATACCGGATGTGGATCTCACATTTGCAATGATTTGCAGGTGATGACAAGAAGTCGTAAGCTAAGGATGGGTGAGACCCAGCTAAGGCTCGGGAATGGTTCTAGAGTCGAAGCCAAAGCTATCACATTTATTTAGTTTTGCAGAACAATTTTAAGTTATTTTTGAGAGATGTTTTATATGTTTTGGATTTGGTCAAAAACATTATATCTATTTTTATGCTAGATAGAGATGGTTTTTCTTGAAATTTTGTGAATGAGATTTGCAATATTTACAAGAATGAATGTTTGATTGGAAATGGACAACTTGAAAACGATCTATATAGCTTAAAATTAAAAGACGTTCCAATTAATTATGTTGATAAACCGGTAACAACAATTAAAAGGAAGGACGATAGTCAAAACCCGGCAAACCTTTGCATGCTAGGCTAGGTCATATTTCCTCAAGGAGGATGAACAAGCTAGTGGGAGAGGGCATGTTTGATATGTCTGATATTAACTCTCTACCTACTTGTGAGTCCTGCCTAAAGGGAAAAATGACTAAATCTCCTTTCAAAGGGAAACCTGAGCGTAGTCAAAATCTGTTGGATTTGATCCATACAGATGTTTGCGGTCCATTTAGGATTGGTACTAAATGTGGCAACACCTACTTCTTACCTTTACTGATGATCATTCTAGGTATGGGTATTTATATTTAATGAAATAAAAGTCTGAAGCATTTGAAAGGTTCAAAGAATTCAAGGCTGAAGTAGAAAACAAACTAGGTAAAAGTATTAAGGCACTTCGATCGGATCGAGGTGGAGAATACTTAAGTATCGAGTTTTTGGACTATCTAAAAGAGAATGAAATTCTCTATCAGTGGACTCCTCCTATGATACCTCAGCTTAATGGTGTTTCGGAGCATCGCAATCGAACTTTTTTGGACATGGTTCGATCCATGATGAGCTTCACTGAGCTCCCACCTTCGTTTTGGAGCTACGCGCTTGAAACGGCGGTATTGTTGTTAAACAACGTCCACACTAAAGCAGTAAATAAAACACTATACGAGTTATGGAATGGCAAAGCTCCTAAGTATTCGTACTTGAGGATTTGGGGATGTCCTGCTTACGTGAAGCAGACAGTGGGAGATAAGTTGGATAGTCGATCCACCTTATGTTATTTTGTAGGGTATCCAAAGAATTCAATCGGATATTATTTCTATCATCCTGCTGAAACAAAAGTGTTTGTTTCAAGGAATGCCACCTTCTTGGAGAATGAGTTCTTATTGGATAAGAAAGGCAAGATGATGGAACTCGAAGAAATTCGAGAAGAACCCGAGATACAAAATAGCGATCCTACACCTCAAGAATCATCACAAGACACGCCTATTAGTAGGAGATCCGAGAGGACTTCTAGGCCTCCTATTAGATATGGTCTTCTTCTTGAAGGGGATCAAAGTGAACCCGACATTGGATGTGATCCAAGAAACTTCAAGAAAGCAATTTCTGATGCGGATTCGAATTTATGACTTGAAGCTATGCAATCGAAAATAGACTCGATGCATTCTAACCAAGTTTGGTCTTTAGTAGATCCTCCCGATGAAATTGTTCCAATTGGGTGCAAATGGATCTACAAGAAAAAGCTTGGGCCTGATGGAAAGGTATTGACCTACAAGGCACGATTGGTGGCAAAAGGTTATACTCAAAGACAAGGAGTTGACTATGATGAAACCTTTTCACCAGTCGCAATGTTCAAGTCCATAAGAATCCTTATTGCCATAGCAGCATGGTATGACTATGAGATATGGCAAATGGATGTAAAGACTGCATTTCTTAATGGAAATATTAAGGAAGAGATCTATATGATGCAGCCTGAGGGATACACATCCATGGGAAGCGAGCATAAGGTATGCAAGCTTCAGAGATCAATCTATGGTCTCAAACAAGCATCAAGAAGTTGGAACCAAAAATTTGATGAAACGATAAAGGATTTTTGTTTTATCAAGAACCCGGAGGAACCATGCGTGTACAAGAAAGTAGTTAATAATGCGGTAATATTCTTAGTACTTATGTTGATGACATCCTACTCATGGGGAATGATGTAGGGATGTTGCAGTCAACAAAGATATGGTTATCAGGTAGATTCTCGATGAAGGATTTAGGTGAGGCATCCTATATTCTAGGAATTCAGATCTATAGAGATAGATCTAAAAGAATGATAGGACTCACTCAATCAACCTACATCGACACCATAATGAAAAGGTTTTCTATGGATGAGTCCAAGAGAGGACATCTACCTATGTGTCATGGAGTTTCTCTATCCAAGTCTATGTGTCCCAAGACTGACGAAGAGATAGAGAAGATGACACACGTGCCATATGCGTCAGCCATAGGTAGTATCATGTATGGGATGATATCTACCAGACCGGATGTGGCCTATGCTCTGAGCGTCACGAGAAGATACCAAGACAATCCCGGTCAAATGCATTGGAAAACCGTGAAGGATATTCTTAAGTACTTGCGAAGGACTAAGAATTTATTCATGGTTTATGGAGGGAGAGAATTGAAGTTGGAAGGCTATACCGACTCTAGCTTCCAATGTGACGTGGATGACTCGAAATCAACCTTTGGATTTGTGTTCGTGCTCAATGGTGGTACTGTCTCTTGGAAGAGTTCCAAGCAGGACACCACAGCGGATTTCATCACTGAGGCAGAATACATTGCAGCATCAGCTGCTGCTAAAGAGGCGGTTTGGATAAGAAAATTCATCCAAGAGTTGGGTGTAATTCCTGAAGCTGTTGGTCCAGTCCCGGTATACTGTGACAACACGGGTGCCGTTGCTCAGGCAAAGGAACCAAGGTCTCATCAGAAGTCCAAACACGTACTGAGGAAATACCACATCATCCGAAAGATCGTGGAAAGAGGAGACATCAGTGTCGAGAGAGTGGCCTCTACAGACAATGTCGCTGATCCGCTTACTAAGCCCTTGCCAGGACCATTGTTTGACAAACATCGCGAAGCAATGGGATTACGTAGTATGACTAGTTGGCTTTAGGGCAAGTGGGAGATTGAAAGAGTGGGTGCCCGGTTAGCCAACTTGTGGCTAAGGTCTTTTATGACTCTATGTAAAATAATCTTTTGTTTAATATAATTTACACTTTTATAATGTCATTGACTTTATCTTTCTTCATATTGTTATATTATGATATAATATTGTTGTTTTGATAAAAACCTTGAATATACTATAGTGTATGTAAGATGTGGTAGCACATGGGGATGGCTATCATGAAACACATCTTATAGTCACTGTATATTCTAAACTGTTCCTAGTCAATTGAGCCGTCCGCAAATAAGGATAAGGATCGCTCGAGATTGAGACTAGCATTTGCGATGCCGAGTACCACGTTTCATTGGTATGGAACATAGAGATGTTCAAAGCATGAAATGGATATTCATATGATGAATGATCGAACTACCCTATTCGGACTTTCCAAGTGGTTATCACTTATCGAGTGGATAAAGTCTGCGGTTTTGGTTGTACACCATTAGTCCTTATTACTTGAAACATCATTGAGACTCTATATGCTAGTACTGTACTTTGACTCATTTACCGACTCTATTGGGGTCATCAGGTGTCGGGATTGGGTACAGTTACGATACATATAGGATTCGATGCTTTGTTGTCAAGGATTCACCACATACTTGCGAGTGTGGATATCCTATGCGATCTGAGGAGATATTAGTGTGACGAATCTCTGGCCAGAGTACATGATGTGTTTTAGGTTAATGGGTTTTCCTAGTAACACATGCGATGTCACTATTTGATCTCCAAGATGTAATGCATAGTTATCGAATCTCGAACGACTCTAGATATACCAATGGTTGTTGATTCGATCGGAATATATGGATGAATGTACCGTACTGTACGCTAACCAAAATCTACTGGTTCTTGCAGGCACTATCAGTAATATCTAGAGAATCATGGGGCGATGTTGTTAGGCGCTCTTACCATGATTCGATGGGTAATTCGGAAATTGTTGTTCCGAGTCACAAGGAGTTGTGAGCCCACGGCTAGCTGTATTCCTGAACCATTGAGGGTTACACAAGTAATGAATTACTAAAACCCCGTAGAGATAGTTAAATTTAAAGAGTTAAATTTAATGAAAGAGAAGTTGGACTTCTTAACTAAAGAGAGTGGGATTTCCTAAAATGACATAGGGATGGACATTTTTGGAAATCACTGAATTCGGATTCAGAAAAATTATCTTGACTCTAAAAGATGCAGAAATGGTTTCTGTGCACATTGGTGAAATCAGTTTATCAATCGGAGTCACGATGAATTTTATATTAATTTCTATAACAACAGGTTTGGCTTGTTGGGCTTAAGTTATGGATTGTGGGCTTTAAGGAGTTAGAGTCCTGATACAATTATAACTAGAAATTATCTATAAATAAAGGTGTTGGGTTCGAAAATTAGACACATTGTATATTGCAATTTTCGAAAATACACTCTAGAATTTTCAAGGGGATTTTCGAAATCCTCTATCCCTTTTTGGAGAAAATTCGACTTGTGATTTTTGTGAAAAATTACAAATCGAATTAACAGATCATATATGTTTATTCTCTACGTAAAACTTCTGATTGATTTCTAGTGCAGTCAATCAGAGGGTTTCTGTTTTTCGTTCGTGGACCTAATTCCGGAGTTAGATCGTGACTGTCATCGGTTCCCGGGATTTACAAGAAGAGCAGATTAAATTCTGTTGGAGTCCACGATCAAGCCTTTGCTTGACGAGGTAAAAATTTAATTGTGATTTTATTTTTACTTGAACAAATTTAATCGTAAAAGTTTTGATACCCATATATGAAATCGTTCCATATAATAAAATAAAATTTTAAACTTCCGCTGCACCGGGTATCAATTCTTAATTGATCTGAACACGTTTTCCAACAGACATAACTTCTTCCAAGGTTATTGTCTGTTCTCTTCCATATAGCAAAGCATCTCTGAAATTTTCATATGCTTTTGGAAGAGCATTCAGAAGTATCAAATCCCGATCTTCATCCTCAAGCTTTACTTCAATATTCTCCAAGTCATCCAATATCTTGGTGAGTTCTTCGATCTGGTCTTCAAGGTTCTTCTCATCCTTAATCACAAAGGAATACAACCTCTGTTTCATGTACAGACGGTTAGCCAGAGATTTTTTCATGTATAGATTCTCAAGTTTAAGCCATACAGCCGCTGCAGATTCTTCTCTGGCCACCTCCCGAAGAGGTCTATCTCTCAGACAGAGAATAATCGCACAATGTGCTTTCTCGAGTAGTTCATCCTTGTTCTTTATATCATCAGACATCTCCTCCTTCCTCTTAAGAGCTTCCACCAATCCTTGTTGTATCAGGATTGCCCGCATCTTAATTCTCCAGAGCGAGAAATCGTTCTTGCCCGTGAAATTCTCAATATCAAATTTCATTGATCCCACCATCTTTGCTTAGTTTTCCCACAGACGGCGCCACTTGTTAGGAATCAATCCAAAATTTGGTATTTCGAGAATTCACCATGCAAGCAAACAAGAACAATAATCCCAGAAACACAGACAAAACCAACGCACACAGATCAAACTCAAACACTCACGCGAAAGAAATAAACAACGCAAGTATTTACGTGGTTCGACAATAAATTTGCCTACGTCCACGGCAGAGCAACACAATCACTTTATTAATCACCAACAGAACAACCCAAGCTCAAGAACAGAGCTTATTACAGAGATGGACTCAGATAAACTATCAAGCTAGATACAGACACAATTCAAGTTTAAAGCCTTGAATTTTCCCGTCAAAATCTATGCTTAGTTTTTTCCTCCGAAATCTCTCCTTCTTCTCTCACAATATATTCTGAAGAATTTGATTTTCTGTTATGTTCGTTGCGGCCATCTTCCATCTGCTTATATAGAGAATTACACCGACTTTAGTCTTGGGTTTTAGGTCAACAGTAACTTACGGCCCAATTATAAAGTCAACATGGTCCAGCCCGATAAGCCTTCATTCATCAGTCTGATCTGCTCTTGTATTTCGATTTGCATCGATCTTCCTGCAAGCTTCCCGCTTTACGAAAACTCCATCTGACTTCTAACCAAGTAACAATACTCGAGCAATCTATCTGCATGAACTCATCCGAATACTCATCTGACCATCACATCGATCTGATCCCAATATTCGATCTAACCATGAACTCATCTGATCACCGAGCTCATCTGATCTGTACTATTCGATCCGATCTCTTTTCTATTACCATTCAATCTGATAGAAGCATACTTCAATAATAATAATAATACTTTGCATAACTCCATAGATTTTGGTCGCTTAAGTTAATATGAACTTGGTTTTATTCAATTAAGCTAAGCCGTTGACTGGACCACGATAATTACCTGATTGATTCTAACTGTTTATTCCTCAAATTATTTATTAATTGCTTGCTGGTGCCTTTAGACTTTGCTAAACGGACACATAATTAAAAAAAAACGTACTTTTACTTTGTATTTATTCAACGTGATTAATTAGATGATTGATATACAATTTATTAATTCTTTTGCTACTTTATATCGGAAGAGGGACCCATAAATCGGCATATGTTGTAATATAAACTTATCCATAACACACTTGAATATTAAAAAAATATGGTTGGACAAAATATAAAGTTTTTAGAATAATATATGTAAACGATTCTTGATTTTAATTCTATTTGGCACGATTGAGTGACTAGTCTGTTGTGGGTGCTGATATTTTAAATTGATCATATATTAATATATAATTAGGCCAATTTGGTGGTTGATGTAATCGTTTGATCTAATTTAATTTGTCTTTTAGTAAGTAAATTAGCCATTCATGAAAAAAAGGTCATCCAAACCTTTTCGAACATATTGAACAGAGAACCGAAAAAAAAAAAGAAAATCAAGAATCAAGAATGGTATTGTAACTCTTAAATAATTTATTTTCAACTGTTAAATTTCTAGTATTTTTTTTAAAAAAAATTGCAGGGTACTAAATCAAAATAATTATTTAGAATCATTTTAAATAAATATGTGCCAAATATAGTAAAAATATATTATTGTTAGCATTATTTAATGAATAAATAAATAAGATTTATTTAGACTATAAAATTTTAATTATGAATTGTTTCGGAAAAAATTGTTTTGTTAAAAAAATATATATCTGGCTACTAATATATATATTTTTTAAAAAAATTACCATATTCCGTATATTATAAACTGAACTCCGATACTAATTTTCATTCAAAATGCTAGTCAAGAATATAATATATTTTTGGAACATTATATTAAAAATAATAATTTTGCAAGTAAAATCAAAATCCACTAAGTTTTGATAATAATTTATATGTGACTTTTTTTTTTGGCTCAAATTAATGTGTGACTATAATACCAGAAACATCGTCAATAGTAAAATTATATTTGAAAAAGCTTGTAGAAAGCATTTTTTAGCTTTTACTTAAAAAAATTTCACAAAATTTCAAAATTTTATTAAGAAAAAACTGAAAAGTGTTTTCTAAAAGTTTTTCCAAACACTACCTAAATTCTTTCAATAAAGTCTAAAAATATGATTGTAGTAAGAATAATACGTGCAAGATTAATTTATGTAACGCATGTGGTGTACCAAAAACCGACATGAAAATGGGTTATATGCTCATGTCCGAAAGCCTAGTTCCAACTTCCAACTACTATCACAATCTGTAGCCTGAAAATCAATCTCCCATTAAGATTTTATTTATCCTTTTTTTTAATCTAGTTAATTAATATCATCGTATTTCAATATGCATGATTCAGTTATAATCCAAAAATTGGAGGAACTAAGCATAAATTTTTAAGTTATATTAAGGATCATCATGTTGTCGATAAAATATTTTAAGTTGCGATTGAATTTAGGGTTAATTGTCAATCACTCCCTAAAACACTTTATAACTTATTTATAAATCCCTACATAAATAAAACTTACTTTCAACTCCCTGGAGAGAGAAACTTTTGTTTCTAAATACCAATTTTACCCTTATATTTTTTAAAAAAAAATGAGAGAATGGACAATAAAAACAAAACTAATCCAAATAGTATATATATAAAAATTCAAATTAAAATCAAAGAACATAAACCATATCATATACATGCTTATGTTGATACAGGAGCAAGTATGTGTTTAGGAAGCAAGCATATACTTCCAAATCATTATTGGAAGAAATATGATAAAGGATTAAAAGTTCGAATAGGAGATGGATCAATTATCATGCTTAATACAGTAGCAGAAAAATTAAAAATAGAAATAGAAGAAACAAAATTTGTAATACCCATTATATATCAAATAGAATCAGGAATGAACATTATAATAGGAAATAACTTTTTAAGAGAATATCTTCCCTTTACACAATTTGAAGATCACATAACTTTAAACAAATGATCATCAATGATTTACATTTCCAAAATACGAACAGCATTTCGCGTAGGAAATGAATGATTTACAAAGAATTTTCATAAACGAAATACAAATCCAATAGAACTAAAAATAGAAAATATTTTAACGATTAATCCTGAAAAAAAAATCATGAGGAAATTTCATGATATATGTTCTGAAAATCCTCAGGACAAAATTAAGAAAAAAAAATAATTCATTGCTTCCATAAAACTCAAAGACCCTAATATCACAATCCGTGAAGTACCAAGAAGATGTAACATGGATGATGCAAAAATATTTGAAAAAGAAGTTCAAGAATTATTAAAACTTAAGATAATCATCCCTAGTAAAAGTCCACACTCTTCATCTGCCTTTTATGTCAGTAAGAAAGATACTGATAAGAAAAGAATGGTAATTGATTATCGAAAGATGAATAAAGCAACAATTATGGATGGATATTATATCCCAAATAAGAATGATTTACTATCTTATATGGGAGAAATGAAATATTTTTCCAGTTTAGATTGTAAATCAGGATTCTGGCAAATTCAACTAGAACCACAAACACAATTACTTACAACATTCAGTTGTCCAAAAGGACAGTATCAATGGACTGTATTATCTTTCGGACTTAAACAAGCATCAGGTATCTTTTAAAGATATATGGATGAATCTTTTAAATCATATATAGATTTTTGTTGTGTTTATATAGATGACATATTAATTTATTCAAAAACACTAGATCAACATTATAAAGATCTCATGACAGTTTTAGATATTTGTCATAAAGATAGAATTATACTTTCTGAAAAGAAAGCACAATTATTCAAAACAAAAATAAATTATTTAGGATTACAAATAGAAGATGGAAAACATTGTTTACAACCGCATATACTTAAGAAAATTCATGATTTTCCTAGTGAAATCAAGGATAAAGATCAATTAAGAAGATTTTTAGGATTATTAACTTATTCTGGAAATTACATTAAGAAACTTGCAGAAATCAGAAAACCTCTTCAGGTAAAACTTAAACAGGACTATAAGTGGAAATGGTCGAAAGAAGATACTAATTACATAGACACTATTAAAAAAATAATAATTAGTAATCTTCCTGAATTATATTTTCTTTCAAATAAAGATATAATAATAATTGAAACAGATGCTTCAGATGAATACTGGGGAGCATGTTTAAAAGCTTATACTGGAGAAAGAAATTTAGAAGAACTTACTAAAACAGCTACTAGAAATAATGAAGAATTATGCAACTATACATCAGGAACTTTTCAAGGTATACAATTAAATTATCATTCGAATGAAAAAGAATTATTAGCTTTAATATTCACAATTAAAACTTATGAAATTTATCTTATTTCTAAACCGATTTTAATAAGAACAGATAATATGAATTTAACATATTTCAAAACAAGGAAAATATCAAAAAATGCAGGGTGAAATGCAGCAAGGCTAATTAGATGGCAATTGGAATTGAACCATTATCAGTTCGAGATCCAACATTTCAAAGGAACGGATAATTCATTACCCGACGCATTAACCAGAGAACTTCACCCAAACTATACTATCCGTAGTAACGGAATAATAAAGGAGATCCTAAATGATCCAAAAAATGACTGCGAGTCATCCGAACATGCCTCAGAAAGCATGGGGAATATAAATTGATGAAATGAGATTTATATTCAGAAACATGAATTATTTTATGACTTTCAGTCATCCGAACATGCCTCAAAAAGCATAGGGAATATAAATTGATGAAATGAGATTTATATTCAGAAACATAAATTACTCTTTGAGTAAAATAATCAATTTAAGATTATTCAATTCTTGCAAAAGAATTTATAAATGCAATGAAACGCATAATAAAACTATCCGAATTACTCACGAAAAGAGTTATTTTACTAACCATTATATATATAAATATGTTTTCTTGTGCAGAGTATAATCAAGATGGAGCAACTAAGTCAATTAAAAGAACAATTGATTGAATTGCAGGAAGAAATTCAAATTCTTCAACTAAAATAAAGGAATTTGAGTAGAAAAATTCAAAGGACAGAAGAAAAGATGATAACTTCATCATCATCATCCTCACCAAGAACACCAATCAAAATGGCAACTCCATTTGACAAAATAATGGAGATAAAAGAGAAACAGTCAGTGGTCACAGCCAACACTGACAAAGAAAAAGAAAAGAAAAAAGAACCGGTGGACACAGCCAGCACCGAGAAAAATAAAAAAGAATAAAGGACGTTTAAAAGTGCCCTTGAAAAGAAAGAAAGAAAGATGGTCAATCTACGACCACAAAAACCAATTTTTGAGAAAACAAATTTTTCAGAAAAACTCAAGATTGAATTCTTTGAAACACTAAACTATTTGAGAATAGCCAAACCATCTGCAGAATCTTGGCTACAAACTTGTGACACACAGAGC
Organism: Henckelia pumila; assembly: GCF_033568475.1. Lineage (NCBI taxonomy): Eukaryota > Viridiplantae > Streptophyta > Magnoliopsida > Lamiales > Gesneriaceae > Henckelia > Henckelia pumila. The sequence continues at coordinate 84,227,859 of NC_133120.1, forward strand.
ATATCAAGAGCAAGAACACTGCAAGGTGCTCCAGCGCATGAAGTCGCAAGATTCTTTTCAAATGGATTATTAAGTGGATTGGAAGTCAGTCCCAACAATCAAGAAATAGAACTATTTCCATATCAGTTGAGAAATAGTATCATCCAGTTCAAGAAAGCAGTCTTTAAGGACGATCCAGTATTAAACATTGAGTATTCATTCAACCCTTTCAGATTGGGATGATAAAAAATTCTATCAACCAATGGTATATATTCAATGTCGAAAACAAAAAGACAAGTTCTTATTCGAAGGATCAAATGAAGAGAAACCAGTAATGGATATCTCAACACTTCCTGAGATAAGAATAAAGACATTGATTGATATGATTTCAAACACAGGAAAGATTGATGGAAACTCAAAGGTTAAAATAAATTTTGCAACCTGTAAAATTTTATTAACCACTGGACACAAGGAGACAATCCAAAAGAAAGAACAAGCCATGTTAGCTCAATTCGAAGCTCTAATCTATGAAGCAAGAGTTGACATGACCCGAGAAACCCAACAAATGTTATGTCAAAGACTAAGAACAATGATATCCACTCACAAATGTGGACATTGCCAACCCATTCAGACAGAAGAAGCAGATGTCAAAGAAGACAAACCAATAAAGAAATGGTCCGAATGCAGTAGTGATTCAGAGAGTGACACAATGTAAAAACAAATGAAATCGTGTACCACACCACATGTTAAAGGCATCCACTCAGATGTAAAATGAGCTGTTTCCATTATGTAGTGTCGGGTGGTCCCCCTCTTTTCTTTTATTTTTAATTATGTATGCGTTTCTCCACGCCTATAAAAGGGGATGTTTTGTGCTGTAAAAAAAAGTAAGTGAAGTTTGAGTATCTCTCTCTTCTTAAAATTTCTTACAATCTGGTTCATACAAGACGTATGAAAACTATCAGAAACTAAGAAACATAAAATCAGAAACAAAATAAGCCTTATGTCTAATAACTAAACAAGCAGGGCGTAAGGAGGATAAGGTTGGAAACCAATCATTGAATATTCATGGTTAAGAGTAAACCCGAAGATCCATAGAGCAAGTACCAGTTGATCAAGTGATCGTTAAGGGAAAGCAAGGATTTGGCCTCTGCTCAAAACCAAGATTCATTCAAACAAGGTAACCTTCCTAAACCTCCTGCAGCCCTTAATTCAAAAAAATAGTCAAAATACATTAATCATGTCATCATCCTTTATAAGAAATGGAAGATTAATAATAAAAAATTGGTTCGAAATAGAAGATGATCATGAATATGATACATTTCGTGAATATCGTTTAAATACTTCTGATTTAACCATATTTGAATCAATTTATCAATTAAAATTTGTATTAATAATCCATGAATGGAACCAAACTAATATGAAAACATTTATCTGTTATAAATGAATCAGATCTGAAAATCCATGAATCAGATATGTAAATCCATGAATAAGAAAATTCATAAGAATTTGAAGAATTCCGCAACCTGGTATCAGAGCTTAAATAAAGCAAATTATTAATGTCTGGATTAACTTTAGATATTGAGATTAAAAATTTATTTGATAAAATAATCTTACTAAAATATTGACGTCAAATAGATCAATTATGGAATAAAATAAAAGATCTCCAAACCTTTTATTTCAAAAATCATAAAAAAGAACATTTTTCAAGCAACTGAAAAATGATAATTCAAATTTCTGAAAACGATGAAATTGAAGACATAACAATATTTTATGAATAAAAACAAACTTTGTTATCGAAATCCGATCAACACAAACAAAATAATAAAAGTAACAATTTTTACTAAATGGAAAATGTATGAAAATACAAAAATGAATATCTTTAATTTATATTCTCAAAATATAAATTTTGATATAGAAAATTGTGAAAACAATTTGAAACATCTTAAAAATTGTCAATCTTCAATTGATAGTTTCGAAGATTTTCAGAATTTATTAGAACAGATAGATTCGACAAAAAAGATTTTAATAGCCCTAAGAAAATTAAGAAATTCTATCATCTGTTAAAATGACAGAAGTAACAATTCCAAATCAAAACAACCTGGTCGATGAATCTGAAGAATCTGAAGAAAATCAAGAGTATAATTTGAATATTATATTCAATCAAAGCAAGTTTGCTGAAATACAGAAAACATGGTTTTCTAATTCAAAAACAAATCTAATAGACCAACCAGGAATACTAAGTAAGATTTCAAATTTTATTAATCCCAGGAAAAATTTAATTTATTATTCGATTCGTACAAAAGAACGATCTTGTAAAATAAATAACGAATCAAGGTCTAATACTCTGAAGTTATTAACAACTCAAGATATTAATACCATCATGGCAAAAGCCAGTGAAAAAGAACGATCTGAACTGAAATATGTTCATATCGGAGGAATTGAAATAATAATATCAGCTCACTACCGAGAAGGAATAGATACACCAATTGAAATAACATTTCGTGACAAAAGAATACGTAATTTCGAGGATTCTATCCTTGAAAAAATTGAAGGAAATTTATGTTACAAAAAGATAAAATTTTGTATTTATCCACAATACAATATATATCTTTTTGATAAAAACATAAATGACGTTTTAACATTAGATTATTACTTTTATAGAAATAATCTTATGTTAACAGAAAACCATCCGATTAATATAAACTATGTTGTCGGTTTAGCAATAAGTAATAGTTCTCAAACAGGAATAATTTCAACAAAACCAACTATTTCTGTTGAAAGAATGTTTGAAAATATTACAAGAATTGAACACCCTCGAAAAGCATTTATTGAAGAAATAAATCCCTATAAAAGATGGAGTTCAGATGACCTCCAAATCACAAAACTGTCTGTACCAAGAAGATCATTATCATTTGCTAGAAATGATGAAGATATTCTTGATAAGATTGAAACCATGAATCAAAATATTCTTAAAATTAAACAAGCTATTGTTAATGAGTCAATCTCATCGCAATGACGTCCTTAATAAAATTAGAAAAAGATCTAGGAGATTTAGAAAATATAATTAATAAGATCAATCTATCAATACAAGAATTAGAGAAGAATTTCAAAGAATATATTGATTTAGCAACGACTAGATTAATAATTGAACAAGAAAGACATAGTAATGAAATATTAAACTATCTTAAGGAAGTTTTTCCAATAGATAAAGGAAAAAGAAAAATGGAAGAAGAACCACCATTCAAAATTGAATCATGGTATAGAAATCCCCTTAGTTATGGCAAACATAAGTATGAAGATGTTTAGTGAAATCGACTCATCTGATTTTGAACAAATAGGAGTAAATACAGAAGAATTAAACTTGTAGATAAATTCAAGGGAAACTTGTAGATAACTCCCTAAATCAAACATAACTTTCAATTTACTCCCTATATTTGTCTTTCCGAAAATGCCCTTGTCGTTATTTTAATCATTATTATTTCTTAAATTATCAAATGTGGAATCGGATTCAAAATCTGATTCACTTGATTCATCAAGATAATAAATATTTTCATCATCGGATGAAAATTCAATTGTTTCTACGGGATAAAATCCAATAGTATATATTTCTTCAAGAAGTTTAATTTTATTTTTCTTTTCGTTTCGTTTTGAACATTCATTCGCATAATGTCCTTCTTCGTTGCACAACCAACATGTGCAATTATTTCCTTTACCCTTTGGGCAAGGTGGTTTTTTGTTATCAAACTTTTTATAAAATTTTCTTTTATAAGGTTTTCTGAAGAAATTCTTTTTAAATTTCTTTTTCTTATAGGGAATAAATTTCTTATTAAAAGATTTATAAGATTTATTAAATTTATTCTGTTTCTGTCGTTTTAAATATTTGTGTGACATGTTTGTTTTGCAACCGTATTCTTTTACTGTGAATTCCATTTTATCACAACAAAGTTTATTGTTTTGTTTGTAGGATTTAGAGATTCTTTTATTTAGTGTTACTTCATGACATTTCTTTGTTATTATGTCTTTGATGAATTTAATAGCTCCTCCGAAAGTTTTAGCATAAGGACTAGTTAAGAATTCATCTTTACTGTGTATAGGTATATTAGGTATCTTATTAAAGATACTTAGTTTATAATGTTCATTTTTATCAGCATCTATTAATTGATAATAGTTTGTTTCATAATCACAAATAAATTCTTCTAAGTAACATAAATTGCATAATTTAATATTATCTAATATAATGATTGCTCTATTTTGTTCTATATTCTTAGCTACCAAATTAGCATCATTATTAGAAACTCCTAAAAATTCTTGGTACAAGGCATCAACAAATAGTTCGAAATATCGATGTCCTGTCATTCCTTGTGGTAGATTAGTAATTACTAGGTTTTTAGCCCAAGTTCTTACTGCTCCTACCAGTGTCATTTTTATCATTCCATGAGTTAAAACTTGAATATTCTCACTTTTGTCTAATAATGGTGTTAATTGAATTTGTACTGATAGTTCATTTGCCCAATGATCTATCTTTGATTTTCTTTCTTTGGCTGTTGAACATCCTAAATCTAAGATATTTTGTTTCACAAATCCTGATGTTTTTTATTCTCTAAGAATATCTCTAACATCTTTATAAGATCCAGAGTATTGGTCTCTGTTATATTTAAATTCTTCATCATCTCTTCCACCACTACCTTCTACATTCGTTCGTAGATTTAATCGTGGCCTAGAATCATCTTCAGATTCTGAAATATCCATATCTCTGTATTGTTCTGAGTCCTGATGTGAATGATATAATTCTTCTGTATTTACTCCTATTTGTTCAAAATCAGATGACTCGGTTTCACTAAACATCTCCATATTTATGTTTGCCATAACTAAGGGGATTTCTATACCATGATTCAATTTTGAATGGTGGTTCTTCTTCCATTTTTCTTTTTCCTTTATCTATTGAAAGAACTTCCTTAAGATAGTTTAATATTTCATTACTATGTCTTTCTTGTTCAATTATTAATCTAGTCGTTGCTAAATCAATATATTCTTTGAAATTCTTCTCTAATTCTTGTATTGATAGATTGATCTTATTAATATTATTTTCTAAATCTTCTAGATCTTTTTCTAATTTTATTAAGGACGTCATTGCGATGAGGTTGACTCATTAACAATAGCTTGTTTAATTTTAAGAATATTTTGATTCATGGTTCCAATCTTATCAAGAATATCTTCATCATTTCTAGCAAATGATAATGATCTTCTTGGTACAGACTGTTTTGTGATTTGGAGGTCATCTGAACTCCATCTTTTATAGGGATTTATTTTTTCAATAAATGCTTTTCGAGGGTGTTCAATTCTTGTAATATTTTCAAACATTCTTTCAACAGAAATAGTTGGTTTTGTTGAAATTATTCCTGTTTGAGAATTATTACTTATTGCTAAACCGACAACATAGTTTATATTGATCGGATGGTTTCCTGTTAACATAAGATTATTTCTATAAAAGTAATAATCTAATGTTAAAACGTCATTTATGTTTTTATCAAAAAGAGATATATTGTATTGTGGATAAATACAAAATTTCATCTTTTTGTAACATAAATTTTCTTCAATTTTTCCAAGGATAGAATCCTCGAAATTACGTATTCTTTTGTCACGAACTGTTATTTCAATTGGTGTATCTATTCCTTCTCGGTAGTGAGCTGATATTATTATTTCAATTTCTCCGATATGAACATATTTCAGTTCAGATCATTCTTTTTCACTGGCTTTTGCCATGATGGTATTAATATCTTGAGTTGTTAATAACTTCAGAGTATTAGACCTTGATTCGTTATTTATTTTACAAGATCGTTCTTTTGTACGAATCGAATAATAAATTAAATTTTTCCTGGGATTAATAAAATTTGAAATCTTACTTAGTATTCATGGTTAGTCTATTAGATTTGTTTTTGAATTAGAAAACCCTGTTTTCTGTATTTCAGCAAACTTGCTTTGATTGAATATAATATTCAAATTATACTCTTGGTTTTCTTCAGATTCTTCAGATTCATCGACCAGGTTGTTTTGATTTGGAATTGTTACTTCTGTCATTTTAACAGATGATAGAACTTCTTAATTTTCTTAAGGCTATTAAAAGTCTTTTTGTCGAATCTATCTGTTCTAATAAATTCTGAAAATCTTCAAAATTATCAATTGAAGATTGACAATTTTTAAGATGTTTCAAATTGTTTTCACAATTTTCTATATCAAAATTTATATTTCGAGAATATAAATTAAAGATATTCATTTTTGTATTTTCATACATTTTCCATTTAGTAAAAATTGTTACTTTTATTATTTTGTTTTTGTTGATCGGATTTCGATAACAAAGTTTGTTCTTATTCATAACATATTGTTATGTCTTCAATTTCATCGTTTTCAGAAATTTGAATTATCATTTTCCAATTGCTTGAAAAATGTTCTTTTTTATGATTTTTGAAATAAAAGGTTTGGAGATCTTTTATTTTATTCCATAATTGATCTATTTGACGTAAATCTTTTAGTAAGATTATTTTATCAAATAAATTTTTAATCTCAATATCTAAAGTTAATCCAGACATTAATAATTTGCTTTATTTAAGCTCTGATACCAGGTTGCGGAATTCTTCAAATTCTTATGAATTTTCTTATTCATGGATTTACAGATCTGATTCATGGATTTTCAGATCTGATTCATTTATAACAGATAAATGTTTTCATATTAGTTTGGTTCCATTCATGGATTATTAATACAAATTTTAGTTGATAAATTGATTCAAATATTGTTAAATCAGAAGTATTTAAATGATATTCACGAAATGTATCATATTCATGATCATCTTCTATTTTGAACCAGTTTTTTATTATTAATCTTCCATTTCTTATAAATGATGATGACATGATTAATGTATTTTGACTATTTCTTTGAATTAAGGGCTGCAGGAGGTTTAGGAAGGTTACCTTTTTTGAATGAATCTTGGTTTTGAGCAGAGGCCAAATCCTTGCTTTCCCTTAACGATCACTTGATCAACTGGTACTTGCTCTATGGATCTCCAGGTTTACTCTTAACCATGAATATTCAATGATTGGTTTCCAACCTTATCCTCCTTACGCCCTGCTTGTTTAGTTATTAGCCATAAGGCTTATTTTGTTTCTGATTTTATGTTTCTTAGTTTCTGATAGTTTTCATACGTCTTGTATGAACCAGATTGTAAGAAACTTTAAGAGGAGAAAGATACTCAAACTTCACTTACTTTTTTTTTTTTACAGCACAAAACATCTCCTTTTATAGGCGTGAAGAAACGCATACATAATTAAAAATAAAAGAAAAAAAGGGGACCACCCTACACTGCATAATGGAAACAACTCATTTTACATCTGAGTGGATGCCTTTAACATGTGGTATGGTCCACGATTTCATTTGTTTTTATATTGTCTCACTCTCTGAATCACTGGTGCATTCGGACCATTTCTTTATTGGTTTGTCTTCTTTGACAGCTGGTTTGTCCTCTTTGACATCTGCTTCTTCTATTTGAATGGGTTGGCAATGTCCACATTTGTGAGTGGATATCATTGTTCTTAGTTTTTGACATAATATTTGTTGGGTTTATCGGGTCATGTCAACTCTTGCTTCATAGATTGGAGCTTCGAATTGAGCTAACATGACTTGTTCTTTCTTTTGGATTGTCTCCTTGTGTCCAGTGGTTAATAAAATTTTACTGATTGCAAAATTTATTTTAACCTTTGAGTTTCCATCAATCTTTCCTGTCTTTGAGATCATATCAATCAATGTCTTTATTCTTATCTCAGGAAGTGTTGAGATATCCATTACTGGTTTCTCTTCATTTGATCCTTCGAATAAGAACTTGTCTTTTTGTTTTCGACATTGAATATATACCATTGGTTGATAGAATTTGTTATCATCCCAATCTGGAAGGGTTGAGTGAATACTCAATGTTAATACTGGATCATCCTTAAAGACTGCTTTCTTGAACTGGATGATACTATTTCTCAACTGATATGGAAATAGTTCTATTTCTTGATTGTTGGGACTGACTTCCAATCCACTTAATAATCTATTTGAAAAGAATCTTGCGACTTCATGCGCTGGAGCACCTTGCAGTGTTCTTGCTCTTGATATGCTCTGTGTGTCACAAGTTTGTAGCCTAGATTCTGGAGATTGTTTGGCTATTCTCAAATAGTTTAGTGTTTCAAAGAATTCAGTCTTGAGTTTTTCTGAAAAATTTGTTTTCTCAAAAATTGGTTTTTGTGGTCGCAGATTGACCATCTTTTTTTCTTTCTTTTCAAGGGCACTTTTAAACGTCCTTTATTCTTTTTTATTTTTCTCGGTGCTGGCTGTGTCCACCGGTTCTTTTTTCTTTTCTTTTTCTTTGTCAGTGTTGGCTGTGACCACTGACTGTTTCTTTTTTATCTCCATTATTTTGTCAAATGGAGTTGCCATTTTGATTGGTGTTCTTGGTGAGGATGATGATGATGAAGTTAACATCTTTTCTTCTGTCCTTTGAATTTTTCTACTCAAATTCCTTTCTTTTAGTTGAAGAATTTGAATTTCTTCCTGCAATTCAATCAATTGTTCTTTTAATTGACTTAGTTGCTCCATCTTGATTATACTCTACACAAGAAAACATATTTATATATATAATGGTTAGTAAAATAACTCTTTTCGTGAGTAATTCAGATAGTTTTATTATGCGTATCATTGCATTTATAAATTCTTTTGCAAGAATTGAATCAATCTTAAATTAATTATTTTACTCAAAGAGTAATTTATGTTTCTGAATATAAATCTCATTTCATCAATTTATATTTCCCATGCTTTATGAGGCATGTTCGGATGACTGAAAGTCATAAAATAATTCATGTTTCTGAATATAAATCTCATTTTATCAATTTATATTCCCCATGCTTTCTGAGGCATGTTCGGATGACTCACAGTCATTTTCTGGATCACTTAGGATCTCTTTTATTATTCCGTTACTACGGATAATATAGTTTGGATGAAGTTCTTTGGTTAATGCGTCGGGTAATGAATTATACGTTCCTTTGACATGTTGGATTTCGAACTGATAATGGTTCAATTCCAATTGCCATCTAATTAGCCTTGCTGCATTTCTCCCTGCATTTCTTGATATTTTCCTTGTTTTGAAATATGTTAAATTCATATTATCTGTTCTTACTAAAAACGGTTTAGAAATAAGATAAATTTCATAAGTTCTAATTGTGAATATTAAAGCTAATAATTCTTTTTCATTCGAATGATAATTTAATTGTGCACCTTGAAAAGTTCCTGATGTATAGTTGCATAATTCTTCATTATTTCTAGTAGCTGTTTTAGTAAGTTCTTCTAAATTTCTTTCTCCAGTATAAGCTTTTAAACATGCTCCCCAGTATTCATCTGAAGCGTCTGTTTCAATTATTATTATATCTTTATTTGAAGAAAAATATAATTCAGAAAGATTACTAATTATTTCTTTTTAATAGTGTCTATGTAATTAGTATCTTCTTTCGACCATTTCCACTTATAGTCCTGTTTAAGTTTTACCTGAAGAGGTTTTCTGATTTCTGCAAGTTTCTTAATGTAATTTCCAGAATAAGTTAATAATCCTAAAAATCTTCTTAATTGATCTTTATCCTTGATTTCACTAGAAAAATCATGAATTCTCTTAAGTATATGCGGTTGTAAACAATGTTTTCCATCTTCTATTTGTAATCCTAAATAATTTATTTTTGTTTTGAATAATTGTGCTTTCTTTTCAGAAAGTATAATTCCATCTTTATGACAAATATCTAAAACTGTCATGAGATCTTTATAATGTTGATCTAGTATTTTTGAATAAATTAATATGTCATCTATATAAACGCAACAAAAATCTATATATGATTTAAAAGATTCATCCATATATCTTTGAAAGATACCTGGTGCTTGTTTAAGTCCGAAAGGTAATACAGTCCATTGATACTGTCCTTTTGGACAACTGAATGCTGTAAGTAATTGTGTTTGTGGTTCTAGTTGAATTTGCCAGAATCCTGATTTACAATCTAAATTGAAAAAATATTTCATTTCTCCTATATAAGATAGTAAATCATTCTTATTTGGGATATAATATCCATCCATAATTGTTGTTTTATTCATCTTTCGATAATCAATTACCATTCTTTTCTTATCAGTATCTTTTTTACTAACATAAAAGGCTGGTGAAGAGTGTGGACTTTTACTAGGGATGATTATCTTAAGTTTTAATAATTCTTGAACTTCTTTTTCAAATATTTTTGCATCATCCATGTTACATCTTCTTGGTGCTTCACGGATTGTGATATTAGGGTCTTTGAGTTTTATTGAAGCAATGAATTGTTTTCTTTTCTTAATTTTTTCCTGAGAATTTTCAGAACATATATCATGAAATTTTCTCATGATTTCTTTTTCATGATTAATCGTTAAAATATTTTCTATTTTTAGTTCTATTGGATTTGTATTTCGTTTATGAAAATTCTTTGTAAATCCTTCATTTCCTACGCGAAATGCTGTTCGTATTTTGGGAATATAAATAATTGATGATCCTTTGTTTAAAGTTATGTGATCTTCAAATTGTGTAAAGGGAAGATATTTTTTTAAAAAGTTATTTCCTATTATAATGTTCATTCCTGATTCTATTTGATATATAATGGGTATTACAAATTTTGTTTCTTCTATTTCTATTTTTAATTTTTCTTCTACTGTATTAAGCATGATTATTGATCCATCTCCTATTCGAACTTTTAATTCTTTATCATATTTCTTCCAATAATGATTTGGAAGTATATGCTTGCTTCCTAAACACATACTTGCTCCTGTATCAACATAAGCATGTATATGATATGGTTTATGTTCTTTGATTTTAATTTGAATTTTTATATATATACTATTTGGATTAGTTTTGTTTTTATTATCCATTCTCTTTTTTTTTTCTTTTTTTTTAAGAGATAAGGGTAAAATTGGTATTTAAAAACAAAAGTTTCTCTCTCCAAGGAGTTGAAAGTAAGTTTTATTTATGTAGGAATTTATAAATAAGTTATAAAGTGTTTTAGGGATTGATTGATAATTAACCCTTAATAATATATATAATATGATTGATATAATGATATTGACTTTTTATTACCCACGAATGAATTAGGGGACCTAATATTTAGGTTTGCCAACCAAATGGGACAACATTAATTAACACATCAACCTGATTGGGCATTCAAGGGTATGAAAAGTACGTATAGGAGAGGAGTTACACAAAAATTATAATAAAATTTTTCTCATCGGTTAAATTTATTTATAAAACAAATTTTCGACACGAAACAACTTATGAACGACTAAGATAAGATATTGGAGGAGTTACATTTTGTTTTTTGTTTTTGTTTTGTTTTTTCACAAGCTCACTAAAGTAGGGGGCAAGGGGTGTGTGATGGAACATTGGATATGTGTGTGCGGGGCACTGCGTACTAACAATACATATATTTTATCCGTCCAGATTATATTGTTTAATTTTGTTTTTCATATAGATTAAAAAAAATTTAAAAGAAAACAAAATTTTATATAAATTTTCTATTTTATTCCTATTTAATATATTAAAAAATGATTGCACAATTTTCAAGGTGTAGTTAATAGATGTATATTAGTAAAGAAGTATAAAAAAATATTATTAAATATGGTATATGAATATATATTTGGGACAAATAAAAAAAAATGTGGAAAAATATAATTGGAACGGATGGAGTATGTGTGTATGAGAAAATAATTAATTTTGTTTAAGTTATTGTATAATTTTTTTTAAAATTTGTCAAAGTTGTGTTCTAGTCTTGTAATGTTGATTTTTGTTGATATTCAGTCGTATTTCATAGTAGTGTGGATGCAACGACAAACATATAAATATATAATCAATTTTATGATATCGTGTCAACTTTTTCTAATGTTATATCAGTGCACCAGTGAAATCGAATTAAAAACCAACAAAACACAGTTACGTGCAAGACTAACACAACTTTAATACATTAAATGACAAAAAAAAATAGAAGCAAATATTTATTGACAACTTATAATAGGATTAACTTGGCTATTATTTCAAAAAATGAAAAAACCATCAAAGCCTTTCAATAATTTAAAGTATAAATAATGCACACACATGTAAATACATAGAAAACTTTTAAAAAAAAACCATTTGCTCCCACAATCTACATATATACAACTAATAACTAATGTAGTACATCAGTACTACTATATATCTCGATCGGACAGAATAAATTCAGATACCATAACGTTACCTGTCCCCCAACCAGATGACAGGTACAAAATTATTATCGGAGTATCAAAATTGAAGAATTTAATTAAATCCCAAGTAAATAATTAACTTACGTACATTGTATATATACACTTGCATACAAGAGTTTACATGCATGATACATATGGTCATATGGATATATATCGATCGAGCTAGAAATTAACATCACCGTATCCTTGGATTATATCTTTACAGCTTAAATAAATATTTGCTTAAAAAATAAGCAATTGACAGAATATTACCTGAATTTTAGGCATCATTTATCATCTTGATAAGGTCGGACTCATGCGTGCGAATTTAAACCACACACACATACTTTATCATCACATGCATGATGATCCTCGAAGAATTTATTTATTTATTTTTTTTTTCCATTTTGCGCCACATATATATTGAAGATATGTTAATTAACTAGGGTTAATCAAGCTCGACTGAACTAGATCGACTAGACTCCGAGTTGGGTTAATGAACTAACTTGGCATGTGAGGATGAGATTAAATAATACTCGATCGAGATCGAATCGAAACCCGCAAGCCATCTCGAAAAGTTGTGGTTAGCCCCGGAGAAAATCGAGGGACGGAGCGATCATGATGATGAGATTCAGCTAACTTTACATGAAATTTTAGCAACAATGAAACGGCGACGCTTTTGAGCTCCACGAGTGCCATTTCTTTACCTAAGCAAACCCTATATCCACCTTGAAAAACAGGGTACCTAAAAGGGTCTAATTCTTGGATAAAAATCCCATCTTTCAACCATCTTTCTGGCTTGAATTCCAAGCAATCGGATCCCCAAATCTCTTCCATTCTCCCCATGGCGTATGGATGATATGTAACCCTAGTTCCACGCTTCAAGAAACTTCCATCCGGTAGCAGGTCATCTTTTAAGCAGAATTTTGAATCGAATTGAACCGGTGGATACAATCTCATGCTCTCGTAAATGGCCGCATGCAGATAATGGAGTTCTCTGATTTGTTCATAGCTCGAGAGCTCCATGTTTTTGCCGATTAATCTTTTATCAGCTTCTGCCAAAATGGCAGCCTCCGCTTCCGGGTGTTGGGCCACCAGCCTGAAGAAGCTTGTCAGGGCGGAAGCTACCGTGTCACGGCCAGCTAAGAGGAAGCTTATTACAATGTCCCGGAGGAACTTTTCGTCTATGGTGGTGCTGCTACTGATCATCATGAATCTTGACAGGAGATCTTTCTGATTCAAGAACCCGATTTTTCGCCTTTTTCGGATTACTTCTTGAGCTAACATGTCTACGATCTTGATTGCTTGCTGGAGTTTCTGCTCGCTGCCGATGTTCAGCAATCTTTTGATCTTCCATACGATAGGGGACAGATTCAAGGCTCGTTCTGCGGAAAGTTTCGATGCCAAATCAAATGAAACGGCGAATTCCGACAAGGGTAGCGACAATTCAAAGCAGTCGGGGTCTAGCCCGAACAAAAATCTGCAGATCACATCGAACGAAAACTGGCGAAAAACGTCTTGCAAATCGAGTTCTTCGTCTTTCGAATTCCCACAAGAAACAGACTCCAAAAAAGGTATCAATCTGTCGTCGATTTCTTTATTCACGGCTTGGAAGGCGTAAGCCCGGATTGAGGCCCGGCCCAGTTCAAGACTCGCCATCTTCTTTTGAAACATCCATAAATCTCCATCAACGTTGAAAATTCCCCTCCCCAAGAAATCACCCAAGATGGCAGAAAACGGCTTCCCTTTGGGAAAATTTTCAAACCTGGTTTTGAGAATATATTCAACATTTTCAGGATTTGCTGTGATGGTGTTGTTAAGAACATGGATATGGATGGTTTTAGTGGGAGAATTTTTGAGCAAATATGTGTACCAATCACAGAGATTGGCGAATTGGGCAGTCCATTTTGATTTTATGTACACTTGACAGATCTCACATCTGCAAGAAAACCTCAATTTTAGCAAGTAAAAGATGAGAGAAGGTAGAAAAATCACGATCAAGAATATAGATGATAATAAGAAGACAGAGGACCAGGAATCATGAAAACATTGAAACCCGGAAAAGCATGAAAACTCCATCGACAGAAAGAAACCAAGTTCGAATTAAAGATAATTAACAGGATGAGGAACAAGGCAAGATTTGTAATTAAGAAGAGTACTGATGGAGAAAGAAAAGGAAATGGGGAAAATACAGCCAGTTCTATATATATATATGAACATATGATGTCCACTGACTGTGTCAATCGTTGATGTGTGACTCAATAATTGGATTTGATGAATTGTAAATCCAATAATTGAATGTCAACTCAATGATAGACATAAAAGTGAACACAATATATATATATATATATAAATAAACAGCATATCAAAACTCATATATAATGATCGATTGAATCTCACACAATATAATGATCTATGTTTGTACATAGCTAACTAGGACCACCCACCACAAATTTCTTACCACAATCTGAAGCTACGGGCGAGTATATAAAAATCTAAATATATATTTATAGTAAAAAAATATTACATTTACGGAAATTTTTTTTTTTATATATATAAATTTCGGTTGCTTGTTTAGCTAGAAGAGATATTTATTACTTGTATTTTTACAACATAAATTTACTGTCGTTAATTCTATAAATATGTATGCATTGCAAGCGATAATTTAATGTGTATGATTTCTATTTGGGAAAATTATATTTTTTATCCCGTAATTTGCATGTTTTTCATTTAAATTAAATTGAGTTATCAGTCAATTAATTTTGGTATGCTAACTTGTATTTATTTATTTATATTAATTTAGTATTTTCTCATCAGAATATTAACTTGAAACCGAAAAATGCTGATGTGACATCGCAAAATACTTACGTTACATCGAAAAATGATCGCGTGGCAACAGACATTAATCACTTGCAGATGTCACGTCAACATACCGATCGATAAAAATGACTAAAATTGAATAAATTAAATTTTGAATTATTAGACTAAAATCGTGAATTTCTTGATGATATGATCAAAATGAAAAATGTGTAAACTATTTGATAATGTAATTTGCAATTTCCATCAATAATATGGGACCCTTTCCTTTTTTGGAATTCTTTAGTCAACGTTTTGATGTGCATTTACAAACAAAGTAATGCTAGATGTACACCTTGGTTTATACCCTTCCTTATTAATTATAAAACTTTCTTTGATCAACTAGATATTTATTTCTAATCATGAGTATTTTGCAATTAATGAGGGAAATTAGAAAAATTTTAAGTAAAAGTGTAAACCAAGGTGTATACTACAAGATGTACATCTAGCATTTTTCTTACAAATAAGACTCGTAGTATAGAAATCTAATATTACTAGCACTTTGAACTTTGAGATGATTTTTAAAATGTTGTATTATTTCTTTAATTTGGGGAAATTCAATTATTAGTTAATATTGATATTTTGGATATTTTATTTGGTAAAGTGACTACAATTTATGGAACCATGCACGTCATACACAATTAGGAAATGTACAAAGAGTAGTGCCGGTGGCTTGTATCATACATACATATAGGAAACACGTGAACATATTGGTTTAAGATCATGTGTGGATTTTCTCAAAAAAAAAAAAAAAAAAAATGGATCATGTGTGGGTTAAATTTCTCTACTTTAAAAAGGTACTTTAACATGTAAGATTAATAAACTACTAAAATCCAAAAAAATCTATTGAAGGTGTATAGTGAAAAAAAATATTCATTGTAGGTCTTGTGTTTTTATTTTTATTTTTTGAAAATTTTGTTGTCAAAATTTTGTCTTAGTCTGATGTATTTGCCCCTGGCAATTTTTTTTTCCCCAAAAAATTAATCCTTTTTTACGTTGTGTCATAGATACTGCACGAAATATGTGCGTATATAGCAAGCGATACCAATAAAAATGTCTAAAATTGTAAATATATATATATATATATATATATATATATATTATACATGATTAATTAAGATTTAAATTTGATGGCATGCATAAAAGACCAAAAGTGTAGAAAGATAAACATGGTAGATTAAAAGTACAATTTTTTATTTAAAAAGGTAGGGTTTTACCTATTTATTTTTATTTTTACTAAACATGAATTAAAATAATTTCAAATTGAAAAAACTTCAAATTTGGTTATGTATGTTTGTCACTTTGCGATTTTGGTCCTCTATATTTTTATATTTCAATTTTAGTCCTGCATATTTTGATTTTTGGCAATTTCGGTCCTTTTTATTCGAAATTTTTTATGTGGCACTATACACGCCAGCTCTACATCAACACTGAATTGGTGTCCCGTCAGCGCCACGTCGAAAAAAGGACTAAAATTGTCAAAAAAAATTAAGATAGCGGACTAAAACTAAAATCTGAAAATATGAAGGATTGAAAGCAAATTAAGTGACAAACACAAAAAAAAACAATTTTTTCTTTCTAATTTGATCATAATATGTATCTGAAACTATGTCACCGGCCCATTCCCTTTTCATTCATCATTATTTTTCTCCAACTTTTTTATTCTTTCTTCTCGAATTCTTCTTGAGCATAATGCAAAACTTATTTTATCTAAATTAGTGAAAAATGCACACGTTTTGCGTGTGTAAATTTTTTTTTTTTTTAAAAGCAAATCATGAATTTAGTGGAAAGTTTTTAAGTAAAATATTGGATAGAAAAGGGAAATTTTGGAATAAATTATTTTGATGTCCTCAATGTAGTTACTTTAACCTACTCATATTTTATAATATAGAATAGATATTTAGAAGTTTTATTGATAAGAACGACATATTTGCATATAGGATATATTCATGAGTTTTTAAAACTATTGTATGTTTAGATTAGTTTTGTGCGGAGGATTAGTTAAAGTTAATGAAAATTTAAATAGCTCATGCATGCAGTAGGCTTTGGAATACAAGATATGTATATATAAAGCAGTCATTGATCATTGTCTGTGAATAATATTATTTATAAGGAAAATATAGTAATTTAAATTAAATGATTTGATTGATATAATATAAATTATTAATGATTTGATTGATGTAAAATTAATAATTAATAGATGAATAAATAATATGGCGAGAAGAACGAGAGTAGAGGTGTCGAAACGGGCCAGCGGGACGGGCCGACCCACAACCCGTCGTAACCCACCATTAGGTGGGCGGGGAGGGGCGGCCCACCTTTTATGCGGGTTGAGAAAATTCCAACCCAACCAATTAATTTAGGTGGCGGGCCGGGTTAACCTGACGGGCTCACGTGTAAATTGGCGGATTTTTGCGGGCCAACACATCCCACCACAACCCACCATTAGGCGGAGCTGTGAGGGCCGGCCCACCTTTTAGGCGGGTTGGAAAATTGCCAACCCAACCCACCAATTTAGTATGGCGGGGTAGACCAACCCGACGTGCCTAACTCATTTTGACACCATTAAATGAGAGATTAGATGTGATAAATTATACATAAATTAATAATTAATGGATAATGTTATGTGTACATAGAGTTGTACATAGAGAGTTACACGTCCTATAAATTAGAAAAGTATATCAAATTTTTTTTAAAATATCTTTATTTTCAATAGTTTGTCTTGCTCAAAAAAAATTTTAACGAAAATATTATTATTTTTTATTTTATTATTTATTGTGCAGTTTTAGGGGGTGTCAAAATTGAACCCAACCCGAGCTGATCAGAAAATTATCGGATTAAGGTTTGGAGGTTTTGGAATCCGGGTTGACCTGAAATATTTGATTTTATTTATTTTTAACAAAATAATTAAATACACATAATAATAATAATAATAATAATAATAATAATAATAATAATAATAATCAATAAATTTAAATTTAAATACATAATAACAAAATCTCACTTATATAGTTTTATATAATTTAAATTGAAAGTTTAATTGTACGAAATTTAAAATATACTTACTACACAAAATAAAATTTATTTTTAAAAATCACTGTTTTAAAAAATAATTATTACATGTAGAAAATCTATGATAAAATATACAATAAATTTTTTTCAAACATATAATATATAAAAATATAGTAAATATTTCTTAATTAATCTATAAGTAAGTACAAAAACTTTTTAAAAATTTTTCAACCAAACCCGAATAAATCAATAGCGACCGACCCGAACTCGACTAACTCGATCAACCCAAACCTACATGATTTGAGTTTTGATTTTGTTTTTTTTAACAAAATATTAACTATTCACATAATAATAATAAATATATTTTAATTTAAATACATAATAATAAAATCTTGTTTATATATAATTTAAATTTGAAAGTTAAATTTTAAAAATTATAAAATATATTTATTAAAAAAATAAACAATTATTATTTTTGTTGAACTCAGTAAAAATTTATATATATTTTCATAATTAATTTTTAAAATTTTATAAAATAATTATTTTTGTTGAACTCGGTAAATTAATTCTAAAAGTAAGTAATAGAATAAAAATAATAATATTTTAGAGAAAGGTTTTTAGAGTAAGACAAAAAATTGTAGGTTGAAGAGAAAAAAAAAATTTAAGATACTTTCCTAATTTAATTGATGTGTAACCCTTTATGTACAATTCTATGTACACATAGCATTGTCCTTAATTAATACGACAAACCAAACGGTGCCTAATAAAATAAATTATATTAAATAATCTACAGTCCGAATAATAGGAAATAATAATTAAACTAGTTATATTGTTTAACAATATTGTTTATAAGAAGAAATAAGGATGTTAACCGTATTTATATTGTAGTCGGTTCAGTTAAATAATTTTTTGTTATCGTCATTGACAATTATCATTATTATTTATTTGAATTTTTATTGAAAAACAAAAAATAATTTCACTAATTTTAGTTGTCGAGATACGGTAATTACACATTATGCAGTATGAGAATGACATTTAATTTATTTTTATAAAAAAAAACGCTCACACTTAATCCATATTAAAAATTTATAATTTTATTAAATATTACTATCAATGAATTAAATAAAAAAAACAAATAAATTTCTATGTAAAATCAAATAAAAGTAGTTTTTTTTAGAGCAAATAAAAGTAGCTAGTTATAAGTATATATAGAAGGTTTTTTTTTTTTAAATCATAGAAGGTCGTTTAAACAACTGTCTAAAGGATATAATTGGACTTTAACACAATTAATTAAGACTAATTTTAAAATCAGCTCAACTTAAGGCTAAATTTCATTATGGGTATTTGTAGAAGTCCTTTTTTAAAAATTCTCTCATTATTTATTATATGTTTATATATTTCTGGATAAATAAGTGATATTCATTACCTTGAATTTACGATTCTACTAAATATACATTCATTGTTAAATATTTTGGAAAAATACTTTTTTTGGTCCATTAACTTATCCATGTTTTTGGTTTTGGTCCATTAAATTTTTCGATATCGATTTTGGTACACTAAGTTTTCATTTTCAGTGATTTTTGGTCCAACTGCATACGTGTCAACTTCTGATTGGTCTACGTTATCATTTTTGTACCAATCAGAAGTAGACACGTTTGCAGTTGGACCAAAAATCATTGAAAATGAAAAGTTAGTGTACCAAAACTCACATCAGAAAAGTTAATTGACCAAAACCAAAACATGGACAAGTTAATGGACCAAAAAATTATGTTCGCAAATATTTTTATTCATTTTAACAAATAACATGGATAAAAAATAAACATAACTTAATCATGGTAGTTCCTATAATTTAAAAATTTCCAACCAATAAAGTTCATATATATTTATTTCTCAGAAAATTAAAAATCATATTAACAACAACAACAACAATCTTTTTTAAAATAACCCAAAACCAAAACCAAAACCAAAACCACATCCTTAATTGTCCCATTACAGGAAAGTTGTCGGCCACTTTTGTAATATTAACTGTGGCTCATAATTCATTTTGGAAATTAAAAGCTGGCCAATATATATAAAAGTTATTGGAAATTATATATTAAAATTAGATTGAAAATTATTGTGATGGTGATGTGATGATATTTTAATTTTTGATTATATAATGGATGACATATTTATTTTTGGACATTTCTCAATTGAGGATATATAAATAGACCTCAACATTTGTGAAGAAATAACACAAGTTTAGAGAGAAGATTTTATAAGTGTTTGGTTTGATATATATTTTGAGTTTTAGAGTTTTTAGTTTTTACCATAAATTTTTACTTTTCATAACACGTTATCAGCACGATCGCTCGAAGGTTCTCTATAATTTCCGACGCTCCAAAACACAAAGAAAAGACAAAAATATTTAACAAGTAAGTATATTTATTTTATTGTTTATTTATTTGTTGTGTATATATTTAATATATAATATCATGTTATTATCAGAAATGATCAAAAAAAAAATTAGTTTTTAAAAACTTGTTATAAATCCTGGGAGGATGTTAAGACGACATCCCACATTCCCAGTAAGGGATACGACAAGTATAAATACCTCTAAGGTTTTTAAATAATAACGTGATATGATTATACATTACTGCTTATATAATTTTATTGTGTAATTATATTTGTATAATTTCATGTTATTATATAAGAGGCTGTCTATGACACCGACCTTATAATAACGTGATATGATTATATATTATTGCTTATATAATTTTATTGTCTAATTGTATTTGTATAATTTCATGTTATTATATAAGAGGTTGTCTATAACACCGACCTTATAATAACGTGATATAATTATACATTACTGCTTATATAATTTTATTGTCTAATTATATTTGTATAATTTCATGTTAGTATATAAGAGGCTGTCTATGACACTGACCTTATAATAACGTGATATGATATATATTTATTATGTATATATACTAACTATATCAATATATAATTTCATGTTATTATATAAGAGGTTGTCTAGGACACTGATCTTATAATAACGTGATATGATATATATTTTATTGCGTATATTTAATTATGATTATCATTATATGCATCACATGATTATCACAAATTTTTATTCAACACATGCTCGATTTTTTCTTACCCCCAACGGTAACAAACGACTAGTTTTTGCCCTATAAATATGTTCACTCAAACTCATTTTCAATCACACTAAATTCACTATTTCTCTCAAAATAATTTCTCCTCGATTTTTCGAAGATGAATATGATGACATTTATAAGGCTATTTTTCACAACGACTATGATCATCATGCTCACGAGTCTTGTACTCACCAGCGAATTTTTCACCACATATTTTTTTTCTATTTGTACACGCACTTGTAATCTTCGTTATTCCATTATTTTGTATTGTCGTACTAATAGAAATTAACTAATAAAATGCATTGTTATTTTTCTAGTACCACCATGTCAAATTTGACAAAGATTGAATTTGTTGCGCTCGATATCACTGGAAAGAATTATATGTCATGGACTCTCGATGTAGAGATGCATCTTGAGTCATTGGGTCTAAATGATACCATCAAAGAAAATAATATATCATCCTCACAAGAAAAGGCAAAGTCTATGATTTTCTTACGTAGACATCTTGATGAAGGATTGAAATGTGAGTATCTCACAGAAAAAGACCCAATGATTTTATGGAAAGGGCTGAAAGAAAGATTTGAGCATATAAGGAAAGTTATACTCCCGACCGCCCGTGATGAATGGAATACGTTGAGATTCCAAGACTTTAAAAAAGTCAGTGATTACAATTCTGCGATGTATCGAAGAGTCTCGCAATTGAAATTTTGTGGGCATGTTGTTACTGAGATGAAAATGCTTGAAAAAACATTTTCCACATTCCACGCATCAAATATAACTCTACAACAATATTATAGAGTGCATGGATTTTTGAGATATTCTGAACTCATCGCATGTCTTCTTGTGGCGGAAAAGAACAACGAATTGTTAGTAAGAAATCATCAATCCCGACCCACTGGTTCAACGGCATTTCCAGAAGCAAATGTCGTAATTAAAAATGAAAACCAAAATTAAAGGCATAGACAATATTTTGGTCGTGGACGAGGTCGAGGAAGTGGGCGTGGACGTGGACGTAAAAATTATCGCGGTCGTGGTCGTGGCCGTGGATATGAAAGTAATCGAGATAGTTATTTCAATAACTCATCTCAAAAGAACGTCACGAACCATCCACCAAAAAGGCAGCATGAAAATACGAGTGAAAATGAAAATCACTCAAAAAGATCTGAGAGTGTTTGTTATAGATGTGGCACTCCATGACATTGGTCACATATTTGTCGAACCCCTGAGCACTTATGTAAGCTCTATAAAGAATCGACAAAGGGGAAATGAAAAGAGACCAATTTTATTGAAAATAGTGACCATTTAATTGGTTCAACTAGTTTCAATGCTGCAGATTTTTTGAATGATTTCGAAGACATTGATTAAAAGATTGGTGGGACTAGATTGTAACAAATTTGTATTTTTCATGCATTCTTGTATTATAAAGCATGTTATATTTTGCATTTGTATTGTACTTAATTTTTTTTATTGCATTTTTGTGAAGTTTGATATGGAAAATGCTATGAGCAAACATGGAAATAATATCATGGAAATTTGCATACCGGATAGTGGTACAATGCACACTATTCTGCGAGATGAAAAATATTTTATGGAAATAAAACCAACAAAACCAATGATGAATACCATATCTGGTCATGTAGACTTGATTGAAGGTTGTGGTAAAGCACAATTTTTGTTACCAAATGGTACAAAATTTCGGATAAATGATGCTTTATATTCACCACAATCGAAAAGAAATTTGTTGAGTTTTAATGACATATATTCTCATGGATATGATACTGAGACGATAACTGATGGAAATCAGAAATATATGTGTCTTACCACATATAAATCAGGAAAGAAATATGTGGTTGAAAAATTATCAATGTTCCCTACTGGATTGCATTATACACATATAAGGTAAATCGAATCAAATATGGTGGTTAATAATTCTTCAATATTAACCAATTTTCATGATCGATTGGGACATCCTGGTTCAATAATGATGCGAAGAATTATTGAAAATACACATGGTCATCCATTGAAAGACTAGAAGATCTTTCAGAATAATAAGTTTCAATGTAAAGCATGTTCTCTTGGAAAACTTATTATAAGACCATCACCAGCTAAAATCCAAACAGAATCACTCATATTTCTTGAACGTATTCAGGGTGATATTTGTGGGCCAATTCATCTACCATGTGGACCATTTTGATATTTTATGGTATTGATCGATGCCTCCAGCAGATGGTCACATGTATGCTTATTGTCAACTCGGAATGTGGCATTTGCAAGATTAATGGCTCAAATAATAAAATTGCGGAATCAATTTTCCGATTATACAATCAAGAAAATAAGACTTGATAATGCTGGATAATTTACTTCCCAAACTTTCAATGACTATTGTATGTCAATGGGAATTACTGTTGAACATTCTGTTGCTCATGTTCATACACAGAATGGATTAGCTAAATCATTGATTAAACGTCTACAACTGATTTTTAGACCAATAATTATGAGAACAAAACTCCCTATTTTTATATGGGGACATGCAATTTTACATGCTGCGGCATTAATTCGCATCAGACCAAGTGCATATATCATAAATTCTCCCCATTGCAACTTGCATTTGGTAAAGAACCAAATATTTCTCATCTGAGAATTTTTGGATGTATGGTGTATGTGCCTATTGCACCACCTCAACGATAAAAAATGAGTCCTCAAAGAAAAATCGGTATTTATATCGGTTATGATAGTTCATCAATCATTCGATATCTTGAGCCTCAGAAAGGCGATGTGTTTACAGCACGTTTTGCTGATTGTCATTTTAATGAAGAAATATTCCCAATGTTAGGGGGAGAAAAGAAACACATCGAAAAGGAAATCACATGGTATGTACAATCATTGTTACATTTGGATCCAAGGACCAAACAATGTGAGAAAGATGTACAACAAATTGTGCACTTGCAAAGAATTGCAAATCAAATGCCAGATGCATTTGCAGACACAAAAAGGGTAACAAAATCATATATACATTTTGTAAATGCCCCTGCTCGAATTGAAATTCCAAAAAAACAAATTGAAGACACTCATGATGCCATAAAACGCTTGAAGCGTGGAAGGCCAGTCGGTTCCAAGGATAAAAATCCTCGGAAAAGAAAAGGCATAGAGAAACACGATGATCATAAAATAAAAAATGGTGTTCCAGAAGAAACACCTGATGATGAAAATGTTCTGTCAGAACCACAAACTGACGAGAATCGTGAAATCTCTATCAATTATATTAATACTGAAAAAATATGGAACCTAAAAGATATAAAAGATATTGATGAGATATTTTCTTATAATGTGGCATGTGACATCATAAATGAAAATGAGGATCATGAACCAAAATCTTTTGGTGAATGTAAAACTCGTCATGATTGGGCCAAATGGAAAGATGTCATCCAGGTTGAATTGGATTCGCTAAATAAATGTAATGTTTTTGGACCTATAGTCCTCACACCTAAAGGTGTAAAACCTGTTGGATACAGATGGGTTTTTATTCGAAAGCGAAATGAGAAAAATAAAATAGTAAGATATAAAGCTAGACTTCTTGCACAAGGTTTTTCTCAAAGGTCTGGAATTGATTATGAAAAAACGTATTCTCCTGTTATGGATGCAATTACGTTTCGATATTTGATTAGTTTGACAGTGTCTAAAAATTTGGAAATGTGTCTTATGGATGTTGTTACAGCTTACTTATACGGATCACTTGATAGTGATATATACATGAAAATCCCTGAAGGATTTAAGATGTCTGAAGCACAAAGTTCAAAATCCAGAGAATTTTATTCTGTAAAATTGCAAAGATCATTATATGGGTTGAAGCAATCCGGCCGAATGTGGTATAATCGGCTAAGTGAGCACTTGATGAAAAAGGGATATGTAAATGATCCAATATGCCCTTGTGTTTTCATCAAGAAAACAACATCCGAATGTGTAATTATTGTTGTATATATTGATGATTTAAATATCATTGGAATGAATAAAGAAATTCAAGAAGTTATGATGTACTTGAAAGAAGAATTTGAAATGAAGGATCTTGGAAAAACCAAGTATTGCTTGGGTTTGCAAATTGAACAAAAAGAATGTGAAATTTTTGTTCACCAGAAAAATTATACAGAAAATATTCTTACACGTATTAATATGGATAAATCAAATCCATTAAGTACTCCAATGGTTGTAAGATCATTAAACATAGAAAAGGATCTATTTCGTCCATGTGAAGATGATGAAGTTATTCTTGGTCCAAAAGTACTATATCTAAGTGTCATTGGTGCTCTTATGTATCTTGCAAATTGCACTAGCCCTGATACATCTTTTGCTGTAAATTTATTAGCAAGATTCAGTTCATATCCAACAAAGAGGCACTGGAATGGAATTAAACATATATTTCGTTATCTACGAGGAACGACAGATTTGGGACTTTTGTACTCAAAAGACACCAATCAAAGTATCATTGGTTATGCTAATGCTGGATATTTATCTGATTCACATAAGACACGTTCCCAAACCAGATATGTATTTACTCGTGGAGGCACAGCAATTTCTTGGCGTTCACATAAACAAACACTAGTAACAATTTCATCAAATCACGCCGAGATTATTGCGCTACATGAAGCAAGTTGTGAATGTGTTTGGCTAAAATCAATGACACAACATATCCAAACTTCTTGTGGATTATTAGTAAATAAGAATCATGTGACGCTGTATGAAGATAATGATGCATGTATTGCTCAAATGAAAGAAGGATACATCAAAAGTGACAGAACCAAACATATCCCCCCAAAGTTCTTTGCCTACATTCAAGAGCTTGAGAAGAATAAAGATATTGATATCTGTTACATTCAATCAAGTGAGAACTCATCAGATCTCTTCACAAAGGCGCTTCCTACGGCAATATTCAGAAAGCATATATATAATATTCGGATGCGAAATCTACAGCGTATGTGAAGAATCGATCGTATTAACATGAGGGGAAGTTTACGTGGCTGCACTCTTTTTTTCTTACTATGGTTTTTATCTCACTGGGTTTTTCCTAGTAAGGTTTTTAACGAGGCAGTATACAAACACATAATATCACGATCATCATCACAAGGGGGAGTATTGGAAATTATATATTAAAATTAGATTGAAAATTATTGTGATGGTGATGTGTTGATATTTTAATTTTTGATTATGTAATGGATGACATATTTATTTTTGGACATTTCTCAATTGAGGATCTATAAATAGACCTCAACATTTGTGAAGAAATAACACAAGTTTAGAGATAAGATTTTATAAGTGTTTGGTTTGATATATATTTTGAGTTTTAGAGTTTTTAGTTTTTACCATAAATTTTTACTTTTCACAACAAAAGTAAACATACACGTGACATTTTTCAGGGGAATGATAAAAAAATATATTTTGCATCATATCACATTTATTTTAAGTTTTAAATCAATAAAACTAAAAAATAAATATATAATTATTACCTTTCAATTTATTATCTCGTCCAAAAAACTAAAATAGATATAATAACTATTAATAAGATCCGACTTGGGACGAGAAATAATAAACCTAAACAACACAAAACTTCTCTGTTTCTGCTTTTTACCTGTTTGTGTAAGCTAAATTATCTTTTTCTATCCTTCAACTATAACACATTTTTCCTCCTTTTACTCATTTGATCTTATTTTATAAATATATTAACTGTTTAAAATTATGATGAACTCATAAAACTATGTTCCGGAATCCAACTCGGGACCTCTCGCGGCCTGCCATTTCCTTATTTTAATTTTTAACTATAAAATCCTACTTTTGGTTGCTTCA
This sequence comes from Henckelia pumila, assembly GCF_033568475.1. Lineage (NCBI taxonomy): Eukaryota > Viridiplantae > Streptophyta > Magnoliopsida > Lamiales > Gesneriaceae > Henckelia > Henckelia pumila. The sequence goes on from NC_133120.1 coordinate 84,254,985, forward strand.
AACTGACGAAGATCGCGATTCTTTTTGTTTCGATCCAAAATATTATTTTGGCGACGCGTTCAGCGACATACTTATTTAAATTATGATTATAATTTTGACATTTTTTTTTATTCAATATTGATGAACCTCAATAAAGTGATCTCCTTGGATGAGCAAATTAGCCGCGCTAACAAAACTCCTCCAATAAGTGATGAGCTGTTGTTGACCTGAAACCACGAACAATAGTGTTAAAGGGGGCCGGAAGATATTCCGGCGTATTCCCTCCGACGCTCAAGTCAGATGCTAGGATAGCAAAATATAGAGAGTAGTGTGTGCACACGAGTAAAAAATTAGGATGCAAATGATGAAAATGAACCTGATATTTATAGGAGAGGGCTCCGGATTTAGCGCTTACCTTCCTTATCAAGAACCCGAGAATCTCGGGATCACGATCCCGAATATTTAGGCTGAGTTTTCTCCCGAATCTTGTCTAACGAATGAAATAATGATACGCTTAATCTGAGCTGAACTGTCGTCACTAAGACTATATTGATGCTCTCCTTAGGGTCATATAGAAATGGGTGAGTGAGTTATTGCTGAACCTCTGCACTCACCCTAGACCACTGATCCTAACATCTTAGCCAGCTTACCAAGGTTGTCCAACCCCTCTATTAAGCTAACTCCCTATTGACACCGGGGCCGAGCTGAACTCCTCGAGCTCCCGACCCGAGCTGGTAATTATGGTGGGGGAACTTGGCTGAGCTCCCGAGGCTCCCGACCCGAGCTGGTAATTATGGTGGGGGAGCTTGGTCGAGCTCCCGAGCTCCCGACCCGAGCTGGTAATTATGGTGGGGGGCTTGGCCGAGCTCCCGACCCGAACTGGTAATTATGCTGGGGGAGCTTGGCCGAGCTCCCGACCCGAGCTGGTAATTATGGTGGGAGAGCTTGGCCGAGCTCTCGATCTCCCAACCCAAGATGGTAATTATGGTGGGGGAGCTTGGCCGAGCTCCCGAGCTCCCGAGGCTCCCGAGCTCCTGAGCTGGCCCTAGTTGATTAAGGAAGAGCTTTTATGTTAGGGTCATCGAGGAACTGAGGTGTCTTCCTCCTCCGGATATCATAAGTCCCCCCTCAAAAGTCGAACTGAGGTCAAAGACTCGAAGTTCGTTATTCTTATTCTGAGATGACCCCAAACGAATGCCAAGCTGAAGTGCCCCGCCGAGCCCAGCTGTCATTCTGACAAGTACTATGTAACGGTAACTTTTGGAATTTCAGAGAATCTGAGCCGTCCATCTGTCCTAAAACCAATGACCTAGATTGATCTGGGCTTTCTATAAATAGGCCTCGCTGTAAAAATTATTTTCACTTTTACTTTTGCTCCCCTTGCACATTTTATCTTTCTAGTTTTCTCTCCCGAGCTTCCCTTGTAAGTTAGTATTTATCTTATTTTAATGGCTTCCTCATCCCTCCCTCATGCTGAGAGTTTGGATGAGGTGTTTGCTGAGGTGGATCGTTATGATTCCCTTGAAATCACCCCATCAGGAGAGCATAAGGGCAAGAACCCTGCTCCTGCATCAGTTTCGGCTAGGGATGATGACCTGGGCAATGATCCCGAGGCCCCCGCGGTACCGTGGTATGAGCTGTACCCTTCCGAGCTAGACGCTTCAGATGAGGAGAAGATAAGAGCTCTATCCCACGCGCCCGAGGACTATGAATTCATCATCCCTGATCTGGATGACCGAGCTGACCATCCTCCGATGGGCTATTATACATTTTATATAGATCAGCTGGAAGCCGGTCTGAGGTTCCCCCTCCCCTTGATCTGTCAACAGCTTAGCCGCTATTATGAGCTCCACTTAGGCAGTTCACCCCTAACTCTTTCCGAACTCTCTGTAGCTTCATAGTTCTTTTTAGGACCTTAGGCTTTGAAGTGAGTTGTTTCACCATCTGTAATTTTTTACTTCCCAAACGTTCTGAGGAGGGCCCTTTTTATTTTTCATGCCGACCTAATTGTAAATTTTTCAAGGGCTCTCCTAGTTCCAACAAAAATTGGAAGAGCTCTTTCTTTTTTGTTCACCCCACTGATGATTGGGATATATGCTCCCGATGGAGGGACACTCTCCCCCTCTTTCCTGTTCCCGCCCCGGGCTTCCGACAGGGGGAATTATTTACAGGAGCCCAAAGGGTCATAGGGGGAAGGTGCTTCGATATTTCTGCCCTTATGGCAGAAGATCTGCTCTGCCACCACGGGCTCAGCTCGGTGGATGTTTCTGTCCGCGGCAATTTAGGTATGGCCCTTCCCCCGGCCTTGCTCCCATTTATTGGCATTATTATCATTTAACTGACCTTCCCTCTTCTTTGCCCAGAAAAAAGAGTTATGGACGCTGCCCTGAAGAGAATTTTCGAAAAAAAGAAGACAGTCGCCCCATCGGGGGGCAAGGCTGAAGGGAGCTCAGTCAAATCAAAGGCCCCTTTGCCCTGAGCTGCTGCCATATCTGAGCCTTCCTCCGCCCCTTCTAAGGGCTCAAAAAGGCGTGCTACATCGAGCCCCCACCCCGAGGTGGTGGAGCTGGAGTCTGGGAAGTTCAGCATTCCCGAGGTGATTACCGTGAGGCAGTTCAGGTCAGAGAAACTCCAAACCCCCGTGGTGCGGTGTCGATCCAACTTCTTTGAAATGTATCACGATGAGCTCCGAATCGTGGGAGTGGGCCCAAATCCAACAGCTGGCTCAGTCCTTTGGGACATGCTTTCTCAAGCCGATGCCGATTATGTTAAGAGCCTTGGCTGGGCTGAGCTCATCCAGTGCTCGAACACTGTTTTCGCTGAGGTGATATGGATTCTACATACCTTATGCTCAGCATTTTTACACTAAACTCTTAACCTCGTTTGCTTCGTCTTTTTTTTTTTTTAGGCTGCCACCCTGAATGCCGAGGTGTCTCTCCGAGCTTCCATTGCTAGGAAGCAACTTATTAGGGACACCCGGGGTTATGAAACTCACATTGCTGAGCTGAACCAAAAGCTAGAGGACCTTAACCTATCTCATGAAAAAGAGGCGGCCAACCTCCGAGCTCAGATGGAGGAGATGCGGATGGGCTTCCAAGCTGAGAGGCTGAAGCACCAAAATGACCTTCGGATCTCTGAAGTTCAAAAAGAAGCCCTGCAAGGGGAGCTCAAAGGATCTCAAGATCAGCTCGGCCAAGCTACCCAGGAACTAGAGGGAGCTCGTGCCGAGCTAGCAAAAGGAGTAGAGGGCTTCAAGGCGGCCTTCATGGAATCAAAGGAGTTCATGGACACAATCGCTGAAAAATCTTATGGCTACCTGGCTATAGGTTTCGAAGGATGCACCAAGCAGTTCCAGGAGGCCGGCTACCCTCCTGAAGGGACTCCCCTTGACTTTTTGAACATGGAGAAGTGTGCCCTGGGCTCCGCCATAGGTGAGGAGGATAAGGAGAGAGAGGGTGAAAATGAAAACAATTAAGTTTTGTATATTTGCTGATGTAAACACACATTTTTTTTTTATGAATGCTCTTATTTTCCCTTTGTAATCACATCCGAGCTAACCTGAAAAATGAACTGAGCTCCCTGAAGGGAGGCACCATAAATACTGGAAACAATTCATTCGAAGGAGAACTAAGCACCCTGAGGTAGGCATAATAGACATTGAAAATGATTCCAACACCCGAAGGTGAACTGAGTTGGGCTTCTGGATTGAGGCAAGATAAATACTTAAAAATTAACCAACTCCCGAAGGTGAGCTGAGCTGAGCTGAGCTGATCTCCCTAAGGGAAGCATGATAAACTCTAAAAATAATAACAACACCCGAAGGTGAGATGAACTGAGCTCCCTAAGGGAAGCATAATAAACTCTGAAAATAATACCAACACCCGAAGGTGAGATGAACTGAGCTCCCTAAGGGAAGCATAATAAACTCTGAAAATAATACCAACACCCGAAGGTGAGATGAACTGAGCTCCCTAATGGAAGCATAATAAACTCTGAAAATAATACCAACACCCGAAGGTGAGATGAACTGAGCTCCCTAAGGGAAGCATAATAAACTCTGAAAATAATACCAACACCCGAAGGTGAGATGAACTGAGCTCCCTAATGGAAGCATAATAAACTCTGAAAATAATACCAACACCCGAAGGTGAGATGAACTGAGCTCCCTAAGGTAAGCATAATAAACTCTGAAAATAATACCAATACCCGAAGGTGAGATGAACTGAGCTCCCTAAAGGAAGCATAACAAATACTGCAAGGTCGGATATAGGCTTAGAACGCCGCAGGTGAGCCGAACTGATCCTAGAGATCCGAGCTGAGCTTCCGTCTCTACCAAGCTGAGCTTTCTAGCCGAGCTGGCAAATACTTCGAGGAATTTTCGCCGAGCTCCCGACCTGACTTTGCTTATTCTGAGCTCCTCCTCTCTCCCGAGCCGAGTTGATCAACACTTAGAGGAATTTTAGCCGAACTCCCGACCTGACCTGGCTTATGTGACCCGAGAGCTTAAATGGACTCCCGAGCTCCCGACCTGACCTGAATTTTGTGACCCGAGAGCTTTAATGGACTCCCGAGCTACCTACCTGACCTGAATTTTGTGACCCGAGAGCTTTAATGGACTCCCGAGCTCCCGGCCTGACCTGGCTTTTTGTGACCCGAGAACTTAAATGGACTCCCGAGTTCCCGACCTGACATTCCCCTGCTCCAATTTTACCTTGATAAGCCTGATGTGAAATAGCCTCTCTTATTTTTTAAGTGTGCCCAACGGGATCTCTATGAAGTTTACCCCTCTTGTTTAAGTATGTACTGAATTGAGCTACCAGCACTAGATGTGTTTAAGTTAAAACGAGTGTGTTTGGTTAAGCCGACTAGGATAATGAGCTGAACCAAAATCAAGGGCCAAAGAGGCGTGACTAAGGTGATGAGCTGAACCAAAGTCAGGGGCCTAAGGGGCGTGACTACGGTGATGAGCTGAACCAAAGTCAGGGGCCTAAGAGGCGTGAATAAGGTGATGAGTTGAACCAAAGTCAAGGGCCTAAGAGGCGTGACTAAGGTGATGAGCTGAACCAAAGTCAGGGGCCTAAGAGGCGTGACTAAGGTGATGAGCTGGACCAAAGTCAGGGGCCTAAAAGGCGTGACTAAGATGATGAGCTGAACCAAAGTCAGGGGCCTAAAAGGCGTGACTAAGGTGATGAGCTGAACCAAAGTCAGAGGCCTAAGAGGCGTGACTAAGGTGATGAGCTGAACCAAAGTCAGGGGCCTAAAAGGCGTGACTAAGGTGATTAGCTGAGGCATGTTTACATCAACATTTCTGAAAAAATAACTGCTTATAGATAAACATAGAAGGTAGCTTGCATGGATTACAACTTAAAGGAAAATTGAACTTGCAAAATTTAAGAATAATATTTGCGTAAATTGTAAGCGCTCCAAGGTCTTTTCAGCATCTTTCCCTTTGAATCTTCCAAGTAGTAAGCATCCGAACTGAGCCTCATCACCACCTTGTACGGTCCTTCCCATTTAGGGTCGAGCTTCCCCACAGCCACCTCCTGAACTTTTCTCAGCACCAAATCTCCTACCTGGAAGCCCTTCCTGCGCACCCGATGATTATAGGACCAAGCTATCCTATTTTTGTACGCCTCAATTCTGATGGCAGCAGCTTCTCTCTTTTCATCCAAGAAGACTAAGTCTTCCATTCTCTTTTCTCCATTCTTTTCATCGTAGAAAATGATCCGAGCCGACTCTTCTCCAATTTCTGCTGGCAAGACCGCCTCATTTCCATAAACCAGACTAAATGGAGTCTCTCCGGTTCCAATTTTTGGCGTAGTACGATATGACCATAACACGCTAGGGAGCTCTTCCACCCAATTTCATTGGGCCTTTCCCAAGCGCGTCTTCAAGCTTTGTACTAAGGATCGGTTAGTCACTTCCACCTGGACATTGCTTTGGGGATAATGGACAGAGGTGAAGTGCTGTTGGATCTTCATCTCTTTACACCATGCTTGCACCCGATCTCCTTGAAATTGTCTCCCATTATTAGAAATAAGCTTCCTAGGTACCCCAAATCTGCATACTATATTCTTCCATAGAAATTTCAGCACTTCCCTTCAGTAATTCGAGCCAAGGCCTCCGCCTCCACCCACTTAGAGAAGTAATCAATGGCGACCAACAAGAATTTCTTCTGAGCTGGGGCTGGAGGGAAGGGACCCACAATATCCCTTCCCCACTGATCGAAAGGACACGCTGCCACGATTTCTTTCATTAATGCTGCTGGCTGATGCTGAAGTCTGCTATGTCGCTGACAACTGTCACAAGAAGTCACCAAAGCTATGGCACCTTTCAAAATAGTAGGCCAAAAATATCCCACTAAGTGAACCTTACGGGCTAGAGAATAAGACCCCAAGTGATTGCCACAACACCCCTCATGTATCTCCTTCAGGACATAATGAGCTTCCTTAGGGCCTAAACACTTGAGAAGAGGTCCAAAAAATGACCTCTTATAAAGAACCCCCTCCACCATCACAAAGCGGAGACTCCTCTGCTTCAACCGATATGCCTTCTTTGAATCTTTTGGTAACTCGTCCTTCTCAATGTATTCCAAGAGCTCTTTTCTCCAGTCACTCTCTTCCTGAGCATGGTGTGAGCTCAGTAGAAGGTGTTAATTCCACTTGCACGACTACCTCTCTGTTTTTCCATTTATGAAGTGAGCTAGCCATCTTGGCCAGATAATCTACTTTTTCATTGCTATCCCTCGAAATTTGTTCAAACATTACCTCATCAAAGAGACCCCGAGCCTCCTCTATCGCCCTCATGTATTCCTTTAACTTTTCATTTTTGACTTCATACGTTCCATTCACCTGCTGAGCTACTAACTGTGAATAAGAGTAGAGTTGCACCCGAGCTGCCCCAGCTTGCTTAGCTGCTCGGAGGTCAATTAACACAGCCTCATATTCGGCCTCGTTATTAGAAGCTCGAAAATCCAATCTCACTGCCAATCTAATCTCATCTCCACGAGGGGAGATCAAAAACACCCCCACTCCACATCCTTCATTATTAGAAAAGCAATCCACATATACTTTCCAAAAACCCTCTGCTTCCATATGTCTCGTTTCGGCCAGGAAATCAGCCAACGCCTGAGCCTTAATGGCTGACCTTGGTTCATACTGGATGTCATACTCACTGAGCTCCGTAGTCCATTTCACCAATCTTCCCGAAATATCAACTCGAGTCAATATCCTCCCAATGGGGTTGTTGGTAAGCACCACAATAGGATGTGATAGAAAGTAAGATCTGAGCTTCCTTGCTGTCATAACCAAGGCCAATGCTAGTTTTTCCACCTCCGAATACCGGAGTTCTGCACCCTTAAGGGCATGTGAGAAGAAATAGATAGGGTGTTGAGCTGCTCCCTCCTGCCTAATAAGTACTGAGCTGACTTCCCCTTCCAAGGCTGACAAGTAGATGTACAATGGTTCACCTGGAATAGCCTTAGCCAATATAGGTAGTTCAGCTAAATAACTTTTTAGGTCATCAAATGCCTTCCCGCATTCATTATCCCATTCAAATTTCTTGGCTTTGCGAAGCACTTTGAAGAAAGGTAAACTTCTATGGGCTGATCTTGATATAAATCGAGACAAGGCTGCTATCCTTCCTGCCAACCTCTGAACTTCTTGCAGATTACGAGGAGCAGACATGGATCGGATAGCCTGCACCTTCTCAGGATTGGCCTCTATGCCCCTCTCAGTAACCATGTACCCCAAAAACTTACCTCCCCTCACCCCAAATACACACTTCTCCGGATTAAGTTTCACCCGATAAGCCCTCAAAGTCGAGAAAGTCTCTTCAAGGTCAGCCAACAATCCCACATCATCCTGAGACTTCACCAGAATATCATCCAAATAAACTTCCACATTTCTGCCAATTTGGGAGGCGAACACTCTGTCCATGAGCCTTTGATAAGTGGCTCCTGCATTCTTCAAACCAAAAGGCATCACTCTGTAACAAAAAGTTCCATGAGAGGTGGTGAAACTTACTTTGTCCTGATCTTCCTCCGCCAAAGGAATTTGGTGATACCCCTGATATGCATCCATGAAGCATAAGTACTGATGACCTGCCGTAGAGTCAACCAACTGATCAATTCGAGGCAGTGGATAACAATCTTTGGGGCATGCCTTATTCAAGTATCTGAAATCAACACACATCCTCCACTTGAGCTCTTAGGGACCAAGACCACATTTGATAACCAAGTAGGGAACTGCACTTCCCTAATGTGTCCTGCCTCAAGGAGCTCATCCACTTCTTTTTTAATGACCTTATCCTTTTCCGGTCCAAAGTGTCTCTTCTTCTGCTTTATCGGCCTTACTCCCGCCAGAGTGTTGAGTCGATGAACCATAATTTCCGCATTAACCCCTGTGAGCTCTGACACAGACCAAGCAAAAACATTTTTGTTCTTCTTCAAGCTGTCAACCAATCTTTGCTTTACTGATGGGCCGAGATCAGCAGCTAATTTAACAATCTGAGCTCCCGGGCTTAACTCCACCTTCTCATGACCTTCTTCAGACATCAGAAGCACCTTCTGACCCAGCACCCTCGATGTCCGACCTACTGAAACCATTCCTACCTCCTTCCTCTTCTTCTTTGCATCAATCTTTACCTCATTCACATAACACAACCGAGCTGCCTTCTGATCACCCCGAACAACCCCCACTTCTCTTCCACTTGGGAACTTCAACTTCTGATGATAGGTGGATGCCACAGCTCGAAAATCACTCAGGGCAGGGCGCCCCAATATTCCATTGAAAGAGGATGGTGCATCCACCACGGTGAAGCAAGCCATTTTGATTACTCTCTGCTCTCCATTTTCAAGAGATAATGGGAGCACTATTTGTCCCAACGGTTGCAAAGCATGACCCGTGAACCCATACAACTCCGTGGTGATTGGGTCTAACTCAAATCCTTCCAACTTCATTTGATCAAGGGTTTCTTTGAAGATAATGTTTACTGAGCTACCAGTATCAACAAAGATGTGAGCCACATCATAATTGGCTATGGTCAAGGTGACCAATAAGGGATCATTATGAGGTACCAACACATCCTTTAAATCTTCCCTTCCAAAACTAATGTTCGGATCGGTAGGACAGCTAAGCTGAGAATTTACCTCAAAATTTTCCAATCTGCGCCCGTGAGCTTTGCGAGCCCTTCCTGAATCTCCATCTGTAGTGCCTCCTGAAATCATATTGATCATGCCCCTATGAGGGTGATTTGCAATTTGCTCAACCCTATCTTCCTGACCATTTCATGGAGCTCTTCTTTGATGATCAGGTTGGTTTCCCCTTACTTTATTTCTCTGATCCCTCCATTGAGGAGCTCGGCCTTGGCGAGGAGGATTTGCTCTCCGAGTCAGCTCAGCCCTAAGTCTAGCATCCTCAGAAATAATTCTCTGCACCTCCTCGCCTAGCCTCTGGCAGTCATTAGTGATATGCCCATACTCCTGATGAAAGTCGCAAAACTTGTCGGATGGCGGTAACCGCGGGCCTTTCTCAGCATTCCGAGGCCTCACAAGCGCTCGCCTATCCTCACAGACTTGCATTGCCTTCTCCAGGCTTACCGAGAGTGGTACGTAAGGGTAGGGTCCCTTAGCCCTGTTCATCTCTTCCGCAACCCTTTTTCTTCCAACTTCTGCCTTCCCTTCTACCTTTGCTCCTATCTTGGTACTTGGCTTACTCTCAGACGTTCCTTCATGTCTCCTTTGCCTCTGTGCATCCTCCAAATTCACATACTTCTCAGCTCGACTAAGGAGCTCATCATAAGTCAAAGGAGGCTTCTTTACCAAAGATTTGAAAAACTCTCCTCCCCTCAACCCTTGAGTGAAAGAGTTTACCAAGGTATCAGCAGTGGCCGCAGGTTCCAAAGCTGCTGTATTGAAGCGCTGAACATACTCCCTCAAAGGTTCCACCTCAGATTGCTTCAGATTAAACAAACTAAGAGAGGTATTCAAATATTTTTTGCTACTCGCAAATTGGTGTAAAAAGGCTGAGCTGAAGTCATTGAAACTTCGAATGCTACCAGGCTGTAAAAGGTTGAACCATTTCTGAGCTGATCTCACCTGAGTGGTGAGGAAGACCCAGCATTTAATTGCATCCGTATATCTGTGCAACAGGGCTGCATTTTCAAACCTTCCCAAATGTTCCTCTGGATCTGAGCTCCCATCATACTTCCCTAAGGTGGGCTGCGTAAAATTCGCAGGGAGTTCTTCATCTAAAATAACCCGAGCAAAAGGGCTTTCCCTCTGTATTGGCCCAGGCCGACCTCCGACTTGCCGACCCAATCTCCTGATCTCTTCCCACATTGCATCCATTTGGTTTGGCTGACCTCCAGGTGGAGGGGGAGGAGGTGGTGGATTCTGACCCATGGCTGTTTGCACCATTTGAGTGATGAACTGGCTGAGCTGATCTACAGTCATGTCCGCCACATTCCCTCCTCCCCTCCCTCTTCCTCTTCCTCTTCCCGCCATATCTACGCCTTAACTTAAATTTCCCACAGACGGCGCCAATTGATGAACCTCAATAAAGTGATCTCCTTGGATGAGCTAATTAGCCGCGCTAACAAAACTCCTCCAATAAGTGATGAGTTGTTGCTGACCTGAAACCACGAACAAGAGTGTTAAAGGGGGCCGGAAGGTATTCCGGCGTATCCCCTTCGACGCTCAAGTCAGATGCTAGGATAGCAAAATATAGAGAGTGGTGTGTGCACACGAGTGAAAAATTAGGATGCAAATGATGAAAATGAACCTGATATTTATAGGAGAATTCCTTATCAAGAACCCGAGAATCTCGGGATCACGATCCCGAATATTTAGGCTGAGATTTCTCCCGAATCTTGTCTAATGAATGAAATAATGATACGCTTAATCTGAGCTGAACTGTCGTCACTAAGACTATATTGATGCTCTCCTTAGGGTCATATAGAAAGGGGTGAGTGAGTTATTGCTGAACCTCTGCACTCACCCTAGACCACTGATCCTAACATCTTAGCTAGCTTACCAAGGTTGTCCAACCCCACTATTAAGCTAACTCCCTATTGACACCGGGGCCGAGCTGAACTCCTCGAGCTCCCGACCCGAGCTGGTAATTATGGTGGGAGAACTTGGTTGAGCTCCCGAGCTCCCGAGGCTCCCGACCCGAGCTGGTAATTATGGTAGGGGAGCTTGGCCGAGCTCCCGAGCTCCCGACCCGAGCTGGTAATTATGGTGGGGAGCTTGGCCGAGCTCCCGAGCTCCCGACCCGAACTGGTAATTATGATGGGGGAGCTTGGCCGAGCTCCCGAGCTCCCGACCCGAGCTGGTAATTATGGTGGGAGAGCTTGGCCGAGCTCTCGAGCTCCCGAATCCGAGCTCCCGACCCGAGCTGGTAATTATGGTGGGGGAGCTTGGCCGAGCTCCCGAGGCTCCTGAGCTCCTGAGCTGGCCCTAGTTGATTAAGGAAGAGCTTTTATGTTAGGGTCATCGAGTAACTGAGGTGACTTCCTCCTCCGGATATCAAATATATTAATTTTACATATAGCTAATGCAACATATCTAGTTAGTATATTACAAATAATGATTATTATTAAATAAGAGGCTCAGTTAATTTTACATATAACCTTTTTTTTTTGGGGGGAAAAAAAAAAGAGAAATCAAGTGGAAACCGCGGTGAAGAATGAGGGGTTTGTTGGATCAGATAAAGGTAGTGTTTTGGAGAACTATTAGAAAGTATTTCTCGGCTTTTTCTTCACAAAAATTTGAAATTTTCTGAAAATAAAGTTGAAAAATTCTTCGTAGAAATTTTCCCAAACACTTGGTATTTTGAGAGCCAAACGAAGAATCTAAGCTATGGATCGAATAATGAACAAAAAAAAAATCAGAAAATACAAAAATTAATCTGTGCCTCTAATGAGTCGATTTATTAGTGCATGCCTTTGTTTTCTGTCGGCCGTGATGTCAAATCAATTCCCGTGATTTTGTGGAATTTTTGGACAATATATATGTATGCATATATATTACTTTAGTTCATGAAAAACATTCCGATCCATTGTATCCACAGTTATGGCTGATACAGATTTTCTGTCGTCAGAAATATCAGTTAAATTTGTGTAGGGTTTCATAATTTCTCTCGGTCCATTACTTTTTTAAGTTTTTTCGAAAAACATGATATATACAGATCCTCTACCGTAAGAAAGAAACACCATCAAGTCAATTATAGGTGTTGGCAAAACGATATCGTTTTGACGGGATCTTTAATATCCATCTGAGTTAAAAACAAAAATACATATATAATTTGTGTATCCGATCCGATTATGGGTTGAGTAGATGCTACCCGCAGGGTAGTGCTCTGCGGGTGATGTGGCAGCTCATGATTGACTAAAATCAATGGGCCTCAGGTGTGACCCATTAATTTTGACCAATCATGGGGTTACACATCATCCGCAGGATAGTGCCCTGCGGGCGACATGTACTAAACCCCGATTATGACTCACACCATCCCAAATGATAAAATGAGTGGTCAACCTTAAAAAGAACTTGGGTGTTATGACTTGTCAGAACAAATTCAAATTAAAAGTTTCATCCAAGAATCAGTAACAGAATTAAACACGTACCACTTATTATTATTAAAATTAATAAGTAAAGAATTAAATAAGCATGAAACAGTCTCACGAATTTATATTTATATGATGTGTCAACCTAATAAATATATGTTTGTTAATATGTTTTTGATATAAAAAGTAATATATAAGTTGGAACAATGATATATGCGCCTATTTCATAAAATATAATTAAATGATCCATAAGACGGATCTGAAAAGAGTCTTTTGTGCTATATTATATCAGTATAATTGGACACTCAAAATCATTGAATTAAAGAAATTAAAATATGAGTATGTCTCTTGTGAGACGGTCTCATCTTATCTTACTATATTATTATAGTAGAGACTCTCTAATTAACTAACTTCTAATTGATTGGTGAAACTTGAGATTAAATTACGATTATATCCTAACTTAATTTCCAAAAAAACCAAAATTATTAGAAAAATTAGTCATTTTATATAATCTCCTCTGTTTTTAGCCACCAGAAACAATATTATTTATCAAAATGACACTTGCTATCTTTGTTTGTATTTTTAAATTTTTAGATTAGATATATTTTTTTTGAAAAATTTAGATTAGATAATTATCACTTTTAAAATTTTGAATCTAATCATCATATGAGTTCTAAAATAATATGAAAACTAATTAACATAAAAAAATTATGTATAAGCATGTATCGCGTGCAACGGACCCTAATAGCAGGGGCGGCCCTGAGGTAGGGCGAGTCGGGCGATCGCCCAGGGCCCCACCTTGAGACGGGCCTCCAATTATTTTTAAATTAGTATTATATTAATATTTATATAATTTTAGTTAATAAAAAAATTGATTGTATAATTTTATTGTAAAACTTTTACTTTATCAGTTAAATCACCACTCTCGTAGCCATTAATTTTTTTTTTTAATTTCATCTTCTCTCCTCCTGCGGTCCTGCAAACAATTTACTCTAAATACAAAAAATTATCTCAAACCTCCATTGGTTCATAGGTAGGCATATCGTTATTTTTTTTTTGTTATTGTACAATTAAACCATGATAATTACTCGGATTGCAACTTTGAAATTGTGTAATTTTACAAAAATGTAACATTTTTTCATTTATTCACTTACTAATTACTAATTGATTATTGCATTGTTATGTTATTAATTCATATTATACTAATTTATTATTCTCCTATGTATGTTTATTTTTGTTCGTTTTCGAGTTCATTATTTAGTATTATTTTTATATTGCATATGAGTTTAGTTAACATAGTTTTATTCTTGCATAATTATTCATCTTACGTAAAATGTCAAAAAAAATAATGACTTTGCTTCAAAAAAATGCGAGAAGAGTGCAATTTAAATATTATTGGTTATTGAATAAGTTATTTTGAAAAATTACGTAGAACGTTTGTGATGCGTAGTTTCTTTAATTACATATTATCATTTAATTTGACTATAATATTCGAATGGTTTATATATATATATATATATAAATTTTCAGTTGTCCAACCAATGATGTTCAACTCGTTCCCGACAACTAAAACCCAGTAATGGGTTTTAGAGATACGAAATTTTTTTAAAAAAAACAACTAAAACCCGGTAGTGGGTTTTAGTGATCGGGGACGAGTTGGGCAGGAATGGTTGGGCAGCTAAAAATTACTCATATATATATATATATATATATATATATATATATATGTTCAAATTAATGAAATGATGAATTTTTTTATTCGCCCGGGCCTAATATGTCTCAGGACCGCCCCTGCCTAATAGATCATTATCCGTGAGACGTGTCAATCCTATTCATATTTACAATAAAAAAAAATTATACTTTTGACATAAAAAATAATATTTTTTTCATGGTTAACCCAAATAGAACATCCGTCTCACAAAATTGACCCGTGAGACTGTCTTACATAAGTTTTTGTATCAAAATATAATGAAATCAATCTAAATACACACTGAATTTGAGAGGGGAGGAAAAAATGAACTCCACACTAGAAGAACCGCTACGGTTTACTTTCCTTTTTCCCACATTTTACAATATACCTTGTCTAAAAGATTCGAAAATTGGAATGTTAGGTACAAAATTTGAACATATGTGATCAACCGGATTAAGTTCATGCTAGTATAAGGATAACTTTTGATAATAATTTCAATTATCCAAAATTGATTTGGATATATATATGGAGTCTAAAAACATATATGAATGCCGCATAGCCAAATTAAAATTGGACCATTGAATATACTGTTTGGGTACTACGTACGCTAATATTTAACGGCCGGGTACTTATAATGAAATGACTTCGTTCATTTGCTGTGTGATTACCATGGCTACTCATGAGAGTATTAATCTATCTCAACGACATTGTTTATGATATGATTTCATTGCTTTAATACTCTACTGTTTGTGTTGTATTTGATTTATTGGAAGAGAGAGGTTTGATTTAATTTTTATACATTTTAATAAGGTGTAAAGTCAAAAGTTCCTGTTTTATGAAATAAATGAAAGACTAGTTTACACCTAAAATTTGATGCTACACACGAGGTATTACCCAAAAAATTAAAAAAAAATTAGTAGTATATAATTAATATATTTGTGAACTAACTATATATTAAAACGGCCCCTTTAAAATATTTTTCCTCCTCTTTCACAACGGTAATTTGTTCTTATTATTTCTCTCTTCTTCTTTAACTAAATTATTGTTATTATTTAATTAATGATTGATGATGGTTTTAAAACCAGGGCCCGGGTTATCAAGGTAGTGTTGTGGGCCTGACGTGGTGACCGGGCTAATGAAAGTGATATATGAACTGCCCTTCCTTAATCGAGATGAACTGCACACCAAAGAAGGAGATAAAAAGCACGTTAGTGGGACGCCGGAGGAAGTTCCGGCGGGGCCACTCCGATGCTTAAGTTAGACTTAGAAATAGAGTGGGCTTTTTAGAGAAAAATGAATATAGTGCTTTGGAACTTTAAGTGAACATACCCCTACCAATATCTGTGACCAAATATTTAAAGGCCTTGGAGTGAGAGTGTCACTCCGCAATTCCAGAGTAGTGGCCACGATCTGGATCGTGGGTGTGGTAGTTGCCCATGTTTGCCTGTCATGTACGATGAACCCGGAAAGCTTGGGTTGGTGATAATCGTGGGGATCATGCCCCTAAAACACGGGCCTTATATAAGTCCTGCAGACCTGGTTTTCCGGGCGCCTGAGGCTACTGGGCTACCTTAATACAGCCCTACCACTCCGGGTCATTCGTGTCCCGGTCCCCCTGGCTTACCGGGACATCACTACTCATCCCAAAAATAGTCGAGCTAGAGTCTTAATCGCTGTCCCGACTTACGGTTCCGCCACCCTTGCTTTAATACAACCCTATAATCCCTGACTGTTTATGCCCCTGTTCCCCAGGGCATATGCGGCCCTGCTCCCCTGTCTTGCCGGGGCATCACTACTCAGCCCAAAAATAGTCGGGCTAGAGCCTTACTCGCTGTCCCGACTTACAGTCCTGCCCCTGGCTGTTCAAAGGTTTGCTACCCCGGCCTTGTAGGTGTATCGTCCAGTAATGTCCAAAAATTGCAGGGCTGACGTTAACCCTAGAATTTTGAAAAGACGGGCAGGTGTCAGAAGCCGTTACCTGTCCTTTCGACTGCCCGCGTCATCATTACGCTGCCCGGTTCAACTTCCCAAGATCATCCTTACCCTTCGATCATCTTTTCATCTACGGCCAGCATTGAAGCTCTTCGCCTATAAAAACAAAACCCCCTTTCTTCACTGTTCCTTTACCTTCCCTATTCGCATATTCCCTCCCTGCTACCAAACTTCTCCGGCTCCGGCGACTCCGCGTAGCAAGCTTGCTTTCTTCTGTAAGTTTTCTATCTATCTTACCTTAAAGTTTTCCTTGTCCTTTGAACATGTCGAATTCCACATCTTCAACTTCCGGTGGCCACGTTCGTGGCTCCTCTGATATAGAATCCGAGGCCTTACGCCACGATTCTCCCCCTCCTGTCACCTCCCATGTTCGATCCACAGTAGCTCCCTCCTCCTCTCGTCCGAAGAAGGCTAAAATCGGGCCTTCTAAGGACAAGGGTAAGGCTAAAGTATCCGAGTCTGGGCCTATTCTTCCTTTGCCCAAACCAAACCCCGAAGGTCCCTGGTTCTCCCACTTTACCAGTACCCTCCGCCCAGAATCCATAGAGGAACTTAAGCTTATGGGTAACATTCCCCCGGCGTACTCGATTATCATTCCGGGGCCCCTAGGCCGGGCTGACCAGCCGCCCGAGGGGTTCTATACCTTCTTCAGGGAACAGCTCAGGAATGGGCTTCGTTTCCCTATTCATCCCTTTTATTATAAAATTGCTTCTTTTTACAAGGTTCCCTTGAACCAATTTCATCCCAATGCCTTCCGCATGATGGCTGCCACTTATGTTCTTTTTAAAGCGAACAACTTAGCCATCACCCCTCTCATCTTTCACTACTATTATGCCTGCCGTTTCACGGAGATGGCTTTCTCTTTGAATGCCCGGCAGCATGCCCGGTTTCTAGATGATACCCCGTCCTCGTGGAAGGGATGGAAAGAGAGATTCTTTTATATTCAACTCCCTGGTGCCCGAACCAGACCTACCCAATTCTTGACGGCCCTTCCTCCTCAACCCGAGCTCCCTAAAAATTATAAGTTGGAGGAACCCTACCTCCGAACCCAAGAGCTAGTGGAAAACCAAAAGTTTCCTTCAGCCCCTCTCCTGGAGGAAAAAAATTTGAATGATTACGGGCTGGGTGCCCGGGTAACTGATCCGGTTGACCGGATTATTGATGAATATGATGAGTCGGCCCCAGTCCCTGGTATGCTTTACTGTTACCATATATTTGCTTCTCTTATATGCTGTTTGTAATGTACCGATTTTTATCATTTTTGCGCAGCATCCCCAGCCCCGCCTAAGAAGAAAAAATCTCGACTGATGAAGCAGGCCTTTGCTCAGAAACGGGCAGCCGAGAAGGCAGCTGCCCGGGAAAAGGAAGAAGCCAGGGCTGCAAAGGCAGCGAGAAAAGCCCGAGTTCTTCAACTAGCGGAGGAACGCAGGGCTCAACAAGGCCTAGGTGAGGAGGCTGCCACTGCAGTTGTCATCTCCGAGGTCGTCGCTCCTTCACCTTCTGCCATACCCCTGCCATTTCCATCTGTGGAGGCAGGGTGGACGAATGAGCCGGCTCCTTCTGCTGCCGGTCCCTCCTCTCCTTTGACGCGGAAGAGGAAAACCCTAGAGGAGCCAGAAATGGTCATTCTTAGTGACCCAGAAGAGGTGGCTCCTTCCTCTCCCTCCTTCCCCCCATTGGCCCCCTTTTACCAGGCTGCCCAGGGATCTAGTCCCTTTGGTGCAAGGGAAAATATATTCCAAGCCGGGGCCTCTGGCCGGGGAGTGCGGATGCTGAAGGACCTCTTGACTTCTGTGGAGCAGCTCCACCTCTACAACCAAAACCCAACCGGGAAGTATTTCGAGGGCACCAACCGGGTTATATCCGTAAGTTTACTTCTCCTAGTCTCGAACGTGTCATGTTTTCTATTTCTAACACCTCTGCTTTCAGGGATTGCATATGCTGGTGGACAGCTATGAAGATGCAACCAAATTTGGTCGGATTGAGACTGATCGGGCACACGTAGAGGCTGAGAAATCTTGGGCTGCCGCGGAGTTGATCAAAAAGCTGGAACAAGACTTGATGATGGCACAACAAATTCATGATCAAGTGGCGTCTAGTCTCCGTTCAGCCCTGGAGGCGGCCGAGCAAAGTCTTCACTCTGCTCAGCTGGATCGTGCCCGCTCTGAAGCTGATCTAGGGCAGGCTCGAGATGCTCTAGCCACCACTACGGGTGAGTTGAGAGCGGCAGAAAACCGGGCTGCAGAGGCTCAAGCGGAAGCGGCTAGCGCAAGGGATAAAGCGGAGAAAGCAGTGTCAGCTCTGGAAACTCGCCTGAAGTCAGAGAAAGAGCTCAAAACAACCTTCCTATCTTCTGCTGAGTTTCAAGAGGCAGTGGTGGACAGATCGTACACCTTTTTCCAGGTCGGATTTTACAAATGCCGAGATCAATTCGAGGAAGCTGGCCTATGGTCTGCTGACAAGAGAGATTTTCCCGACTTGGATAAGGCCATCGACTCCCTCCCCGCCACCCAAGGAGCTGAAAATGCGAGGGCTGCCCCGAGTCAGACAACTGTAGATGTCGGTCCCTCTAATAGCCCCGCCCTTTGAATTATTATTTGTAATTGGGCCACAAGAGCCCCTCCTCTTATATTCTGTTGTCAATGGAACTCCTCTATTCTTGTTATTCATTATGTAATGCCTGATATATATAAATAAAAGAGTAGGTAATGCCAAGGGCTTATGTATGCCTTGGGCTTACGATGGGTGTCGGGGCCTGGAACCTCCCGGGCTTATATAATGCCAAGGGCTTATATATGTCTTGGGGTTATGATGGGTGCCAGGGCCTGGAACCTCCCGGGCTTATATAATGCCAAGGGCTTATATATGCCTTGGGCTTATGATGGGTACCGGGGCCTGGAACCTCCCGGGCTTATATAATGTCAAGGGCTTATATATGCCTTGGGCTTATGATGGGTGCTGGGGCCTGGAACCTCCCGGGCTTATATAATGTCAATGGCTTATATATGCCTTGGGCTTATGATGGGTGCCGGGGCCTGGAACCTCCCGGGCTTATATATGCCTTGGGGTTATGATGGGTGCCGGGGCCTGGAACCTCCCGGGCTTATATAATGCCAAGGGCTTATATATGTCTTGGGCTTATGATGGGTGCCGGGGCCTGGAACCTCCCGGGCTTATATAATGCCAAGGGCTTATATATGCCTTGGGCTTATGATGGGTGCCGGGGCCTGGAACCTCCCGGGCTTATATAATGCCAAGGGCTTATATATGCCTTGGGCTTATGATGGGTGCCGGGGCCTGGAACCTCCCGGGCTTATATAATGCCAAGGGCTTATATATGCCTTGGGCTTATGATGGGTGCCGGGGCCTGGAACCTCCCGGGCTTATATAATGCCAAGGGCTTATATATGCCTTGGGGTTATGATGGGTGCCGGGGCCTGGAACCTCCCGGGCTTATATAATGCCAAGGGCTTATATATGTCTTGGGCTTATGATGGGTGCCGGGGCCTGGAACCTCCCGGGCTTATATAATGTCAAGGGCTTATATATGCCTTGGGGTTATGATGGGTGCCGGGGCCTGGAACCTCCCGGGCTTATATAATGCCAAGGGCTTATATATGCCTTGGGCTTATGATGGGTGCCGGGGCCTGGAACCTCCCGGGCTTATATAATGCCAAGGGCTTATATATGCCTTGGGCTTATGATGGGTGCCGGGGCCTGGAACCTCCCGGGCTTATATAATGCCAAGGGCTTATATATGCCTTGGGCTTATGATGGGTGTCGGGGCCTGGAACCTCCCGGGCTTATATAATGCCAAGGGCTTATATATGCCTTGGGCTTATGATGGGTGTCGGGGCCTGGAACCTCCCGGGATTATATAATGCCAAGGGCTTATATATGCCTTGGGCTTATGATGGGTACCGGGGCCTGGAACCTCCCGGGCTTATATAATGCCAAGGGCTTATATATGTCTTGGGCTTATGATGGGTGCCGGGGCCTGGAACCTCACGGGCTTATATAATGTCAAGGGCTTATATATGTCTTGGGCTTATTATGGGTGCCGGGGCCTGGAACCTCCCGGGCTTATATAATGCCAAGGGCTTATATATGTCTTGGGCTAATGATGGGTGCCGGGGCCTGGAACCTCCCGGGCTTATATAATGCCAAGGGCTTATATATGCCTTGGGCTTATGATGGGTGCCGGGGCCTGGAACCTCCCGGGCTTATATAATGCCAAGCCTTCTTTCATGATAAAACTTCTTCATTAATAAAACATTAAATACAAAGCATGACACAAAATACTTCTTCAAATGTAAAGCATTCCACGGTCGCTTGAGGGGGCGTCCCTGGCCATCTTGTAGGTACCAAGTATTGGCACCGACTTTTCTGATAAGCTTATATGGTCCCTCCCATCGGGCATCTAGCTTCCCTACTTCCCCTGCTGGATTAACTCTTTTCAACACAAATTCTCCCTCTTGGAATTCCCGAAGCCGGACCTTCTGATTATAGGCTCTCATCACCCGAGCTCTGTAGGCCTCTATTCTACGAGCCGCCTTCTCTCTTCGCTCTTCAATGAGATCCAATTCTTGTGCCCGGGCTCCTTCGTCTGTGTCCTCATATGCTTTAATCCGAGCTGAAGGCTGTCCGATCTCTACAGGCAAAATAGCCTCCGACCCATATACCAGGCTAAAAGGTGATTCTTGTGTTGCAGTGTGTGGAGTGGTGCGATAGGCCCATAACACACTCGGGATCTCTTCAACCCAATCTTTCCCCATTCCATGCAATCGCGCCTGTAAAGACCGAACAATAGTACGATTGGTTACCTCTGTTTGGCCATTAGCTTGAGGATAGGCGACCGAGGTGAAAACCTGCTTGATGCCCATCTCAGCACACCAGTCTGCCAATTTTTGGCCCTGAAATTGCCTGCCATTATCCGAGACCAGCTTTCTTGGTAGCCCAAATCGACATACTATACTTTTCCATAAAAACTTCATCACCTCGGCCTCTGTTATTTTCGCCAAAGGCTCTGCCTCCACCCACTTGGAAAAATAATCAACAGCTACCAACAAGAACTTCTTCTGTGCCCGGGCTAGTGGAAAAGGTCCCACTATGTCCAGACCCTATTGATCAAAGGGGCAGGATGCCCATATCGGAGTCAAGTTGCTTGCCGGGCTATGTTGTATAATTCCGAACCTCTGACATCCTTCACAAGACCGGGAAATCTTGTATGCGTCTGCCTGCATAGTTGGCCACCAATATCCTGACAGCAACACCCTTCGGACCAGACTCATAGACCCTCCATGTTTTCCACAACATCCCTCGTGCACTTCCCGCAAGACATATTCGGTTTCTCCTTCCTCCAAACATTTGAGCAAAGGGCCCTGGTAGGAACGCCTATACAGGCTTCCTCCCAAGATAGCAAACCTGGCTGCCTGTCTTCGTATGATCCGGGCTCGTCCTTTGTCCTCCGGGAGGCTCCCCTGAGTTAGGTACTTGACAATCGGGGCTTTCCATGTGTTTACTTGGAGGACCGGTTCCCCGGCTTCTATGGCAGCCACCGTTTCCCTTTGCAGAAGGGATTCGCTACAATCACCTTCCCCCGCGGCCGCTTTCTTAGCCAAGGCGTCTGCTTCCATATTTCTTTCCCGGGGTATCTGCTCTATACTCCAAGTGTCGAAACTGGCCCCGAGCTCTTCAATCATCTTACAATATTTTATCAATTTCTCCTCTCGAGTACAGAAGGTTTTGTTTACTTGTTGAACAACCAACTGAGAGTCAGAATAAATTATGATATGACTTACCCCGACATCCCGGGCTCGTTGCATTCCCGCTATCACAGCCTCGTATTCATCTTCGCTGTTGGAGGCCTGGAAGTCTAGCTTCACGGCTATCTCAATCTTCTCTTGGGCCGGTGAGATCAGGATGATCCCCACACCACTGCCTCCAGCACCACTTGCTCCATCTACAAAAACCCTCCACACTTCTTCTTGGCCAAAAACGGCCACCTCTATCAAAAAATCTGACAAAGCCTGGGCTTTGATGGCCTTACGTGGCTGGTACTCAATATCATATTCTCCTAATTCCACCGACCATTTCACGAGTCTTCCCGAGGCATCTGGATGAGTCATAATACGCCCCAGGAGGCTATTAGTAAGAACAGTTACCGGGTGAGACAAGAAATAAGGTCTCAATTTCCGGGCCGTTATTACTAGAGCCAAGGCCATCTTCTCAATTTCCGTATATCTAACTTTCGCCCCCTTCAAAGCATGGCTGACGTAGTACACAGGCCTCTGATCTCCCTTTTCCTCTTTTATCAAGACAGTGCTGACCGCCTTTTCTGTAGTGGATAGATATATCCACAATCGTTCCCCTGGTTCCGGCTTAACCAAGATAGGCAAGCTAGCCAGATGCTCCTTCAACTCCTGAAAGGCCTGCTCGCATTGCTCAGTCCAGCCGAACCTCTGGGCTTTACGCAACACTTGGAAAAAATGATAGCTGCGATGAGCTGATCGAGCTATAAACCGGGCCAGGGCTGTAATCCGGCCGGTTAATCGTTGTACCTCTTTAATAGATGTTGGTGAAGGCATTTCCCGCAACAGCTTCACTTTTTCAGGGTTGACTTCTATCCCCCGTTCAGTGACCATGAACCCCAGAAACTTGCCACTTTTCACCCCAAACATACACTTAGCCGGGTTCAATTTGATCCCATATCGCCGAACTGTCGCAAAAGTTTCCTCCAAGTCGGGTAAGAAAATATCCCGGGTCCTGGACTTCACCAATATATCATCCACATATACCTCCACATTTCGGCCCACCTGTTCCCGGAACACTCTGTCCATCATCCGCTGATACGTAGCTCCTGCATTCTTCAAACCAAATGGCATCACTACGTAGCAGAAAGTACCTCCCGAGGTAACAAAGCTGACTTTGTCTTGATCTTCCAGGGCTAAAGGAATTTGATGATAGCCCTGGTATGCATCTATGAAGCTCAGCAACTCAACCCGGATGTAGAGTCCACCAACTGGTCAATTCGGGGCAGAGGGTAACAATCTTTGGGACAAGCTTTATTTAAATCCCGGAAATCCACACACATTCTCCACTTCCCCGTGGCCTTTGGTACTAGCACTACGTTGGACAACCAAGTAGGAAATTGTATTTCCTTGATGTGCCCGGCCCGCAGTAGCTCTTGAACCTGCTCCGCTATCACCTTATCCTTATCGGCCCCAAAATGCCTCTTCTTTTGTATGACAGGTCGGGAACCTGGGCTGATGTTTAGTTTGTGTTCCGCCACCCGGGATGAAACTCCCACCAAATCACCCTGAGCCCAGGCGAACACATCTTTATTCTAAATGAGGCAGCCTCTCAATGCTTCCATCAACCATGCATCTAAATCCCGAGCTATCTTAACAGACTTCCCTGTTTGCCCGGGTTCCATCTCTACCTCTTCATACTCGCTTTTAGATTCCTCCACCGAACAGACTTCTCTTCCCCCCAAGGCTCCTACCTTTCCATTCTGTTTTGCCCTCTTGTAGTCTATCTTCACTGTCTCGGCATAGCATTTTCGGGAGGAAGTCTGATCTCCTCGAACTTCTCCGACCTTATCTCCCACTGGGAACTTGATCTTTTGATGGTAAGCTGAGGCTACGGCTTTGAAAGAGTTCATAGCCGGCCTACCCAAGATGACATTATAGGAAGAAGGTGCTTCCACTAATGTGAATCTTGTCATGACCGTCCTCTTCTCATCTCCTGATCCCAAGGTGATAGGCAGCAACATTTCCCCTTGGGATTGGACAGTGTGCCCGGCAAAACCATATAAGGCGGTATTTACCGGGCTCAACTCATACCCCTGCAAATCCATCTGCTCGAATGCTTCTTGAAAAAGGACATTCACTGAGCTTCCCGAGTCAACGAACACCCTTCGAACATCATAATTGGCGATCCGAGCTTGTATAAGCAAGGCGTCATTATGGGGTAAATTTACTCCCTCCAGGTCTTGGGGTCCAAATGTAATGATTGGCCCCGCCCCCTGCCTTCCTTCCTCCACCCCTAAGCTTTCCCTCCGACTCCAGGCCTTCCTAGCCCGGTTGGAATCTCCATCCGTAGATCCTCCCGATATCATGTTAATGATACCTTTGGTCGGCCCATCTCCAGATGTTTTGTCTTTTTTTGCATGATCCATTTCTTGTTTTCCTTTTTCCCGAGAGCTGGTGGCATCCCGGGGAGGAATCGACGTCTGTGACCCCCGAAACCAAGGCACGCTTCGAGGCTTTTTTGGGACCGGCCTACCATCTCTAGCATAAGGCAGTTGGTGTCTTTGCTGCAGAGTTCGACACTCACTGGTGTCATGAGTGCACTCTTGATGAAGTGCACAGTACTTCCAGAGCTTCTCCTTAGAAACAGGGGTCTGCGTGTCGACCCTTTCTTCACACATATGAACAGCCTTATCTCGGGTCCCTCGGTACGGAGCATACCGGGACAATCGCCCCATGGGATCATGGTTCTCCCTACTTCTTCCTTGTTCCCGGCCTCCCTCCCGCCGGGCCACCTCCTTTTTCTGCCTCTGAGCTTCCTCCATGTTAATGTATTTTTCAGCCCGAGCCAGCAAATCTTCGAAGGTCCGGGGTGCTTTTTTCACCAGTGATTTGAAAAATTCCCCCTCCCGAAGACCTTGAGTGAAAGCCGTGATCTTGGTCTCCTGGGCACAAGTCGGGACCTCCAAAGCAATTTTGTTAAACCTTTTGATGTAGGTTCGTAAAGACTCCTCTCCTGACTGCTTTGCTTCAAAAAGGCTATAGGCAGTTTTCCTATACCTCTTGCTACTACCGAAGTGCTGCAAAAACACTTGCTTGAATTTAGCAAATGATTGAACACTCTGGGGCTCCAACTTCTCAAACCATCTTTGGGCAGAATCCACCAAAGTGGTTAGGAAGACTTTGCATTTGATCTTATCTCCATAGCAATGTAGCATGGCCACATTTTCAAACCGAGCCAGGTGCTCCTCTGGGTCTGTGCTCCCATCGTATTCCCGGATTTTAGCCGACTTGTAATTTAGTGGCAAGGGTTCCTCTATCACCTCTTGTGAAAAAGGGAAACCCGGAATTTTGATGGGGCAAGCCATTTGGGAACCCCCCTCCTCCAACTTCTGTACCTTTCTCCTGAGCTCATGCAACTCATCTGCCATGGACGGCTGTATTGAGTGCATCCAAGAGCTTTCTTCTTCTTCTCCTTCTTGAACCTGGGCAATAGGGTTTGGATTACCCTGATTTCCTTCTTCCTCCACTGTTATGTCCTTTGATTGTGGTTGCTTTGCAGCTATCAACGACTTCCGTACCACATCTTGGACAAATGATTCTAATTGCTCCAAGGGAATGGTAATATTCCGTCCTGGCTGATGGTCTCCAGGTAATGTTTGATCATGAGAAGCCATATCTACGTCTATAGAACAAGCTTCCCACAGACGGCGCCAATGATGATGGTTTTAAAACCAGGGCCCGGGCTATCAAGGTAGTGTTGTGGGCCTGACGTGGTGACCGGGCTAATGAAAGTGATATATGAACTGCCCTTCCTTAATCGAGATGAACTGCACACCAAAGAAGGGGATAAAAAGCACGTTAGTGGGACGCCGGAGGAAGTTCCGGCGGGGCCACTCCGATGCTTAAGTTAGACTTAGAAATAGAGTGGGCTTTTTAGAGAAAAATGAATATAGTGCTTTGGAACTTTAAGTGAACATACCCCTACCAATATCTGTGACCAGATATTTAAAGGCCTTGGAGTGAGAGTGTCACTCCGCAATTCCAGGGTAATGGCCACGATCTGGATCGTGGGTGTGGTAGTTGCCCATGTTTGTCTGTCATGTACGATGAACCCGGAAAGCTTGGGTTGGTGATAATCGTGGGGATCATGCCCCTAAAACACGGGCCTTATATAAGTCCTGCAGACCTGGTTTTCCAGGTGCCTGAAGCTACTGGGCTACCTTAATACAGCCCTACCACTCCGGGTCATTCGTGTCCCGGCCCCCCTGGCTTACCGGGACATCAATGATAAATTATTTTTTTACTGAAATTTTTAAATTTTATTCTCTAAAATTATATAAAATAAAATGACATTATAATAACAAATAAAGTGGAAGAAGATACCATATTAATCGAAGAAAAACTTCAAATATCTAAAATATTTGTATATTTATTGATATCTTTAAAATTTATCATTTAAAATTACACATTGTTTCATATGTAATCACTTTTTTTTATTTTTTTTCCAAAATATATAGACTTGTACGATAATTAATAATATTTTTACCACTATTTTTTTTATTAATATTTTCATGAGATTTTCATTAAATATATAGATTACTTTCAAAAAAAATTTTACACCATATAAGTATTCATTAAATAAGGATAGATTTGAAAAGTTATTTACCAATTGAAATTTTCAAAAAAAAAATGTTGATATGTGTCAAAAGGAAGTAAGTATATATATATATATATACAATTTTGCTATTCTGCCCACTCACCGTGCCCACCTAATGTGCCCACCACGAGGTGACACTCAACTATTGGATGTGATGAATTGTGCGTCCAATAGTTGAGTGTCACCTCATGGTGGGCACATTAGGTGGGCACGGTGAGTGGGCAGGATAACAAAACTCTATATATATATATATATATATATATATATATATATATATATATATATAAGGTGAATTGAGTATAAAATAAAATGATATATACATATAGAGTTTCTTTCAAGTGCCCACCTATCATGCCCACTACCATGTCCACCAATGATGTGGCACTATTCTATTGGATGTGATAAAGATGTGATAAATTATAGGTCCAATAGAATAATGTCACATAATTGGTAGGCATGATAGGTGGGCATTTGAAAGAAACTCTATATATATATATTTGAAAATAGACATATATATATTTTTAAAGTAATAAAATAACATATTTGAAATAAATAAAAGAGAATGAGAAACAATAGAGATATAGGATCTTGTTTTTAGAGTGATCGTATTTGTGGTTACTCTTTCAGTTTCTATCGTCATTATAGAAAAAAGTCATTCTCAGCCATGGATATTAAGAAAACTAGGTTTTGGAGCAAAAATCGAGGACGATTTTCTCTTGGATGCATTGATGATATTATCATTGACAACTTAAAAAATTCTAATGAACGTCGAATTCCTTAAATGTACAAATATATTCGAAACATACAGTTGATGCTTAATTAGCTAAATATAACTATCACTGTAATTTATATTTTATCTTTTAATCGTGTTTTGCTTGTAGGCGGCCCCCCAAGCCCGAAACCCTGGATCCGTCTCTGCTCCCTAGTCACTCCTCAGTTACCACTTAAAATTAATGGTAGTGAACTGAAGGTTGCATTTTGATATAAGGATTTAGATTTGAGGGGACACATGCATAAATATATGATCAAGGGTTGATTTGAAATGAATCTTTAATTGAGATGGATTTGAGAACTTAAAAAATAATTAGTTTAGGATTTTAAAAAATAATTAGTCTAGGATTTTGATATGCATATCTGCAAATGGTGATGAACCGTAAATGTATATGTATATGCATGTTAGGATTTTGATGGTATTATCATAACGAATCTTACTGCAGGTATCAATATTGTACGTTAGTACAGATTTTATAATCATGTATATAATTCAAAATGTTAAAATATTTAAGTTGCAACCATTTTCCAACTAAACAAACACATACATATAATCAAGAAGCTATTTTAAAAGTTTCAATTTACCAGACAGAAATGAACATGTCCACGTTACTTCATGTCTAGCATTCTTATTAATTATTTAAACTTTGACACGAACTTTGAATCTAGCTACTCACAACGATAAATTAGATACAAGGAAAAAAATGATTTGAACATAAATAATAAATATAAAGTATGATTGAAAAAAATAAATTTAAATTATAAATTGTTCGAAACTAGATTTCAACGTAGTGAAGATCGCCCGCCATCCAGCCTGCGTTGGATGCGACGAATCCCAGAAAAACGAAGACTTGGGATCGCTGCAAACTGTGTACAATTTCGTGCCGTTCAAATCCACGCCGCCACAAGAACATCCGGCGCATGTGCCAAAACAGCAGGGCTTCAATGGAGATTCAAATTTCAACTTCCCTGCTTCACGTACAATTATATAATTTTTTTATATATATAAGATCACGATCCATATTCGACATGTAAAAAGCGAAACTAAATAAAGAAAGAACATGATACCTTTCAAATCGTTCTTCTGATCGAGAAGAGTGGTGAACGAGTCGTATAGATCGAGAACGAATACGCCAGCTCGATTAGTCTCGTTATTCAACTTGGCGACGGCTTGGCGCAACAGGAGATTGTGAAATTGGACGGCGGTGTTCTGAGTAGCGTTGCATTGTTGGAAGGAATTCAGCTGAGTGATGCGAGGGAGACACCCCAACGGCTGCAACTCGGTCACCACGATTTTCCTTGCTCCCAACTCGCTGATCCGCTTCAGGTTCAGAGCTAGTTGAGTCACCACTCGAGGGATAAAGCCTTGCAAACCCTACATGCATGTGTAGTAGCAATTAAATAACAATATCAATACAGTATTATAATGCACGAGGGTGTTAGAGTAACCGTTTTTGTTCATTTTAATGGTTAGACCAAATTACCCCTTCTATTATTCACTAAAGATAGCATATTATTACCCCACTTTCTCACATTCTTCCTCATGATGTTCTTTCCTTAAGCACCTCTTTTGTAATAATGAAAAATAAACTAAGTTAAGCGTGTACTTAGATGCTAGTATATATAATTAATGTTACCAACAAACCAAACGCATAATTCTAAACTGCTGCATGTCATTGAATGTGATATATATGTAATAAATTTTACCTGGAGAGTGCCACCATTCTGCAGAAAAGCAGCATAATCATTGCCTGAAAGAGTGACAAGAACAGCAGACGAGTGAAAATCCCATTTCGTGTACACCGATTCATTGACGAGATTCTGGAAGAAATCGATTTGGGTGGTCATGTTGGGCAGAAAAGGCCCCAATGTATCGAACACGCCGCTTCCCCCGACCGCGAAGTTCATCCCATACCGGAGCCTTTTGGGCCCAGCCATTTTCCTCAATGCGTAGGCTATCGGAGTCTTCAGTCCCAAGGATTTCGCTGCACGTCGAGATAATATTTGAGAATTAGAAGTGCATATATGTGCATGCCTCCACATATATATATAATTGCTCAACCAAACCGAGTAAACGAGATCCTACCTGTACAGTAGGGCCTAAACCCAGCCTCTAACCAGATTCTAGGGTTGAATTTATCTATGTAGAGTAGGGTCTACAATTATTTCATTGAACCCCATAAACATTATTTCATTGAACCCCGTAAACATTGATAAATCTCTACCTTAAATATATGGTTGAGATAACACGAGGTAAGATGAAATTATCTGCAAAGTATAATAATGGATTATATTACCAGCTTCATTGATCATGCCTTTTCCCGATAAATAATAATTGGGGGCTGTATTTTGAAAAAGCAGTCTCCTGATTTTAAATGCAAACACGGTGCGTAATGTACGTAATTAATCGCTAACCAATACAAATAACGTTAACCGACACTAATAAGGTCTAATTATTAGGCTGGTTCCACGTTTTATTATTTTTTTAATCATAAAAAAGATTTTTTACTTATGATATATTAAACTTTTTTAACCCAAAAAAAAAAAAATAGAAAGCACATACATAAGTTCTTATATATATGTGGAGAATTAAATTTGTGACTTTCAGCTATGTATCTCACTCAAATTTTGTTGAAAAAATCTAAATTTAGGCATTCAATTAATTAGCTTTTACTCTACTGTATTTAATTATTATCCTGGAAGCAAGGTTCTTCACCAAACATTGCCTATGCTATACATTTTTTATTGGTTCCGTTATAAAGAACACACCAGCTCACCAAAAAAGGCAAATCGAGCATTAAACTCCAATAATAAAGAAGGAAAATAAAAGTAAAAGATAAAGTGCCCCGGCCCCCAAATAATGATACAAAATGTTGAGTATATAAAAATAATGTCATAATAGTTTTTACACGTAAGCCCGGCCCGCAGTCAATTATATATAACCGTATAATTAATAATATAAAATCAATAATTTATTTCACTCACCTACATAATCGGTGAGAACCCGGCCGTCGGAGAATCGGCCGGAGGGTTTCCCCGGAAAAGTGATCCCGTAGGGTACATTCCACGAGTTAGCCAATGATTTCCCGACGTTACCAGTGTCCGCATACGAGTCTCCGAACACAAACAGCTTCGTGTGCCCATAATCGCCACCGTGTCGGTGGCCGCGGCCGCCGTCGTGGTGGTGAGATGAACCTTGTGCACCTACACAAATTAATAAGTACTTAACATTATTAATCTTCCCAGTAAAATAGAAAGAAAAAAAAAAAGACATAAAACTAATTAATTTTATCATAAATTATATTCATCAAATCCTTTCTGTAAAGAATGAGACTTGAAGAATTATTTGGCACCTGAGATTATGAGAGAGCAGCAGCAGAAGAAGAAGGAGAATATAAGAGTAGAGAACTCCATTGAAGAGAATGTTAGGTGCTGTGAATTCAGAAGAAAAAGATTGTTGGGTCAAGTGTAACAATTTACATGGCAACGGTGTACATATATATATATATATTACGCACGCACTGATTTAATTAAGGCAAGGAGTTTGTTTTGGAAATATAAAATATTTTTGGTCCAAAAAAAAAAAGCCATTCTAATATTTTCTTAGAATAGATTGAATATGAAAACACCAAGGTTTGGTCAAATTTGGTTTCTCACTTGGTTGACCTGATCTGGTTAGCTGGAGTCGAAAAGTTCTGAAGGTCGATCCAATTATGCAACTGTATTAATGTACTATATTATATATAAAACAGATTATTTTATGAAATTAATTTGTGGCACATTGAATTTGAAAGATGGCGGGTGAGAAATTTATATAGATATAGAAATAAACAAAATTTAATAAGATAATCCCACAAGTTAATGTTATGATATGGATTTTTGACTTGAGTATTTATAGAAAATGTATTATTTTTATTTTATATCTTATCTTATAAATATAAATATAAATATATTAGATTGTCACGCAATAAATAGTGTGCATCTAGATTATCAATTCCAAAAGGAGGATTTATTCCGGCTGTAAACTTTTTAATGGCAATTCCCATTGAAATACTTTAACGATATATATGCACATGCATTTGGTCAATAATATTAAAAGAATTTTTTGAAAATATCAATAATATATTTTTTTTTTATTTGGAAAATGGCATTCATATAATATAATTGTGTATCGAATTAGAACTCCGATATGTATGTGATAGGTTTTGAATTCAAATTACTTCTCATTATTATACCAAATTGGATTTGCTGGAGTTTAATTATTTATTTAATTTACATTTGATTATATGGAGCAGTTGTTATTTGAATTCCAATTAAGTTTGTGTTGTTGAAATGAAGCTTCTGAATTGCAAGTATATATATATATATTGAATATAAAGATAAGTGTCAACATGTCTTAATTATTATATTATTGTGGATATATAAAAAGCACATCTATACCTGTATATTAAGATTCGGCATAGGAAACGACCTCCTTGGGTGGTATGGCACTTTTTTTTTATTATTATTTTTAAAAAAAATTATTTACTTTTTCCTTTTTTTTTTTTTAGACACTTCAAAATTTGCCGAAAGAAACCGATCATTTTATAATTTAAACTAAAAAAAGCTAGATGTCAAAATATTAAATACTACAACACGTATATCGAAATACTAATATATGTTATTGTCACGTGGAAGGTGGGAACTGGGAAATTATCAATTATTCGATTAAAGAATTATATTATAATTATAACATAAAAAATTAGAATGACTGGAATTATTGAATGGAAATTAATGGGACTTGTTCCTAGATATATCCTATAGTTTTTTTTTTTTTTTTTTTTTTTGAGAATATATCCTAGAGTTTACATAAGGTGGAGTGAGTAGTTTCGTGGAACCCGCAATTAAAGTCCGCGTACGTGTGGCCACCCTCATAAATACTTATACATTCACCAAGCCATCATTGACTATCTTCAAAATGATAAATAAGATCCTACGGGTACTTCAATTCAAATTCAAGAGTTGAGATTTATAGATACATATGAGATTACTATTTTTTTCTATTGACTTCACAAATATTGATAAATATTTACTCTTAAATGTATTGTTGGGATAGTGCCGAAAAAATAAGATGAAATTATCCCTTCAGAATGGGGTCATCCATCTTGTATATTCAAATTTTAAATTTCTTTTTTTAAAAAAAAAACGATTTTTGGCATGCCAAAGTTTCATTATATATATATATATATATATATATATGATCAAATTTCGTTGTTTATTTTATATTTTGAAGGAATAGGTTTTTCACATTTAAATGAGCAAATGGACGGCCGATCAAGTCATTTTTTAAAAAATATTATAGACCTAGTGTGAATTGGCTAGGACGGTGCCATGATCATTAAGAGGACAGTTGACTATTATCAAATAATTAATTAATAATGTTATATGTCCAACGATATCTGCACGTAAATTTTTATACTATAAAATTCAATACAAAATTATAATTTATTAAATCACATGATACATTGAATGCAAATTCTTAATATATAATATCAAAATCTCATAAATAATAGCAAAATATTATGGCATGATCGTAATAAATATCGTTGTACTATATATATATATATATATATATATATATATATATATTGAAACTTTAACATTAATTATTCTTAATTTATACATATATTTTATTGAGAGAACCGTAAATCTAATTTTTAGCCAAGGAATCTGCTTCTTGGACTTATAACGTATAGTTATTTTAATCTCAACTAGGTCACCAAATGGATACTTGTTTGCTTTCTCGCATTCAAAGCTTTTAAACTTTATTATTCATGAAACAAGAAATCTACACGGGAAAATTGCGAGTACAACTAATTTATGTTATATGCAAAAATAAATAAATATTTTAATTATTTTAAAATTTTAAAATAAATATGAAATATGATAATTATAAAGATAGATAATAACTCAAATATGAAAGTATGACTATTTGTACATTATTATATAATAAGATAATAATTAAATGCATTACTTGTCTATGGCTACAGCGGCCCAAATTATTGGGCCTTCTCTTTGAAGGTATGTTCTTGGGTCGAAAATTATGTAGGAGGCCCATAATAAATGGGGGGTTGATAAAAGATGTCATTTACGTGGTAGACGAACCGGTTTGACTTTGAACTCCATCCAGCTTCAGCTCAATTTTATCTGGTCACGAGATTGTCAGATTTAAATTATTTTTTATATATTTTTAAATAGTATATAAACCGAAAACTAACATTTAAAATGTGATAAATAGATATATATTATATTATAATTAATTTAACATGTAAAAGTTCGCGATCAAATCATGCAGCTTAAGTTAGTATGATCTCGACTCATCGTCATCTCAACTCGCGAATATATTTATGAACTCACAGTGAACCTGTGATCAGTTTCGAGCTCGAGCTTTCAAATAGATACCGTAAACACTTTTTTGTTACTTCTCTCCTGTGAAGTATATATATATATAGAAAAAACTGCAAATTTGGTCATGTATGTTTGTCACTTTGCGATTTTGGTCCTCTATGTTTTTATATTTCAGTTTTAGTCCTGCATGTTTTGATTTTTTGCAATTTCGTTTCTTTTTATTCGAAAATTCTTGCGTGGCACTCCACATCGGCACTGAATTGTAGCCAAGTCAGCGCCACGTCGAAAAAAGGACTAAAATTGCCAAAAAAATAAAGATAGCGGACTAAAACAAAAATCTAAAAATATGAAGAACTGAAATCGCAAAGTGACAAACATATAGGATCGAAAAAGCAATTTTCCCACACACACACACGACTTGATCCCTCGCACCCTAAGGTGCGGGGAATCCGTGCACACCCGTGCTCAAAATAATTCCGATTGACTTGAAATTTTTATAGTAGGAACATTTCAAAAATACGAATCCAACGATATATCATATGCTATAAATTTCAATCTCGATGGCCAAAATCGTGAATATGACCAAAAATTATAAATTTCAATCTCGATGGCTAAAATCGTGAATATGACCAAAAATTGCACATTTAACCCTATTTCCGGCCATCTTCACGATTCCGGCCATCGAGATTGAAATTTGTAGCATGATATATCGTTGGATTCGTATTTTAAAAACAATCATAATGTAAAAATTTTAAGTCAATCGAAATTATTTTGAGCACGGGTGTGCACGGATTTCCCGCACCCTAGGGTGTGGGGATCAAGTCTCATATATATATATATATATAAAAATAGAGAAATGCTATACGTACATCTTGGTTTATACATTTACTTAAAATTTCTCTCGTTACTACTCATAATAAGAAATAAATATCTAGTTGGCCGGTCAAAAAAAATTTTGTAATTATAATATATAAGTGAGGATGTAAATCAAGTGTACATCTAGCGTTACTGGTATAAGTATATGACTAAACTTACAAACACCGCGTATTCGACTCAACTAGATTCGTAACATATAGCAACTACACACAAAGCCTCCTCCGATCAAATTTTTTCCAGATGAGCCTAATAAACCTTAAGTGATGCACCTTTCAAAGGCGTGATCTTGATTACCAAACCCGGGAACACATCGTCCGGGTCATGAATATGCGGGTTCTCCTCGACGATATATGGATCCCCACACTTGTCGCTTATAGTTTGCAGCGTCTCCCCTTCCCTCACGACGTAGATTTCGTCGCATGGCCTCATGTCGTGCACCACCGGAGATTCCTGCGTCCAAAGGTCGCCTCCTCCGCTCGACTCACAGCTGCTCAATATCAACATCAATGCAACCAACAACGTACCGTGCCACAAAATCGCCTCCGCAAATGCCATTGACTGAGAATTTGCTCCGGACATGGTTGGCTCTGAGATTGAACTCAGAATATGTATGTATGTGTTTTTCTTGTGTTTTAATTTATTGTATAGATATTATCTCCGAGTGTTGAGCGTGGGGTTTATGGGGTGGTTGTATGTATATATATGTAGTGTGAGGAGGGAAGATGCGTCTTTTGACTTGGCTAATGGAAAAGATAATTGGCTAAATTCAACAACTTCATTAAGTGCGTTTGGTATCTGTCAATTTGAAGAATCCGACTGAACAATTAATGAGAAGAGAAGAAAATTTTGGGTGTTTGGCCAATAAATTTTGTTAAGTCGACGTTGTTAAGTTAAAATTTTATATCGATTTTTTTTAAAAAAAAATAATTATTCTAATTTTGTTGAAGTTTTAAAATTAGAGTTTTCAAATTCTGAATCACACTATAAGTGGCTCAAAAAATTTTGTAATTTCTTTATTGGAGTTCTAGTGGCCAATAACAATCGAGTGGTATACAAGTGTCGAGCTTTGCATATGCATATCCTTTTTTGCATCAAAGATTGGATATTTTCGGGTAATGCGCAAAAACATTTTTGGGCGACTTTTTATTACGACAAGGAGTAAAACTTAGGTTTAAGGAATTTTGATTGTAAGCATGCAGTACTTGATGAGCTTATTGGTTTGAATTCAGTCTACATATGCAAGTGAAGAATTGAAGAAATTTACGCCCAAAATTGTTGGGGTAGCTGGGTGATTTAACGTATTTCAAAAAATAAAATGAATTTCTTTATATATAAAAAAAATTATACTTAAAATATTAAGATAATCTCGTTATCTTGAGAAAAACCTTGATTATGGCCATCTCTGTTTATCTAAGCTATATTTGACTTCAATGTATCTTAATTAGTGTACTTAGTAAATAGGTCGAGTATGTGTCCTGATTCTTGATTTTTTCAAATCCCCTACCTTCTGACTTAAGATTTCTTATTCGAGCCTTGAGAATTAAAATTGGAAGAGGTCAAACCCGTTGACTAATGTTAAACTTTACTTTATTCGTCAGCTTAGATACAGGTAGGGGACTGGTGGAACAAATAATTAAATCAATATGGGTCAAAAGTTAAAATCTTATTTGCATTAAATGAAAGTGCATCTCTTATATCTCGATTATGTATTCTTCCAGTCTCCAAACAAATAATTAAAAATCTTCATTGGTTCCCTTCCCCGAGAACTATATTCATTCTGGAGTTTTGGCCAAAAAAAAAAAAAAGGAAACTGCTTGATTGAATTGTGATCCTATCATCTTACAAACTAGGATGTTGGAGGTTCGGTTCCGATGGTCTCGATACACATTAGCATGAGATTAAAGTAAAGTAAATTCGATGCCATGTTTTAGCTGTTTTAAATAAAACAAGTCGTTTTACTTACATAGTCTACATTGGCATGAATGTACAATATTTACGAGAACTAGTATTACAGGAAACTTGATACAGGAAATGTTTGGGAGATATTTTCACTTCAACCTAAACGTGATACAGGAAACTTGCCCTCTAATGTTAAAAAACAATACAGGCCAAAAATCCCGAGTCTTAGCTCCAACTACAGTATCTATGCCAACACTTGCAATCCCCTGTTATATTGTTATACAAAAGGGGATTCGTTAATGGGAAAAGTAGCCACAAGAATCCCAGCATCCCCGCTACAAATGCCACACTCACCATCCCTGGAAGAAAGAAAAGCAAGCCAATTCGACGTGAACACAAAACGACCAACACTTGGGAAAGATAAACCCTTGCATACATTAAGACTGCACTCGAAGGAATAAACTTTCGAATTTCAAGTAATACAGTCGCCCGCTGAGGTATAAGACCAATATCACAAAAACAGGTTTGGTTTGTACTCGAGTTTTGTCATCGATTCATTGCACTTGTAGAGAAATCCAAAATAAAGAATTTACTTCATAAAAGTTGGCAACAACCAGAGTGAAACATACCAGATCTACGTGAAAACATTGCAGGCAAACCCATGAAGTTGCAAAAGATATGAGCAATTAATGGAGCAGATAAATGTCCTGCCATTAGTAAAATATTACGATGCATTAATAATGCCAAGTAGTAGTTGAATGAAATATGGGAATGTAATGTGATGCACCCCAGGCAATCTCATTCAGGAAGGACGACTCACCAGTGCGAATAAGAAGAAAGGATGCATAAGCCCCAAATATGACAGTGTAGCCTAGTTGGAAACCTGAACATGTGATACGTGTAACAAGAAACTGCAATTACTAAAATATATCTTCAAAAATGGAAACTCAAAACCTAAAAATCAGAAGGATGATAATATAAACCCTCATCCAATCCAACTGGATTACCTTATACCTCTACTGCTGAAAACTCGCCTAAGATTATGAAACAAGATACATCTACATTAATGCAATTGGCTACAGTACAACCATTTCATAAAAATCCAAAACTCAATGTAAGACTCATCCTTTATCACTCTGCCAGGTCAGTTACTTGATTTCACGCATCAGCAATATCAAAGCAAATTAGACAATATTTTACCTACAACCGAACAAGCTTTGAGAAAGGTATAGTCTTCACGGACATAGAACTCCAAAAAGTGGTTTAAATGAGCTGCAAACAAAAAAAATTCAAACTTTTATTTACTTTGTTATAAACAACAAACACAGACAATTGGAATCTTGCAATGTGTATAAATGCAATAAATATTGGAGGGAGGATATAAGTGAACAATGAGCCTGACCGCCTACGCCATGCCCAGTAGCACAGTACACCCACCCCACCAACTTCCATAAGCCAGCCAAGTGCTCCAGGGAAAGAAAGATGAAGAATTTTGATAAAGAGCTCGTAGTAATAGCAGCATAATTTAGATCGGGCCAAGACATTGGGGTCAAGACAAGTAAGTGTTATCACTGAAGACATTTCCCCTTCATAGCACCCCTTTACTCCACAATCTTGAACCCTACTTTCGGAATATACAAATCTTGATCAAGAAGGTGCAAGAATATGCTGATATGAACTTCATACATTTACCTAAACTGAAAAAAGTAGGGCAGAGGAATATGACAACAGAAGTGCTGAATCCTCCACAAAGTAACAAAGGAATCATGCAAGCTCTGAACACCAATTCTTCCGTCAGTGGTGCCTATTCAAAGGAGGAGCAATATCAAAGTTTTAGCATAGCCAAAATCGAGAGTACCGTAAAGCTTTCTTCTATGCAAGGAGATAGACCACAGCTCTGCTTTGGTTATCATCTATCAGATCCTCAAGAAGCTCTTGACTTATGTGATCCGGGGGTGGGTTCTTAAAAAACTGTTAATTTGAGCCACATGCCGCCTCTTTTATCTCTCAATAAATAACTCCACAGAGATCCATAAAACTTCTTGAAATACCTTTAGGCTTTAACCTACATATACGCTCAATTCATGACTCTCGGCTCTGTAGGCTGTAGCCATTAGATCGATGTCCTCTTACACCTTTCCAGAGTTCAGCGAAATAAGCAGGAAAAATTGAAATTAACACTGAAATGATGTTCATAATCTAGAACTTATTTACCCTTTGAATTGTTTGACAATGAGCACAATCTACTAAATTCTAGATGCAATTGAATAAAATACATATAAATTGGTCCTTTTTTTTATCACAAGACTCAGATCTGTCATAGGGCCACAGCACTCACCAATCTTTAGAAGTGCTAAGCAGCGAGAGTATATTACTTATTAGTGTACAAAACATAAGAAGTGAGAGAAAAATATGAACATGAAACTATTAGATGTAAAAAAGAAAAAAAAACAGCAATATTCCCAAACATGATAAGCTAGTGGAAAAATACGGCATTCAGACACACAGAAAATATGCAAACAAGGACACTAACCACGAAATAGTTACGCAAGGATGAAATACTGTAGACCATTGGAATTGCTTGATTGATGAACCTTTGAAGAAAGTTTTTGCAAAAAAGTGACGGATTTCCACCAGCATTCAAATATTCATTCCTTGCTTCGAGTACTGAAAAAAGATTCCGCACAAAAGACCCCATGTACATGCAGGAAGTCAGTGAAATGGGGTAGATCAAAGTTTGCCACTGTACAAACATAAAATTGCATTAAGTAATCAGTCACTCTTTTCAATCTGCACATCACAGAAGCGAATAAATCGCTAAATAGTACTATACCCAAAACTATTGAGTTGTGTTAACATCAAATATTGTTTTTCAATTAAATTACTCACGGCGTGATCCAGCCTGATGCCATAAACACCAAATAGAAGTGATGCATCCCACTTCCTTATCTATTAACAAGAAAAGGAGGTAATAAGATAACAATTCAAGAACATACTTGCTCATGAGCTAGCAGACTGCCATAACGGTTATTAAAATATAAAACTACATCACCTCCTACTCAACGTGGTTTCACAATCAGGAGGTCAAAAGCTCGAAACTTGGGGGCAAAAATTCCATACATTTCTTAAAGTTAGTTTTAGACCTTTATTACCTAATATGTCCGACCAACTTGTAATGTCTGACCAACTTATCTGTTCACATAATCTTCCCGTCTTTAGTTTGTTAAAC
The DNA here is from genome assembly GCF_033568475.1 of Henckelia pumila. Classification (NCBI taxonomy): domain Eukaryota; kingdom Viridiplantae; phylum Streptophyta; class Magnoliopsida; order Lamiales; family Gesneriaceae; genus Henckelia; species Henckelia pumila. The sequence goes on from NC_133120.1 coordinate 84,294,782, forward strand.
TAAAGTACAAAAAACATTCTCATTTCCACGAATATTGTATAAGAAGGGTCAACCGCCGCAAAGAAGTGTTCACCAGGCATATGTATACCAAAAGCCACCGCCAATTCATTTCAAGTAGAAATTCAAGAAGCAATTCATCGATTATAGTCGCAGATTCCGAACCCTAACAACACATTCTTCAAAACCATTGAGCTGCACAGGTTTTCTATCAATTAATTGAGGGAACAGAGGTAGAAGGCTCACAGGGAGGACGAGGGAGCAATAAACGAGACATACGACTGAGGAAACTGCTGCGCATACGAAACGTCGCACCATAAAGGATTTGAAAGAGGTTGGCTGAGGTAGTCGAAGAATCAGCGTAGGAGAGTAGAGAATCGCCACGTAAAACACAGCCATCGCCGTGCACGCAGCCACCGCCCCTGACTTTGTGAGGCCATTACCCACGCCATCGTAGCTGTGGTGTTCCATCGTCGCCGTCGTATTGCCGTCTACGGGATCCACGGGCGACAAATGCACCGATGAGTGTCTGAAGCTTGTAGGTGCAGCGGACTGTTCATTGACTTGGAGATGGGCTTGATATCGCTTCATTGGGCCAGAATAAATCGATTTGGTTGAATTTATTTACTTTAATTGGTCCGTCCTGTGAGGCCCAATAGAGCAATCAATGTAGTGAAGCCGAATTCTCCTTTTCTTTTTAAACTCACTTCAAACTTATATAACAAATAAATATCTCATCACTTATCCACGATGGTCATCATATCTTAATCAACATCATCTGATCTATTGAATTTTCAAATATTTTATTTTGATCCAAACTGTTGTAGACTTGTAGTTATTAATTTTTTTAACCAACTCGAATTATAAAAAAAATTGTTACACTTAATAATATATATATATATATATATATTTCATCTCTCAATGTCAATGTCGACCCAGCAGAGTGCTTCGCTGCACCCGCATTGCGCGTGTTATATAACAATCTTTGCATTGCGCATGTTATATAAGTATATAACATCATGATCAGAAACTGTTTTCCACAAAAGATAGCCCCATACAACAAATTGCACAAGAAAATGTACCAATGCATTCAACGGCTATGATCCGTGGATGAAAATATGCAGGCCCTTCCCAAAGGATATCAATATGGTGGTCGAATGGGATCTTTCGACCCTACCTATTGGATATTACTTCATGGATGGTGTGTAATTATTTTATTGGTCCAATCATGTGGACTTCACAAAAATTATGTAGGGCCCACAAGATTTAAAACAAATCACATCACTACACACCACCCATAGAGGCATATGACTGAGTTCGAAATTTAATGTTGCTTGAGTAATAACTAATAAGTAACCCTTTAAAAGGCGGCACAATGTACCATATTCGATATTTCTCAATTACAGACAAATGTCACTTGATTGATTTTTCTTTTTCAATAATTTATTTAAATTTATTATCTATTTCTATTACATATATAAATATGTGAGTTGAATTGTAAATTTAGTCATATGCCCTTCTCTCATTAATGTCTTCAATTTAATGTGTTCTTTGTTTTCTATTACATATATAAATATGTGAGTTAAATTGTAAATTTACTCTTATGTTCTTCTCTCATTAATGTATTCAATTTAATGTGTTCTTTGTTTTATTATATATCTATTATCTATCTATTACATGTATATTAATTTCAGTTAAAACATGATGTGAAAAATTATGGCTTGACATTTCTATTCTAAGCAGAAAAACCAAGATCATACAGGTATCCTTGAAACTTCGACAATCTCAATACCCAATACTGCACGGGACATACCATTTATCTGTAATTCACCATTCTCGAAATTCAAAGAGAGAAGAGTTGACTTGCGGATTTTGATTGGTTAAAATCAGTGGACCCCACATTGGGATTACACGTCGCCCGCTGGGTAGTACCCCGCGGGTGGCATGAACAAACCGTGAATGCGAGTCACTAGGTTTAATTGATATAGCCAAAGCCTGTTTCTCTGTCAGAAAAAATTTAAGCTGTATAAACTATCTGAAGTTTAGGACTCTGTTATGATTTCCAGCTATCACAAGCAAAGTAGATTGCCACCTTCCGAATCCATTACACCCCATTTCTTTGGAAAAAGTTTTGGATCCCATGGAGTCCAAGGATGAGTGCAAATGACATGGAAATGAAGAATTATTTATCAGCGTAATGAAAGCAGTGCAATTCACAATTCAAGAATGTATAGACAAAAAATAGTAGCACATACAAACATAGCCTTAACTTTAATACAAAGAATGCAATCAGTTTATATCGCTCTCAAGTCCAATAATTTTCACGGAAAGACCAAACTGAGGGCATTATGAAGAATCCACTCTTGACATCAAACTCCTGTGCGATAAAAATCTACTCATATTCAAATTGAACCTCTATGTGTAGGTATTTCCGCATAAGTTTTACGATAGATGAGGTAAAGTTGGCTAACATGTTGCACTCTTCATGGGTTTTGGTCTCTGACACGACCCCATGGATGACCAACTTTCTGAGATGAGGGCATTTTTCAAGAAGTCCCGAAACCCACATTGTAAAGAGGTCGGTTATCACCGTCCACCCAAGTTCCAACAAAATCACATTATCTAAAACAAACGAACCTTGCAAACCATACTGCACCGCTGCATCTTTAAGATCATAGTTCAGGGATAGATGATTCAGTGAGGGAAAACACGAAGAAATAGTCTCCATATCAACAATCTCATCCTCATCATCAAATACAACACCCCAAAGTCTAAGTTTTTTCAACTTCGATGACCGTGAGATCATGTGGTGAAACTTTGCCCACATGATTGTGAAATTGCTCACATCCACAACCTCGAGATTCTCAGCATTCTCACCAATATCAAGATGAATTACACTGACATCATCAATCTTTAAGAATTTCAACATCCCTTTGCCGACGAGCTCGAAAACTTCGAGAGTACAATCTTTCAAGTGCAACTTCTCTAAGCTGTCAGCTTCCAGTATAAATTTATCCAAGCTGATCGCCTCAACAAAAATATCCTTTAACGAGTTACTACTTAGGTCCATTGTTGCTTGCAGATCAGACATGACAATATCGAGATTAATTAGGGTCAAGGATTCAATCTTGGGACAAATGGTAAGAAGAAGACTCAGATCCAAAGCCGATATACTGACATAACTCAGAGAAAGAGATCGCAGGCAGGGTAACTTCTGATAACTCGGTTCAACTCCAGTAATAGTATTGTGAGACAAAGCCAACATTTCAAGCTTCTGCCTACCACATTTTTCGAGAATGTTAATGTTGGGAGTTGTCCTTACATTATATCGTAAGTGGCGCAATGTTTCTCTAGTGTACATGAGCCATGCAATAACAGGGGCAGCTGAGAATTCATCCACATCATCCATAATGATCGAAAGGGACTGCAGTCCATTGGTTTGGAGAATTGTTTGAGTAATAAGTATCTCAAGTCTAGTAGTGGAAAATTCATGATACAAAGGCCAGTCACTTGAATCAAACGAAAGTGCATGGAGATGATTCCTCCAAGCCTCTTGCCATTTCCGGCAAGTCGCAGATGCAATTACAACATCCCGAGCAGTCCCAAGCTGTGATAATATGTTCCCAACGACCTCAACAGGAAGAAACTCCATGTGAAATCAAATAAGCAAGAGTAAAACTGAGAAAGTCTATATTATACCGAACTCAATCAAATGGCTGAACTTTTAAGGCGTGGGCCTAATTAACCAAATACAGAAAATAAGTAATCAGGTTTTTCAACCCTAGCATCAAACCAAAACTCACAATAGTCTGCCTCAACTTCCTGTATTGCTCGAAGCCAAAGCCAACTGGTCGGGCATTCAAACTCAATCAATATTTTCGAGCAAGTTCAGAATATTTGATCTGCACCAAGTAATTTCCAATAAATTATCCTAGACTCTGATTATTCCCGAAAAAAGATTAATTATCCAATTTCAACCAAAACAACAATAAAGCACAGCATCAGAAGCCCCTTGTCTCCTGAACCAAAGGCATAAATTTTCATCGCCCAATCAAATAGAAGCCGTCAATTTTCCCCGACTTTAATCCTGAATCATAGGTTCAAGAAATTACGCAAATACCAGCATAGCCCTTATTTCTATCAATGAATCAGGAATAATTACGATTAAATAAATAAATGAAACGGGGGTCAGTTACCAGAAGAATCAAATGCCGATACAACAGATCCGGAGGCCGAATAAAATCGAGCAATCTTGTGAATATGGTATCGAAAATTACAAGTATTTCAAGAATCAAAAAGCATCGATTTCCCGTGAAAGGGAGGAGAAAGGAAGAAAAGGGTGGAAGGGCAGGAATCTGATTCGCTGGATGGTGGGGGCTGGGTTGGAATTTGGAAATGGTCAAGCTTTTTTCTTGCGAGGGTATCGTATTTCAAACTGTGAATAAAAATACACGCAGTCACGGTGTATACGTGCATACTGGTGTACGTCACACAACGGAGCCGGTCGGGCTGTCACATCCAACAATCGGTTTACATCGATGTTTTTCACGTATGTCCGATCCGATCAAATGGTGGATTGTGGTAACATAGAGGCCAACCGTCACTAATTCACTTAATTTAACAAACAAATAGTTACGTTTGTAGGTTTAACTCGTCCCACCTATCAAACGATGAATCGTAATTGATATCCCGATAAGATAACCCGCGTAGTCCCGAAAGACCCGGATGGTCTCGAGGACCCGGGTGGCCTAAAGGACCCAGGAGGACCTAAACGCCCGGGTGATCAGGGGAGCCCGGGTAAATTGCGGGAGCCGGGCATTCAGAAATAGGCTCCCGGGAGACAGGAGAAGAAGAAAGCTGGTGGGGCCTGGACTTTCTATTTTAAGGGTCAGAAAGCGGCCACGCCTACCTTGAGTTTATCAGGCTCTTATTACGGACCGAATCATTGCTAACCATGTTTCAACGGTATGGGTTCTTCCGAAAGTTACGGAGTGTCTAATCACAAGTGGTAACTGTCTCATCGCATTAAAGGCCGTCAGTTAGCTCATACCATGTAATCATTAATAACCCAGACCGATGATATAAATACCAGGCTCCTGCGCCTGGCCAAGGTACGTTATTATCACCTATCACTATTGTCTCCATACACTCACTTTACTTAAGCATCAGAGTGGCGACGCCGGAAACCCTTCCGCCTCCCCACTTACGAGTTTCTTTGTCTCCTGGTGTGTAGATTGCATCCAAAGTGGGACGAAGGAGCTTGCTGGAATTTCATCAGGTACTCTGTCCACTACGCGGGAACTCATTTTATGATAATCGCATCAGTAACGAATTCTTGACTCATCACAAGCTATTTAGACAAAACTATGTACTCGTAAAATGCCTAACTATATTAGGTGTATTTTGAGTTTTTCTTTTCTTTTCTTTTTTTTTAAAAAATGGACAGACCTAGGATTCCTCGTGAATTCGTGATAAGCTAGTTTTTGCAACAAAATATTTTATCTATACAAAATGGATCAATCAAAATATCGGGTTTAAAATAAAAATTATGCACGTTTTAAAAAAAATTAAAAATATATAAAAATTTTAATTTTAAATAGGTTTTTTTATTTTTTAATCAAAAAAACGTCATCTCATTAATACATCAACAAATCATTAGATACAACATTTTTATGAACAACGGAATTTTTAATAAGTTTACAATAAACTAATTTAACATGAGAGATAAAGTCGGAGTTGAGAGGTCGCTTGCTCGTTAATTTGAGAGAGAACTCAGGATCAAATAACTCGTCTTCTCTCTCGTATATAAAAAAAAAAAGAGTCGATCCAACTAAAAAATATGATTGATTTTTTTTTATTTAACCAGACTATCTTTTATACCCTTTTTAATGATATAAATATTTTAAAATTCAACCATTATAAATAATATAAAATTTTCAAAATTAATCAACAACTAGCGTATCGGTGCACACAACGTATTTTAAAATTAATTTGATTTATATCCAAATAGAAGTAAATCATAGTTGTAAAAATTATCGAGAGATTAGATAATAATTTGAAATGTCAAAATAAAAAAAACAAATATCAATATCACGTAAAGGTGATTTGGACCAAAAAAAAAATCTTCTTTTGTTTAGTAGACATATTCTTTATATATAATCAATCAACAATATGAAAATCATTATAAAATACATTGTTCAAAATTATAAGTTATACATGAACTATTATAAATAATATCAATCGCTTAAAATTAATCAAGCATACATAAACCATCGTAAACAATAGATTCTGAATATTTCAATAGCAGCTTTTATAAGACATGTTGATATAGTTCATACTCTAAATGAAAAAGTCATATTTTTAACAAAAAACGTAATAATTTTTTACCATTGGATCGGAATAGATATTCCTCTCGCCAAATGACATGTGAGACTAACTCGTATAAGTTTTCAAAATATTTCAAAATTTATCAAATGAACATCTAAAATCATAACTCAATTTGCTTTGTTTTAGTGGTTGGACGGGTCCAACCCAAATGTCGAATCTAACATTGATAAAGACTTATTTATGATTTATTTTATAATAAAAATTATTATTTTAATTTAAAAGCTAGATTACAAAATGATTGGAAAATTTTTTTAATATCAAATCGGCTCTTTCCTTTTTTATGCAAAGTTGAAGTTATTAAAAAGCGTTAAACGATAGATGAATGGCCACTCACCGCCAACCGCCTAAGTGTCTAAGCATCGAATAGACTGTGTTCAAGTGTTTTTTAAGAAAATATTGATTAATTATAAAAATATATTATAAAATAAAAAAAAATTAGTAAAAAATTTATGCATAAATGTGTTCAATATTTTCATTAATATTTTTCAACCATGCTTGTTAATGTTTATATATTTGATATTTCGACCAAAAAATTCATAAATTTGTCCAATCAATTTTTTTAAAAAATTATTATTATTGTAAATTTAATTTTTTAAAAACAAAAATCAAACCATTCAGGCAATTTGTTACTCGTCCAGGTTGGTTTTGAGCTGCCAGGCAGCCAATTTTTCCAACGACGTCTAGACCACCGTCTTTCTAAAAATTGAGTCGGTGCATGGGTGACCATCTAACGCTCAAGCGCCACTTAACTCCTAACTAACAGGAGAGTTTTAGACTTCAGTACAAAAATTTGTCATCGGGCTACATTTTATTAATATTAGCGACTTGCACATACAATGCGTGTGTTTGTTAATATATGTATTATTAAAACATAGAAGATAAAATATATGTAATAATTGTAATTATTATCATTATTATTTATTTATTAAAAAAATATCCTCAAACAGTGAAGTTACTTTTCAAAATCGAAAAATAAACACATTTGATTTTAATTAATTAAAAATTACTTTATTAGATGGAGAATAATTTTGAAAATTCACTTAAAAATATCAAAACAGTTACTATAATCTCCTATCACTTTGTTAAATAGTAATAGATATTCGGACGGACCGGGCCGAAATTGGCTGCAATTACAAAGACGGGTCCCAAAAAATATAAATCTTTTGATTTTAACCTTTCTACAGACAATAATACTTAATTAAATTCATAGGCCCATTGCGTACGTCTTGTACTGAAATTTTGATTTAAACATTTTGTTGTTTTCAAATTAATTATTTTTTATATTTTTTATTAGGAGTGATGAAGTATTTAAAAAGAAGTAATATATATATAAAAAAAATGTTTTGATCTCTCTGGTGACTACAAGAGCACGGACTGACGATACAACCAATAAATGAATTATATGTCAGTCGGTATTTATGTAAGTGTCCACTGTGGTTGCCCAAAAGATCAAGTTTCTAGATAAAAATATAGATAAAGATAGAATTGACTATTTCAAAAGTATGCATGTTATATGAAATGAAAAAAAAAATTAGCAATAAATTTACATGATGATCGTCCCGTTGTAATTATAAATAAAATTTCATCGACTTGATTAGAAGGTTATTAGTACAGAGACTTCAAATTCGATAGCAAGGTAAGACATTGAGTCCACTGAAAAAAAAAAAGATAAAATGTTGAGTTCCTCATATATATATATATATATATATATATATATATAGTGACGTACTTAAGATTTTTATCCAGGAGGGGGAAGATCAATAAATTTAAAATTTTAATACAACGCAAAATATATAATAAATGTCATACATAATTAACTTCATATGTTTTTACAATAAAACTTACCAAGAATTCATAATTTGAAAATTAAGAATAATACGCAATAAAAATAATAATAATAATGCATATATTATCAATTGTCTCAAACACACATCGCTCAATATATGACATCAAACAATAATTTAACAACATTTCATCTCCCGGACTATTACGAAGTGATTTTTTTATGATTTTCATTGGTGAAAACACAATATTTACAGTTGCAATAGTAATAATAATGCTAAATTTAAAAGTAAATCTATGTACCAAATGTATAATTGATTTTTTTAATGAACAATTCTTTTAACAAACTCAATAATCACAACAACTTCAGATAAGTAATTGTTATTTTTAAATGTAAAAAATAAAGCTATCAAGTTAGTACTAAGGTACCTATACTTTATGAAATCAAATGGATAAACTTGAGCAAATTATAACAATTTTCCCTTATCATATTAAAGTCAAAAAACTTTTCGTTTTCTTTAAAAAAATATTGGACAATAAAAAGCATAATGCCAAATTTATTATAAATTTATTATAGCTTAAAATAAATTTATTCTTATCTTATTCATCAAAGATCATCTTAATCAAAATAAAATTAAATTAACATTTTAGAGAGATATATATATATATATACATACATAGTACTAAGTTTTTATTAAAAAATAATTTCGAAGAGGCGACCGCACGATTAAATTTGTATTTAAAAGTGATATTATGTATATAGTACTAATTTTTTTTTTAAATTTCAAGAAGGGCGATCGCACCCTTTCGGGACTATGTAGGTCCGCCAATGCATACATATACACTGTAACACACACACACATATATATAATAATAGAATGAAACGATTTAAACTATTATCATAAAGGTTCTTTAGAATTAAAAGAATCGTACATTTAATAATAAAAATAATAATATATTGTTACATAAAATTACTAGTTCTTAACACTTTTTTTTTATAATCACTTTGTATAAAATTACATCGTTAGTAAGGATTTTTATATGTTAAAACTACGCAAAGGTAGTTTTGAGAGAGTTTTTATATAGCATGTTTTTAGCTTTTTTCATGAAATTTTGAAATTTTGTGAAAAAAAGTTTTAGAGGGTGTTTGTCTAATCTTATTAAAAAGAGCTCATAAACTTATAGGCAGTTAGAACTCATTTTAAAAATAAGCTGTTAAAGTGTTTGGATAAACTTATTTAAATAACTTAAAGATGTTGATGCGTTTGATATTATAAGATCTTTTTATCGTCAAAATTACCAAAAAAAATATAATTATATGAAAATAATGTTTCGAGTTATACATATATGAAAATAGTTTTAGAATAAACATATATTAAAAAATAAAATTGTTATAATATTTTATTTTAGAAAAAATTATGTGATTTGTCATTTTTAAAAAATTAATATTTAATATTTAATGGGTGGAGGATATGATGGAGATTTATTAAAATATTTAAGGATATTTTAGAGAGATAGAATGTTAAAATAAGATATTTTTGAAAAAATATCTCCCCCCTTGCTTTTTTAAAAACAGCTTATAAGCTGTCAAACGGTTTATTTTGACAACTTATAAGCTGTTTTTAAAAAAATTTACCAAACAAAAAATTAGAACTTAAAAATTTGTTAAAAAAAATTTCATAAACACTTTTAGAGTTGCAATTTGTTAAGAGAATATCCTTAATCAATGGCGGCCCAAAAAAGTTATATATATATATATATATATATATATACATATACTAGCAAATTTGGAAAAAAAATCCCGGTTCAGTCCTAAATATTTGGACACATTCCCGGTTCAGTCCTAAATGTTTGGACGTTCCCGGTTTGGTTCTAAATATTTCTCAAAAGTTCCCGGTTCAGTCCTAAATGTTTATACGTTCCCGGTTTCGTCCTAAATGTTTCCCAAAAGTTTCCGGTTCAGTCCTAAATATTTTTACTTTGCCGATTTCGTGCCAAATATTTCTCAAAAGTTCCCGGTTTGATCATTTCATCTACTCGTGTGTTAAAACTAACACCGCGTAGTGTTATATCATTTATGATTGAGTTTTATATTATTTATTATATATTTAATATTAAACAAGTTGTAAATAAAACACAAATTTATTAGAGTTTTTATCCAAATTTAAATCAATTTTACACAATGTTCAAAATGAAAATATTAAATTCATGATGCTACAAAATAAAAACTTAAATAAAATAAACAAAACTTGAGGAATTAAAATTTAATGATGTTATTTCACATTTCTTTAATTTTGTTATATTCTCATTCACGATGCTTGCAAATTTAAGAAAAAGTCTGGAGGTTGGAAAAAGATATATATCTTTTTAAAATTCTTTTTATAATTTAAAAAATTAGTATTTGAGAAACATTTACTATTAAATAAAACTTAATTTCATATCACTACTTCAACCGTGGTCAAATAATTCATTATATTTTCTCAATTGTTAACCATAAGTATTATTCTTCTGAAAAATTTGTTGAAAATTTCAAATATTTTGTGAAATAAGTAATATTAATTATTTGATAAAACATTTGTTTATTTGTTTGTGATTGATAATTTTTTTAACTATAAGATTGCACGGTTCAATTATTTTTTTATTCTATAATTTTATTTTGCATAATTTATATTATATTTTCATTTGAAAGAAATTCTTGTTCATTTATTATTATTATTATTATTATTATTATTATTATTATTATTATTATTAGCTTTTATTTTATTTAACTTTATCTTTTGTTTGTAAGTTTTTTTTTTATCACACTTTGTTTGTAGATGGAAGGACCAAATCGATAACTTTTGGAAAATATTTAGGACGAAATCTGGAACCTAAAACATTTAGGACTGAACTGAAATTTTTTTAAAACATTTGGGACCAAACCGGAAACATAAAAATATTTAGGACTGAATCGGGAATTTTTGGAAAATATTTGGGATCAAACCGGGAACGTTCAAACATTTAGGACTGAACCGGGAATGTGTCCAAACATTTAGAACTGAATCAGGATTTTTTCCAGCAAATTTAATGCAATTTATGCACAAATTTAAATTTTTGCGTGAAATTTATTGAGGTTGAAGTATCTTTGAAGTTAAAATAATTTGATGTTTAGGTATGACACTAACATGATCTTACTTAATATATAGTCTGTATATATTATGTAAAATTTTTAGATTCAAATTTTTAATTTTTTATTTATATGCTATTATTTACATGCTTAGTTGTTCACACTAAACCCAAAAAAATAATTATTTTTATTTTTATAAATTTTTAGACCCAAATTTTAGATTCAAATTTTTACCTCATCTACACATTTTGTACAATGTATTTTTTTCATGAGTCACGAGTGTCATGCGTTTGAATTTCGATTAACAACCACTTTAATTCATGTTACTTGTTTCATATTTCAAATTCTTTACAAAATCCACAATTTCACCAAAATTTAGGTTTACTTTTTTCTTTCAATGTTTGTCAATTATTAAATTGTTTGTAGATTTTATATCATTTTTGTAATTAGGAGTTAATATAATTCATGTTTATTTTTCGAATGAAGATTTTAGGTCATTTCCAACCCTACGCTAAAATGGTGCAAAACACCATTTTAGCACCGAGAAATTGCTTTAACGGGGGCGCCAAATTCTGCCCCATTTTGGCGCCCCCACCTTGTTTGCCGCATTCTTTTTATTTTTTTTTATTTTTTTAATTATCTTTTATTTGTTTTTTTAAATATTTAAATATTAATTTAATATTTTTGGTATTATTTTAATAACTAAATATTAGAGAAAAAAAATAATATATAATAATTTAATATAATAAATAAATAAGTATTTTTATTTATATTTAATTTAATTTTTAACATTTAAATAATTATTAAATAATTATTTTATAATTAATTTATTTTGTAATACAAGTGCAAATAATTAAACTACAAATATAAATTGGACTACAAATATCAAATTCAAATACATAAAAGAATACTACTAGTTGAAAATTGAAATACAAATACAAACTGAAATACATACTCAATCTAAAAATACGTGATTGAAATACATGATAGAAACAGACATGCAAATTAGAACACATAATTCAAAATACAATTAGAACGACATCATTGAAACAAATAATCAATACGGTGGTAAATTAGATCCAGATCCTCCAATATCACCCAAATATTGGCCATACATGTCACGATCTTGTTGTTCAGATGCTTGTTTTCTTTTTTCCTTAATTTTTGCCCGTTCAATTCGCACAATTTCACGCATTTCTGGATCGCCAATTGTGCTCAAATCCATGTACAGAACTCTATTTTCCTCTTGAAGTTCAGCCAACGCCAATTGTTGTTTTCGAGCTTCGATTTTATTTTTCTGATTTTCTAATTTTAATGCGATATTGTGCTGCTCAAGCATTTTAATATCATAAGTTTGTTGGAGTTCAGTAGATCCCTTTTGTAGAACATCAATAATTTCGCGATGCCCTTGTTTAATCATCGATAACAATTCTGCAATGTTGTCATCCTTTTTTTTCTTCAATTTTGCTTTTTTAACTCCAAGAGGTCGACCGGATGAAGTGTCACCTACAGTTTCATCACTACTTAAATTAATAGTAAAAGAATTTATTCCTTGAGAACCTGATTCTGGTGTCTGAGTTTCTGACTGTGATGAATCCAAGTTCGTGACATTGGTTTGAGGTGCGAAGCTCGATGGATGGATGTCACTAGAAAATTTTTCAAGATCTTTCAAAATTGGCCATACATGATCAAACGTGAGTCCTTTGTTGTAATTAGGATCTTGAATGAACAGATCTTTTGCTCTGTGTAACTACGAAAAAACCAAATCATATTAGAGTCTTTATAGCAAACTATAGATATATATAAATAATACTCACAATGTCCTCGTCAGATGCACCACTTGGTTTGAGAATTTCGATTTGACGAATGCATGCTCTTAATCTTCCAACTTCACGGAGTATAGTTTTCACGCGGCACTGCAGTGATCTTTTGTTACGTACTTGTAGGGTGTTTGGTTTGCTACTATAGTAAGCTTCTTCAACACGAGCCCAAAACTGATCTTTGGATTGATTGATACCGATAATAGGATTATGTGTTATGTCAAGGTACATATGACATAAAATCTTATCTTCTTAAATGGTGTAAGAAGCAGTTCTAGCATTAGATGTCATTGTGTTGCTTGAAAAAGATGATAAGATTGAGTTTGTATAAGACTAATGTACCCAATTTATACTGAAATCCAATCCATCCGACGGTTGTGATTTAGCTATGAAAACACACATCCAACGGTCAGGATCTTGATTCGTGTAGAATCCATCCAACGGTTGTGATTTAGCTCTAAAAACACATATCTAACGGTCAGGATCTTGATCCATGTAAAATCCATCCAACGATTGTGATTTAGCTCTGAAAACACACATCCAACGGTCGGGATCTTGATCCGTGTAGAATCCATCCAACGGTTGTGATTTAGCTCTGAAAGCACACATCCAATGGTCAGAATCTTGATCCGTGTAGAATCTATCCAATGGTTGTGATTTAGCTCTGAAAACACACATCCAACGGTCAGGATATTGATCCGTGTAAAATCCATCCAACGGTTGTGATTTAGATCGGAAAACACACATTGTTACGCCTTAAACGCATACAAATTTCATGATATGAGATTAATGTTTTTAATGCATTAACAAGTCTCATAATATTATGTTTTGATGATTACAAAACTCGGTTAAATGTTACTAAATCTTTAAAGTGAGATTTTGCAGATTAGATATTATTGACAAATAAATTCTTGAAAGCTATTTTGAAGCTATAAATGTATTTATGAAGTCTCATATTGCTCATATAATGGACACAATGTTATGTGGATGATATGGAACATTGTTATGAGGATATGAAAAAAAGGACAAGAAGAAGCCAAAGTATGGAGCAGCAACTTCTGAAAATTATTGGGAATTATTTAGGAATTGAAATCCGATCTCCACTGGTCATAATCTAGATGAGGAAGTGTTACATGTACTGTTCAAATTTCAGTAAAATCCAACGGCTATAATGAGAGATATGATTTTTTTCAAATATGCTGCACAGTGCCCACTTCTGCAAGGAACGAAACCATGAAGATTCGACTTAAGAAAATAACTGGGAATGTTTGAGATATCTAAATCAAATCTCCACCAATCAGATTCAATATTAGGATGTTTTAAAGCTTATGTCCAAATTTCAAATCAATCCAATGGATAGATTTGGAGATATGAATATTTCAAATTTGTTGCACAGAACAAGTTCGAAAACATGATGAAGCGACTTCCGAAACATACTGGGCATGATTTATTTGTTCAAATCAAATCTCCACTGTTCAGAATGCAGATCCAGATTTTTAAAGCTTCAGTCAAAATTTCAGATCAATCCAACGGTTAGATTGTGAGATATGATTTTTCCACAAAATCCGCTCAGTGCTGGGAAAAAGTAGGCAGCGACGCCGAACACTTTTTGTCACTCCTTGACTTCTTAACACACGCTCCAAGCACTCAAATCAGATTCAAATCTTTGCCAACTATAAATAGAGGTCATCCAAGTTCATTTGGACATATCCCAACTCATCTCTTCTCTCCTTTGCAAGCAATTTCTCACTATCAAAGTGTTTGTGTGATATATTTGAGAGTGTTTGTAAAAATAGTTTGTGAGTTGGTTGTACTATTATTGTAAGCACTTGAGTGTGAAGCCAAGTGTGTTGTGCTATCGTTGTAAGCACTTGAGCGTGAAGCCAAGTGTGTTGTGTTGAGGCTATCCTTGGAGCCCTTAAGGCCAAGTGTTGAGTTGTATCGGCGCGGTGATCGTGTCAAGTTGTAAGGCTATCCTTGGAGCCATCAAAGCCAAGTCGTTCGAAGTTCTAGTGGATCCTTAGTTAATCGATCTTAACCAAGAAAGGGAGACTGAGACGATTTATCGTCGAACTTCCATAAACATCTCTTATCCCTTTTACTGATTTATTTACATTACGCATTTATTTACCGCACTTATTATTAATTGCTTTAAGTTTTCCGCTTGCGTATTTTCATAATCGCTTTAAATTGCTAAAGTTGCCAATAGAACCTAAATCTCCCCCCCCCCCCCCCACATTAGGTTCTAACAAGTGGTATCAGAACCACCTTTTTCAAAATATTTTCAAAAAGGTTCTTATGGCAAATCTAGCGAGCGACTATGCTCAAGGGCAATCAACAAATCGTCCTCCTCTTTTCAATGGCATAAACTACGGATACTGGAAAAACCGAATTTCCCTATATATTCAATCCGTAGATTATGACCTTTGGAAGGTTACTGTAAAAGGTTCCTACATACCTACTAAAGAGGTTGAGGGTGGTGTCAAAATTCCTAAGGGAATGGATGACTTTTCTAAGGAGGATATGAAACTTATATCTCAAAATGCTAAAGCCATGAATATTCTTCATTGTTCCTTAGATATGAATGAGTACAACTGGATCTCAATGTGCTCATCCGCTCAAGAGATATGAGACAAGTTGAAGATATGCCATGAAGGGACTAATCAAGTCAAATAAACGAAGATCGATCTACTCCAACTCAAATATGAAACATTCGAGATGGAATCAAATGAAGATGTAGATACTATGTTCCGAAGGCTTACTCAAATTATCAATGAGCTATCCCAACTCAGGGAACAATATCCAACCAAACAAATATGAACGAGAGCTCTACGCGCCTTACCCAAGGAGTGGGATGCCAAGAGGACGGCTATCATAGAATCCAACAAAGGCGACACCGCTTCCTATGACCTTGATCAACTTCATGGGACTCTAAAAATTCATGAGTTGGAACTGTCAACAAGGAAGGAAATAAAGAAAGAAGATATCAAGGCAGAGGGGATTGCTCTATCTAGCCAATCCAAAGAAGATGAAGATGATGATATGACACTCTTTGCAAGAAAATTCAAAAGATTTATGCGAGGAAACAACTTCAAAAAAAAGACGTACAAAGAAGTTACCTGCTACAACTGTCAACAACAAGGGCATTATGCAAATGAGCGTCCTCTCAAGAAAAAATCTGACAAAGGAAAGAAGAAAGCACTTCTAGCCACTTGGAGCGATAGCGACGATGACGAGGAGGAAGCTAACATTTTCCTCATGGCTAAAAGTGATGACATCGTCTCCGACGACGATGACGAGGTACCTTCCTATGATGAACTACTACATGCATATAAACAAATGTTTGATATGGCTAAGTCACTTAGAAAGAAAAATAAAAACCTTAAAAATGAATTAGAAACTAAGGGGCATGAAAACATAAGATTAAAGGATGACATAACCCACTTAGAAAAATCTTTTAATAAGTTCAATGTCAGTAGTAATAAATTGAATAATCTACTTAGCATGTAGAAATGTAGTTTTGATAAGGGTGGACTAGGGTATGGTAAGAAATCAATTGACTTTACTAGCCTAATTGCTAAGGCAAAAATGAGATTACCCCCTACATGTTCTTATTGTTGTAAAATAGGTCATGTTAGACATAAATGTAGATCTTTAAAATTTCAATATGATCAAAAGAGCTATATGAAATGGAGGCCTAAGAGTACTTAACAACTCATCAGTTGGCATTATGAGATCATGATCTAAGGGAGTTCATCATAGACCGGTTTAAACTGCCTTGACTTGCGACTGGTCTTCCTGATGAACGCTGCTCTGTCCAAGGAAATAGGTTTTTAAAGAGGCCATAGCCCTACCTACTACTGGGAGCACTCTTGAAAAGTGGCGATGATGTTGCTATGAGAGACTGAACTCTTAGAAGTCTATTTTGTATCTCTCTTTTCTAACACTGTGGACCCAAAAGAACTAAAGGGTACCAAAATAAATTTTTGCAGGGAAATAGGAAAGCTGTTCTTCCAAGCATATGGTATCTAGACAGTGGATGTTCTGGACATATGACTGGAAACAAAGAGCTACTCCAATCCATCAAACCAAAGGAGAAAGGAACTGTCACATTTGGAGACAACAACAAAGGAGTTATCGAAGGAATCGGCTCAATAGGTATATCTGAATCCTGCTTGATTGATGATGTACTCCTAGTGAAAGGGCTTAAGCATAACTTACTAAGCATAAGTCAATTGTGCGATAGAGGTTATGAAGTCAAGTTCACTCCCCAACACTGCACTATATCACTCACGACTGACAAATCCATAAATTTCAAAGGATATAGAATTGAAAATGTATACAAGGTTTCTTTAAACAATTTATCTTTATCAAATATTAAAAGCCTTGTATCCTTGAATGTTGATGACAACATTCTTTGGCATAGACGACTAGGTCATGTTGGTCCTAGTACCATAGAAAAACATTTTAAACTTGATTTAGTTGTTGGTATGCCAAAACTTAATTTAAAACTAGATTCTGTTTGTGATGCGTGTCAACTTGGCAAACACACAAGGAAATCTTTTAAAAGCAAAAATTTTGTATCAACTTCTAAGCCCTTGAACTTCTTCACCTAGATCTATGTGGTCCCTCGAGGAACGCTAGCCTAGGAGGGAAGCTTTATGCATTTGTCATTGTGGATGATTTCTCACGTTACACGTGGACATTGTTTTTAGCCCACAAAAATGATGTCTTTGATTATTTTAAAACTTTTGTCAAACGAGTTGAGAATGAGAAAAATCTTTAAATAAAACAGATCCGTAGTGACCACGGAACTGAATTTCAAAATGAGAGTTTTACAATTTTTTGTGAAGAGAAAGACATCGGTCACAATTTTTCTTGTCCTAGGACTCCTCAACAAAACGGGGTCGTTGAGAGGAAAAATAGGACACTTGTGGAGATTGCGAGGATCATGATATGTGAGCATTCTCTACCAAAATATTTTTGGGCTGAAGCAATGAACACTGCTTGTTACATCATTAATCGTGTATCAATAAGGTCAATTTTCAAGAAAACTCCATATGAATTATGGAGAGGGAGAAAGCCTAACATTTCATACTTTCGAGCTTTCGGTTCCAAATGTTATATTCATAATAACGGTAAGGACAACCTTGGCAAATTTGATGCCAAATCCGACAAAGGTATTTTTCTCGGATATTCTACCACAAGTAAGGCTTTTCGAGTATTTAATAAACGCACTTTACTTGTTTAAGAATCCATGCATGTTATCTTTGATGAATCTATAGTTTCTCGTACTACTAACGATGATGTAGAATTACTCGAAGAAGAGATGACTTCATCAAGTCTAAATGATTTAGATGTTTTTGTTGAGGAAACACCACTTCCAAAGGATTGGACGCTTCACAAAGATCATCCTTTAGATCTTATCATTGGTAGTCTTTCGAAGGGAGTAACCACTCGTTCTTCTCTTAATAATATTTGCAATCATCTTGCTTTTGTTTCACATGTT
This sequence comes from Henckelia pumila, assembly GCF_033568475.1. Lineage (NCBI taxonomy): Eukaryota > Viridiplantae > Streptophyta > Magnoliopsida > Lamiales > Gesneriaceae > Henckelia > Henckelia pumila. The sequence goes on from NC_133120.1 coordinate 84,313,383, forward strand.
GAACCTAAGTGCATTGATAATGCTTTATTAGATGATTCGTGGATTATTGCTATGCAAGATGAATTGAATGGGTTTAAACGTAATGATGTTTGGAATCTTGTTCCTAGGCCCTATGATAGATCTATTATTGGAACTAAATGAGTGTTTAGGAATAAACTTGATGAGCATGACACTATCACTATAAATAAAGCTAGGCTTGTAGCTAAAGGATATAGTCAAGAAGAAGGCATTGATTATGATGAGACATATGCGCTTGTTGCTAGACTAGAATCCATTCGCATGCTACTTGCTTTTGCTTGCTCTAGAAATTTTAAGTTATTTCAAATAGATGTTAAGAGTGCTTTCCTGAATGGTGAATTGAAAGAAGAAGTTTATATTGAACAACCTGTTGGCTTTGTTGATGCTATACTGTCTGATCATGTGTATAGATTAAACAAAGCTTTGTATGGATTGAAACAAGCTCCTAGAGCTTGGTATGATAAATTGTCTACTTTCTTGCTTTCAAATGGTTTTTAAAGAGGAAAGATCGACATTACTTTATTCACCAAGAATGTCAAAAATGATCTTTTGATTGTGCAAATTTATGTTGATGATATAATTTTTGGTTCTACTAATGAAACTCTTTGTCAAGAATTCTCTAAGTTGATGCAGGAACACTTCGAGATGAGTATGATGGGGGACATTAACTATTTCCTCGGATTACAAATCAAACAGTGCAATGATGGGTTCTTTGTGAACCAAAGCAAATACATCAAGGAGATTCTAAAGAAGTTTGGGATGGAGAACACAAAATCATCATCCACACCGATGACCACAGCAATCAGACTCGACAAGGATGAAAATGGTAAAAGTGTAGATCAATCTTCATTTCGTAGTATGATTGGCTCCTTATTATATGCTACTGCTAGTAGACCGGACATTATGTTTAGTGTTTGCTTGTGTGCACGATTTCAATCATGTCGAAATGAATCACATTTATTCGCCTTAAAACGCATTTTCAAATATCTTTCAAATACTCCAAATCTCGGCTTGTGGTATTTGAAAAATTCTTTCTTTGATTTAAAAGCTTACTGTGATGCCGACTTTGGTGGATATAAGGTGGACCGAAAAAGCACTAGTGGACTTGTTTCTTTTTAGGAAACTGTTTAGTTTTTTGGTTTTCAAAGAAACAAAATTGTGTTGCGTTGTCAACGACCGAAGCCGAATATATGGCTGTAGGTAGTTGTTGTGCGCAAATTCTTTGGATGAAGCATCAATTGCTTGACTATGCTGTATCTTTTTCAAAAATTCATATTTTATGTGACAACACAAGCGCCATATGTCTTACAAAGAATCCGATTCAACATTCGCGCACCAAACATATTGACATTCGTCATCATTTTATTCGTGACCACATCAAACGAAATGAAGTTGAAATTCAATATGTTGACACAACTAATCAAATTGCTGATATTTTTACAAAACCACTAGATGAAAATACTTTTATTCGTTTGCGTGGTGAACTTGGCATGATTGAGTTGTAATCTCTTGTAGACATAAGTTTAAATTTAATGTCATATTAAGGGGGAACTTAATATTAAATTTGAGCAATTTAATGTTGGATAATACAAATTAATTGTATTTATTCAAATTTATAAAGCTCACAATTTATGTGAAATTTATGTGTTGCTTTTTTAGAAATCATATTTCAATTCTTTTGTTTTGCATTTACTTTTTCAGTCTTTTTGATTATCACAAAAAGGGGGAGAATTAGTTTGGTTAAATACTTTAACTAAGGGGGAGAGTTAGTTCGGTTAAATTCATAGAGAATAAAATTGGTTATTTGATAAACAAATTTTTAATTCTCTTCTTAGCTAATTGTTTAATTTAGGGGGAGTTTTATTTATAAAATTATATTGTGCAAATTTAAATTGTTTATTTAATATTGTACATTTATTTCTCCTATTTAACCAAGTTTTGTGATCATCAAAAAGAGGGAGATTGTTACGCCTTAAACGCATACAAATTTCGTGATATGAGATTAATGTTTTTAATGCATTAACAAGTCTCATAATATTATGTTTTGATGATTACAAAACTCGGTTAAATGTTACTAACTCTTTAAAGTGAGATTTTGCAGATTAGATTTATTGACAAATAAATTTTTGAAAGCTATTTTGAAGCTATAAATGTATTTATTAAGTCTCATATTGCTCATATAATGGACACAATGTTATGTGGATGATATGAAACATTGTTATGAGGATATGAAGAAAAGGACAAGAAGAAGCCAAAGTATGAAGCAGCAACTTCCGAAAATTACTGGGAATTTTATAGGCATTGAAATCCGATCTCCACTGGTCATAATCTAGATGAGGGAGTGTTACATATACTGTCCAAATTTCAGTACAATCCAACGGCTATAATGAGAGATATTATTTTTTCAAATATGCTGCACAGTGCCCACTTCTGCAAGGAATGAAACCATGAAGATTCGACTTAAGAAAATAACTGGGAATGTTTGATAAATCCAAATAAAATATCCACCAATAAGATTCAATATTAGGATGTTTTAAAGCTTCTGTCCAAATTGCAAGTCAATCCAATGGATATATTTGGAGATATGAATATTTCAAATTTGTTGCACAGAACAAGTTTGAAAACATGATGAAGCGAATTACGAAACATACTGGGCATGATTTATTCATTCAAATCAAATCTCCACTGTTCAGAATGCAGATCCAGATGTTTTAAAGCTTAAGTCAAAATTTCAGATCAATCCAACGGTTAGATTGTGAGATATGATTTTTCCACAAAATCCGCTCAGTGCTGGGAAAAAGTAGGCAGCGGCGCCGAACACTTTTTGTCACTCCTTGACTTCTTAACACACGCTCCAAGCAATAAAATCAGATTCAAATCTTTGCCAACTATAAATAGAGGTCATCCAAGTTCATTTGGACATATCCCAACTCATCTCTTTTCTCCTTTGCAAGCAATTTCTCACTATCAAAGTGTTTGTGTGATATATTTGAGAGTGTTTGTAAAAATAGTTTGTGAGTTGGTTGTGCTATTATTGTAAGCACTTGAGTGTGAAGCCAAGTGTGTTGTGCTATCGTTGTAAGCACTTGAGCGTGAAGCCAAGTGTGTTGTGTTGAGGCTATCCTTGGAGCCCTTAAGGCCAAGTGTTGAGTTGTATCGGCGCGGTGATCGTGTCAAGTTGTAAGGCTTTCCTTGGAGCCATCAAAGCCAAGTCGTTCGAAGTGTTAGTGGATCCTTGGTTAATCGATCTTAACCAAGAAGGGGAGACATAGACGATTTATCGTCGAACTTCCATAAACATCTCTTATCCCTTTTACTGCTTTATTTACATTACGCATTTATTTACCGCACTTATTATTAATTGCTTTAAATTTTCCGCTTGCGTATTTTCATAATCGCTTTAAATTGCTAAAGTTGCCAATAGAACCTAAATCCCCCCCCCCCCATTAGGTTCTAACACACATCCAACGGTCAGGATTTTGATCCGTATAGAATCCATCCAACGGTTGTGGTTTAGATCTCTCCCACGGTTACATTTTTCACAATTATTATATTAGGGGTGACAAATTTTACATAAATCCCGACCCGTCACGATTCCCGACCCGTTCCCGTCCCGAATTTTTCCCGTCCCGAACTTTTCCCGACCCGATCAATTTCGGGATCGGGATAGCTAACTCTTTCCGACGGGATTTCCGACCCGAATATAAAAATAATATTTTTTTAATAATATTTTTTAATTAAAAAAATATTTTTTTTAAAATTTTATGTTTTAATATTAATGTTTTATAATTATATACCATATAATTTTTTTTATATTTATCTTTTTTAATATTAAAATTGAGTTATAAATTTTTATTTTGTTTTTATTATTATTATGAATAATTATATGTTTTTTTTATTAATCAAATAGTTGTTTTAGTTTATTTGTAATGTACTAAAATGTTTTAGTTTTTTAATAGTTATATATAAAGAAATTTTAATTTATTTGTAATGTATTAAGAAATGGTTAGATTTTTTTCATAATTTTTTTTTAAAAAATATTTACATAGAATTTTTTTTTAAAAAAAATATTATTCGGGATTACCTATTCCCGACCCGACGGGATCCCAAACATTCGGGTCCCGAAACTTATCGGGTGCGGGATCGGAAAAAAAAAATCTCAATTTATATCGGGACAGGAATCGGGTAAGGGGGTTACGGAACGGGTCCCGACCTGATTCCACCCCTATATTATATAGTGTGATGTAATAATCTTATTTTCTCACAAAACTCATTTTACATTCTCATTATCTAGAAAATGAATTCTCAATCCGAATTACAATTATCTTCCACTAGCTCATCTTCGTTGTCGGGAAAATAAGATGAAACACAGAATGAGTGGTTGAATGTTGTTGAGAGTGTTAAAAATAAAAGAAAAGCAGTCATAGAAGTGATAACTCAAGAGCAAGAGTTGGTTGTTGCATACGTGATTCAAAATGATGAAGAATCCACACACAGAGGTTCGATTCCAGGTCATGTAGTCATCAATCGTGATCGAGAAGTCGCCGATCGTAATATATTCAATGATTACTTTGCTGGAATTCAAAGATATAATGAAGCAATGTTTCGAAGACGATTTCGAATGTCTCGAAACTTGTTCATTCGTATCGTAGATGAGGTAAAAAGTCATGATTCTTATTTCGTTCAACGAGCAGATAGTATGGGGCGGCTTGGTCTATCAACTCTGTAAAAAATAACAGCCGCATTGCGAATGCTAGCATATTCTTTATCCACGGATGCTACTGATGAATATATCAAAATTGAAGAATCTACTGCAATTGTGTGTATGCAACGGTTTTGTCGTGCTGTAGTGGAAGTTTTTGCAGAACGATACTTGAGATCACCTACTTCCGATGATATTGCCAGACTACTCTACATAGGTGAACAACGAGGATTCCCAGGGATGTTGGGAAGTCTCGACTGTATGCACTGGAAGTGGAAAAATTACCCAACGGCTTGGGCAGACCAATATGCAGGTCGTAGTGGTTCTCCGACAATCATTTTAGAAGCAGTAGCTGATTATGATCTTTGGATATGACATGCATATTTTGGAATGCCCATAACAAATAATGATATAAATGTTTTGGAGGCGTCTGGTTTATTCTCCAAACTTGCACAAGGTATTGCTCCTACTTCTTAATACAAAATTGGAGGAAAAGAATATGATATGGGATATTACTTAGCTGATGGTATTTATCCGAAATGGTCAACTATTGTGCAAAGCATTCATGATCCACGCGGACCAAAAAAGAAATATTTCGCAATGAAGCAAGAATCCTGTAGAAAAGACGTTGAGCGTGCATTTGGAGTTATTCAATCACGATTTGCTATTGTGGCATCCCCGGAACGTGGTTGGAAGAAATGTCATTTACATGACATAATGTCATCATGTATCATAATGCACAACATGATTATCGAAGATGAACGCAACCTCAGTGCACCCATTCAAGATGCGAGAGAAACACCTGCTCCAGAAGTAGAAATGATTGTCGATGAGAATATGAAGTTCCAAGAATTTCTCAGTCGATATAAAAAAAATAAAAGACAAAGATACTCACTACGCACTGCGAAATGCTTTAATTGAGCATTTGTGGGATGAATATAGTAGTTCAAATGTTTGACAGTTGTACTCGAACGGTCTAAGCATTTATGTTTGAAATTATATTTGTATTATGCTTATAATTTGTATGTCTTATATTTGATGTTGTATTCGTTTTGTATTCGTGGTATGTTTGAAGTTGTATCCATTTTGTGGTCGTCTTAGGTTTGAAATCGTACCCATATTTATCAATTTTAATCATTTCATATATTATTTGTATTATCTGTAATTAATTTATATAATAATAGTTAAATCATAAAATTAAAATTAATATTTATATTTATTAACAATAAAATAAATTTTAATTAATAAAAATATTAATTATATAATTTGTAAAAATATTTATTAACGTTAAAATATTTATTTTTTAAAAAATATTAATTATATAATTTGTAAAAATATGTTGAATAAAATTAATTAATATAATTGAAATAAAAAGAATATTTCGAGAATATTTTTTTTAGTGTAAGATTTTGTGTAAATGGATTGGAGATGGATATTGTGTTTGGTGCAGAAATTGCATTATTTTAGTGCAAAACTTGCACCAAAATGGTGCGCAGGGTTGGAGATGGTTTTACATTTTCTATCAAATTTACTTTTCATTACGGATTTATGTACACAATGTTCTTCGTCATTTTTTCTGGTGTTTTTCTATCAAGTAAACGTGCTTCTAACCGTGTGTAGTTTGTGTTCGAACTTAAGACACATTATTTCTGGTTGTCGATTAACATGTGCCTTTTTTTTGCATTATAATTATAATATATTGTTGTTTACACTCAACCAAAATCCTAGCTCCGCCTCTGTTCGTACTCACTTATTTTTAGAGGTTACAAACAATACCTAAATTTCATAAGTGTGTAATATGACCTAAATAATTTTCTAACATATTTTAAAATTAATATCATCAATGCGTGCACGCACACACATGTATATTAATATATACATACACATCGATTACTATACCCCATGGAAATTAATTGTTTCCATTCAGGGTAGATATTAAATCAAAAGTCTATTGATGAATAAATGGAACGTGGCGTGCTCTCTCTTCTATAGTTCGGGATCTAGATGAAATATTATAGTTATCATATCAGATATCGTTTAGTTTGAGATATTGTATAAGTAATATATAGATAAGTAGTATAATGTAATAAAAAAATAAATAAGTAATGATAGTTAAAATTGTATTGAATTTGATTGATAGATTATGATTTATTTGATTTGATTGATTAAATTTTATATAAAAATGTTAAATGACTATTTTGTCCTTTTAACAATAAATAAAATAAAAATTATATTATTTATAAGGGGTAATATAGTAATTTGAATTCAATGATTTGATTGATGTGAGATAAATAATTAATGATTTGATTGATGTAAAATAAATAGTTAATATATAGATAAATAATATGATGAGAAGAACGTGAATAGGATGTGATGAGTTATACATATATTAGTAATACGGTGAACAGAACGGTGCCTCAGAGTCCAATATCATTAAAGACGTTGTGTTATGACTAGGTGTGATAAAAAAAATTATTATAGTTATCATATCAGAGTCCAATATCATTAAAGACGTTGTGTTAAATGTGGGATCCATTTTTTTTAGTGGACCTCGCGCGTATTGATAAATGAGGACCCTTAGATCTATCATGAGAGTAATGTCTGTATAGGTAGGTTGAAATGAACCATGACTAGGTGTGATCAAAAAATTTTATTAGTTGCTCGGATGTTCTGAATTGAATTGCACTGTATCGTTTTTTTTTTTTTTGTTTTTTTTCTATAAATGAGATTAAAAATAATAATCATAAACAACACCGTATAAATGGAGCGGCAATTTTTTTTTGGCAAAAACCGCACCAAACTATCCCGCCTAAACCGTTTGTCATAGTAATTAACCTGTAGTTATTTATTTGTAAAATACAATTAACTAAAAAAATCATCATTCGCTCTTAAAAACAATTCTCATATTATTCCTAAACAGTAAATATTATTCAACATATTCTGGTATTTATTAGAGAATTTTTAAATTTTATTGTGAATATTTTGTTCTATAAAAAAATTACATCATAATGCAAATGTTATTTTTGTTGTAAATGTCTTGTTGTAATCAATTATTAACTTGATTTTAAATCTTGATTATTGTTTTAGCTAGTTTTAATTTTCTACGATTTGAACTATATTTTATATTTAAAAGAATTTTTTATTGTTTTCAAATCAATTAATTTAATATTTTTCATTCTATTTTATATTTGAAAAAAAAAATCGCAAACCGACCATCATAGACGCAAAACCGTAATACTAATTTTAAATAATGTGAAACCAAGATTTTTTTCTAACGACTAAAAAACCGTCATGAAAATTTGGTTTTAATATTTTTTTTAAAAAAAACCGCAAAATCGCATCGTGGGCATCCCTCATCACGAGACTTTAAATCAAATAGGGTGCATGGGTTGAGAGTTGAAATTCACATTCGTGAAATTACGACGATGCTTTAACCCAACAGTTTTTAGCATGACATGTTGCTATAAGCTTAGAACTTATAAGGTAGAACCATGAGAAACATCGAGCCACCTTAAAGGAAATATTGTTAAAATGGTCCTGTAAGTTTGCTCATTTTGTGTTTTGGTCTTGTAAGTATTTAATTTTGGATTTTGGTCCTATAAGTTAAGTTATAATTGGTTTTTAGTCTTTTTTTTCATAGAATGCTGACGTGACATCAGAAAATACTTACGTGACAGCTAAAAATGCTTAAGTGACATTGAAAAATGATGATGTGTCTGTAGTGACATCAAAAATTAAATGTTATGTTTTCAAAACCGAACTGTAACGACCGGTTCGACCAGGAACCGATCACTGATTTGATCCGATACACTTCCAAAAACCATTTTAATAGTTGAACTGGCAGAATTGATTAAGAACCGAAAAATTGGTTTTTTGATTTTTTTAAAAAATTATTTTTTTATTTTAAAACCTTAATTTAATATTTTATTATATATACATGATTATTTAAAAATTTTTTCTTCGTTAAAAATATTATTTATTAATATTAGAGTTTATAATTTTTTTGAATATATTTATATAATTATTTAATTTTCAAACTATGGTAAATATATTTTTTTTCTATTTATAAACATTTTTTAAGTTTTTATAATTTAAAATATATTATTAATTATATTATATTATATAAACGATGTTTCGATCCGACCGTCCAGTTAAAAAAGTTCAACCAGTTTGATCGTTTTTTTAAGTTAGATCGGTTTGATCATTGGTTCGATTATAAAAACATTGTTTAAATGAAAAAGGACTAAAAACCAAAATATAACTAAACTTACAGGACCAAAACACAAAATTGAATACTTACAAAACAATCAAATTTACAAGACTATTTTGACTATTATCTCCACCTCAAAAGAGTAAGAGGTTTTGAACTTGAACGCTAACTCGGGCATTTTAGAGCGAAAATCAGATCATATGCAGAACGATGAGCACCTATATAAAACGTAGACAAATAATAGAATCATGTATCATTTCATATTATGAGTATAATATGATGGTAGAAAAATATCAGTACGAGTTGTTGAATCATGTTATTATTAACGAATGAAATTTTTTAAGGAAATAACTTTTTGGTCCGATAATTTGACTGTTTTTTGGTTTTAATCCACTAGTTTTCGATTTTTGGTCTTAGTTTTAACTATAATTGGGTCCATTTGCCACTTAAATGTTCAATTTTCGTCAAAAACATCAATTACAAGATTGATAAAATATATTTTAGTGCCACGTACAATCATTGAATAGTTCCATAAAATGAATAAAACTTATAAATTTTGTTCGATAGGTCTAATTTTTTTTAAATGCTATCATTTCAATGAATCCATTTAGGATAAATTTGAATAGCTAGAATCTGATCAACCAGAAAATTAGTTGGGGGATAATTAATGCTATTTATTTATAGAAAGTGACTAATTTAACCTTAATTATTGAGAGCTTAATCATCTTTCATCAAATGACACATGTCATTTTTTTATTATTTATTGTTCTTGTTTTTTTTTCAACTCCTTGGGACTTTAAATTTTTTTCATTTATTTTCTCATCATTTTCGGTTTTTAAAGAAAAAAATTCTTGTAATACATTTTGTTTTTTTTTTTTTTTAATTTTCTCTTCTTTATTTGGTTTTCTTATCACTTTTTTTATACATACTTATTCTCACAAATTATAGAACTAACAAAGATATTATTTATTAATTTATTATAAATAATGAAAACATTAATTATATAGTAAAAAAACATATTTTTTTGGTAACTTACCATTATAAATTATATATATTAAAAATTTATAACAAATTTTCAATTTCATATATTAAAAATCATTGTAATATATTAATGACTAAGAAATGTTATGATAAATTAAAAAATATCAAATTGAATTCATAAGTTAATAAAACTCAAAGTTAAAGCTGATATTTATTCTTAACTATAACATATTTATATTCGGCTATACTTAAAAAGTCAGATAATATTTTAAGATTAAGACAAATGGATAAGTAATGTTACATGTCCCTTGTCAGAATCCCCTAGCACTCACCGCATGTACTGTTATAAGAAACTATAAGTACTGTCACGTGTTATTAGCTGCAACTTTTAGCGCGTTCAAAGACAATTTCTTATTTAATTTTATAATTATGATAAAACGAATAAACTGCATAATGTATTTCAATTATGATTTTGTTATTTAATCATATAATAAAATTATTGTGATTAATAATATGTTATTGTAGGAATAATACTATTGTTAACAAATCAATAAATTCAACTAACAATTTCGTTTTTAACTTTGGTTTCATAATTTAATAGTTTAGAGATCTCAAAAAATAGCAAATATAACAACGATAAAAGTATTATAGCTAGTAAACTCTGAACAACTTAAATATTTTTTTAATAAAAGTATTATAACTAGTAAACTCTGAACAATTTAAATATTATAGCTAGTAAACTCTGAACAACTTAAATATTTTTTTAAACATTGTTTACTTGACAATGTTGAGTCATATTGGTTTAGTAATCCAACATTAATCAAATCCAATCAAATATTTACTTACTATTATTTATCCATAGAATAACTTTATTAAAATAATATAGTTTCTTTATTAATATTTATTAATTATAATTAATAAAAAATTAAAATCGATATTTATAATCAACGTTTTAATAACCGGACCGGTAATCAAACCGGTCTACCTAAAAAAACGGTACAACCAGTCGGACCGTTTTAACTTTTAACCGGACGATCGAACCGAAAAACCGTTTATACAATATAATATAATAAATAATATATTTTGAGTTTTACAAACTACAAAATATATATAAGTAGACAAAAAAATATATATTTGTCATAGTTTGAAAGCTAAATAAATATGTAAATATATTCAAAATATCAATTATAGTTCTAAATTATTTAAATAAAAAATTATTTATTTTTAAAAAAACCAATAATTATTAAAATAATTTATTTAATGAAGTATAAATTTCAAAAAATCATTTATATATATAAAAATATTAAATTTAAAATTTTAAAAATAAAAAAAAAATAATTTTAAAAAAATTCGAAAAACCGATTCAACCGGCAGGTTGAATCGGTTTTCCGGTTATTGACCGGTCCAATCGGTTCTTGATCGGTTTTGATCGGTTCTGATCGGTTGGACCGATTTTCCAATTTTTTGTGAAGTTTCGGACCGGTCCGGCGAACAGTTTCCGGTCGAACCGGCTGGTCCGGTCCGGTTCTGAAAATAGTGTTTATAACTTTATCTCTAATTTAATTAATAAAAATTAATAAACATGATATTATTTATCAATCATTATTCCATATACATCTTAAATAGTTTAATAAGCACATTTTTCGCCCCTTTGTTTGATCAATCTAATCCAATTTTTCTCAACCAACAAGTAATACAATTTCTTTCTAACTCATTTAATTAACTTATAAAAAATAATCTCAATAAATCGATTATTCAATGTATACCAACAATTGATACCAGTAAATTATATTTAAATTTTGAAAAACAAAACAAATTAAAATAAAATAAAATCATATTAAATATTGATTTGTGTTAACATGCATAAGTAACTGATGTCAACGTACACCACAAGTTATCTGTACTAGTAATATTATAAGTATACAAGTTGTATAAATTATCTCGAATTAATATCTACCTCGTGATTAATTGAATAACTGATATTAGTGATCTATTTAATATCACCTAACATTATATACATGTGAATTATTTCAAAAATAAATTGATAAAACATTTTTAATCGAGTTACATGTAAGAGCAAAATGAATGAATAAAATTACCTGCTTTAATAACAACAAATGGTAATAACAATGCACTTGATTTTTTTTTTTTGCTTCAGATAAAAATATTTTATTGTTTTTTTTCTAAAACGAATAAAATAAAATACATATAGTGTTTTTTTGTTATAATTTAATATTATATTTTAATACTTGCACAAATGCTAAGATTTGATGAAAAAGGGGTTTTCTTAAAAAAGTTTATATTTAAAAATAGAAATATTGATATTGTAGTAACCCAGAAACCATTTTAAGATAATAATATGTTAAACATGATTAAGGGTTGGTATTTAACCAATTTCGGAGTGTTATTGGACTTCAGAAGTAAAATTTGGGCTTTTTAATTTTGGGCCGGATAGTAAGCTCCGATCCCAGATAGTAAGCTCCGATCCTGGATAGTAAGCTCCGATCGGAACGGAAGCTCCGATCCTGGAACGGAAGTTCCGATCCCCAGCTGCCAGAAATGATCGATGACTCAGTCGCAAGTTTTGACAAGTGTTTATCATAGAGCAGATCGGAAGCTCCGATCGTAGATCAGAAGTTCCGATCCTGGCGTGGCAGACATGCACGCAATGATCTGGATCGGAAGCTCCGATCCCGAAATCGGAAGTTCCGATCCTGGCCGAGAAATTTGGCTATAAATAGGGCCGTTCAGAGTTCATTTTCAATTACGAATTTCCGAGTTTCCTTCTTCAGTTATATAGTGTGAGATATACACTTGAGGGCCCTATCGGTTATAATAGAGGTTCTGGAATAACCAAGATGTGGTTATAGTCATCCGGGACTAGCGACTCCAAAGGGCTAACTACGGACGAAGGTATGGTTCGGGAATCTATTTAAGTTTTGGGAGTACTTATTAGTTTAGTTAAGGCTTATAGAATTTATGTAGTGATACGGTGAACTTTTGAATATAGGCTTGGAACCTAGGATCCTATTATACTTGAACTAGCCTAGAGGTATGTACACATTGACTGAGATTGCCAGCGAGTATACATGTTTATATGTTGCATTTATTTGGCATTATTATATGGCATGATGTATGCTTTACCATCTTCTATACTCATATGTCATGTGCATATACACGTTGAGCCTATACCTTGTTATACCTGATTATAGAGCCGCTCAGCTCTATACTCGATAGTCTGTCACTGAGAGTACCGCGACGGCGGGGGCATTTATGTCTTTCTACTCTGGTGTACTAGACGAGTGTGGTTGCACCCAGAGGTTGATCCGTGCGGTGGCAGCACTCATATGGCGCCGGTTCTGAGCATGACTTTTCAGATGATCTTTTACCAGTCATCATGTTGCATGCACTATATACATATGTTTACTCATGTCTATGTACTGGGCGTAGCGCTCACGTCCTAGTTGTTATCTTGGACACCCTATTCCATGGGGCAGGTCACAGGATGGACGGAACTGGTAGTTCAAGGCAGGACTAGGGAGCAGGAGCTTTGAAAGTTTTTATACAGCATGATTTATTAGCTGTATAATGTTTATTTTTAAGAATTTTGATATGGTTGTATCACTACAGATTTAATCCTGGATTATATTACTAAGCTGATATGTAAATTATGGTTAAGTTTCCGCACGTTTTTACTCTGTTAAGTATTTTGCTGTATTAAGTTTAATGCATGCTATTAGTTGCCAGTTAGTAGGTGATTCCATGCAGGGTCACTACATTTTTGGTATCAGAGCATGCATAGATTTTGGGATTAGTACTTGGGATTTAGTTTAGTCTTGAGTCATTCTTGCGCATTTGGGATTTTAATGTGCAATTCTTTTCAGGATATGGCTGACGAGAGTCACGGTAGTGTTGGCCAGGAAAGTGGTCATCATCATCGTCGCCATCATCATCAGGATGATCAACATCGTCCTCATGAGGGTCGACGTTGCTATACTATTAATAAGTTTATGCAGGTAGGACCGAAACCCTTAGTGGGAGGCGAGAATCCTGAACAAACTAGAAGCTGGATGTCTAAACTTGAGAGCACGTTCTGAGCTTTCGAGTGTACTGAGGAGCAGAAACTGGAAGTTCTAGAATTTGTTCTAGAAGATAGAGCACGTTTTTGGTGGGATGCCAAGGTTGCTCAGGCACGTACTGAGAGAGGACAGGTGACTTGGGGGGATTTCTGTCGGGAGTTTCAGAAATTGTATTTTCCTCCGGCTGTTCGCCAAGCACGATCTATGGAGTTGCTTACTTTGAGGCAAGGATCAATGACTATTGATCAGTATCAGCAGCGATTTCTTGATCTGCTACCTTTCAGTCCCCATATTAATGCGAGTGATGCGTCGAAGTATGATATCTTTCTGCAAGGCCTGAACCAAGATATCTACTCTCAGGTTGTCGTCTGTGATGACCCGGTATCTTATGAGACTTTGGTGAACCGTTGCCGTCTTGTGGAGACCAGCAACAGGCGTGGACAGTTGATGATGTCAGCACAGCCTAGTGGATTTGTTGGGCCTCGAGCTCAATCTGTTGTGCCATCTGTACCTACGTTTTCTTCTACTCCTACTACTTCGTCTGGTTCTCGTGGTTCATGAGGTACTTTCCGCTTTGGGAAGAAGAAGAATAAGGAGGAGTTTTGTAGCCACTGTGGTGGGAAGCATCCTGCAGCTTCATGTCGGAGAGCTACAGGGGCGTGTTATATTTGTGGTCAGTAGGGACATCTGCGGAGAGATTGTCCTCAGCGTATGAGTTATGCTAGTGGATCGGGATCCCAGGTTGGATCTCAGGCTTCTACTTTTCCACGTCAGCAGCCAGCACCACAGAGTTCTTCTGGTTTTCGTCCCCAGACTCAAGGGCAGGTGTTTGCTCTGTCTCAGGAGCAGGCTACTGAGGGAAGCGATCGCATGTTGGCAGGTAACTTCTTGTTATGTGATATTTCTGCACTTGTATTAATTGATACTGGAGCATCGCATTCCTTTATTTCTAGTCGCTTTGTTAAGAGACATAGATTACCTTACGTATCATTAGATATGGATTTAGTTGTATCTACTCCGTTGGAGCAGGAGGTAGTAACTAAGCGTCTAGTGATGGGTTGCCTTCTGGAATTTGAGGGTAATGTGTTATCGGCTAATTTGATGATATTAGCGATGACGGATTTTGATTTTATTTTGGGAATAGATATGCTGACTTTGTATCACGCTACTGTGGATTGTTATCAGCGTCTGGTACAGTTTCATCCCGTTGAGGGTGATAGCTGGTACTTTTATGGTGAGGGTGCGCGACCTCCGATGCCACTTGTTTCGGCTCTGAAGGCATGTCATGTCTTGGAGTCAGGTGGGGAGGGCTACCTCATCTATGCAGTTGATATGTCCATGAGTAGTACGGGTATTGATCAGCTACCGGTTGTCAGCGAGTTTCCTGACGTATTCCCTGATGAGATTCCTGGTTTTCCTCCGGTTCGAGAGGTTGAATTTGGTATTGATCTAGTACCAGGAACTACGCCTATATCTCGAGCACCTTATCGTCTGGCACCGTCAGAGATGAGGGAATTGAAACAGCAGTTGCAAGATCTGCTTGATAAGGGATATATTCGTCCGAGTGTTTTTCCGTGGGGAGCACCTATTTTGTTTGTCAAGAAGAAGGATGGATCGATGCGATTATGTATTGATTACAGGCAGTTGAATCATGTCACCATCAAGAATAAGTATCCTTTGCCGCGAATTGATGATCTGTTCGATCAACTACAGGGTACTTCTGTTTATTCAAAGATAGATATGAGATCTGGATACCATCAGATGCGGGTACGAGACTCAGATATATCTACGACTGCTTTCAGGACCAGATACGTGCATTATGAGTTTCTGGTGATGCCATTCGGTTTGACGAATGCACCGGCAGTCTTTATGAATCTGATGAATCAGGTATTTCGAGATTATCTGGATAGATTTGTCATCGTCTTTATAGATGATATTCTTGTTTATTCTCATGACAAGGATGAGCATGCACAACATTTGAGGATTGTTCTACAGACGTTACGAGATAAGCAGCTATATGCGAAATTGAGCAAGTGTGAATTCTGGCTTGATCGGGTAGTATTTCTCGGTCATGTGATTTCAAGTGAAGGGATATCTGTTGATCCTAGTAAGATAGAGGCAGTGCTGAACTGGTCTCGTCCGACAACGGTTGCTGAGATTCATAGTTTCTTGGGTCTAGCGGGATATTACCGTCGGTTCATCGAGAATTTTTCACAGTTGGCCAGGCCTTTGACTCAGCTTACTCGGAAAGATGTTACCTTCATTTGGTCCTCGGATTGTGAGGAGTCGTTTCACGAGCTGCGTAGACGTCTTACTACTGCACCTGTGCTAGCTCTACCTTCTGGATCAGGAGGTTATGTTGTTTATACTGATGCCTCTGGTCAGGGGTTGGGATGTGTGTTGACAAAGCATGGACATGTTATTGCATATGCTTCTCGACAGTTGAAGACGCATGAGAATAACTATCCAGTGCATGATCTCGAGTTAGCCGCCATTGTATTTGCGCTCAAGATTTGGAGACATTATCTTTATGGCGAGAAATTTGAGATATTTACGGATCACAAGAGTTTGAAGTATTTATTCACTCAGGCAGAGTTGAATATGCGACAGAGACGCTGGATGGATCTTCTGAAGGATTATGATTGTGAAATCAAATATCATCCAGGTTCTGCTAATCTTACTGCTGATGCCTTGAGTCGGCAGGTGAGATTGTCTGCACTTCAGACTAATGAAATATCTCATATGATTCAAGAGTGCTGTTCATTGAGTTTTACGCTCAAGCACAAGAAAGGGAGGAATGAGATTCGTTTGTATACTATTCTATCTGAGCCAGCATTGTATTCTCATATCAGAGATGCTCAGATATTTGATGTTAAGACTCAGCGATTGGCACGTCTAGCCAATGGAGTTAATACATCTGGATTCCATTTTCAGGCAGATGGTTTATTGTGCCTATCCAATAGAGTGGTTGTACCTAATGTTGCGGAGCTCAGGAATGATATTCTATCTCAAGCTCACAGGAGTCGATTATCAGTTCATCCTGGAAGTATGAAAATGTATAAGGACTTGCGAACTAGATTCTGGTGGAAGGGGATGAAGCGAAGTGTGTATCAATTTGTTTCGAGATGTTTGGTTTGTCAACAAGTCAAGGCTGAACATCGACGACCAGGTGGATTACTGCAGAATCTTGAGATTCCCGAATGGAAGTGGGAGCACGTAACTATGGATTTTGTCACCCACTTACCTATGACGTCACGTCAGTGTGATGCTATCTGAGTCGTTGTTGACCGTTTGATGAAATCAGCACACTTTATTCCTTATAACCGGGAGTATTCTTATGATCGCATGGCACGCTTATATATCCAGGAGATTGTGCGATTACATGGGATTCCAGTTAGTATTGTTAGTGATAGAGATCCGCGATTTACTTCACGTTTTTGGGGTAGTTTTCAGCAGGCGTTGGGTACCACTCTGAGTTTGAGCACTGCGTATCATCCGGAGACTGATGGGCAGTCAGAGCGCACTATTCGTACGCTGGAGGATATGATACGTTCTTCTGTCATGGACTTTGGTTTATCTTGGCAGGATCAGTTACCTTTGATTGAATTTGCCTACAATAACAGTTATCATCGTAGTATTGATATGACACCTTTCGAGGCATTGTATGGTCGACGGTGTCGTAGTCCGTTATTCAGGGATGAAGTCGGGGAACGTCAAGTCGAGGGTCCTGAATTGGTGCAGCAGATTGTAGACAAGGTAGATTTGATCAAGCATAGGATCAAAGTTGCTCAAGATAGACAAGCAAGTTATGCGAATATTCGCCGCAGGCCACTTCAGTTTGAGCCTGGTGAATATGTTTTTCTACGAGTATCACCTTTCAGGAAGGTGATGAGATTCGGTGTGCTTATCGTTTGGCTTTACCGCCATCTATTTCCAGTATACACAATGTTTTTCATGTGTCGTTGCTTCGACAGTACATAGCTGATGAATCTCATGTGATTCAGTCTACTGATATTCAGCTAGAGCCAGATCTGTCTTTTGTTGAACGACCAATCTGTATCCTAGACAGAAAGGAGAAAGTTCTTCGGAACAAGACTATACCACTTGTGATGGTACAGTGGCAGCGCCGAGGCGTTGAAGAAGCAACTTGGGAAACTGAGAGTCGTATGCGAGCAGAATATCCTGAGTTGTTTGCTTTGTATTTTTGATTACCATGTAAGATGTAATTACCGTTGTTGTAATAAGACATGATTTGATGTTTCATATTGTTATCTTGATTTGTCTTTAGATGTTATTTCGCGGATGAAATATCTAAAGGTGGGGAGAATGTAGTAACCCAGAAACCATTTTAAGATAATAATATGTTAAACATGATTAAGGGTTGGTATTTAACCAATTTCGGAGTGTTATTGGACTTCAGAAGTAAAATTTGGGCTTTTTAATTTTGGGCCGGATAGTAAGCTCCGATCCTGGATAGTAAGCTCCGATCCTGGATAGTAAGCTCCGATCGGAACGGAAGCTCCGATCCTGGAACGGAAGTTCCGATCCCCAGCTGCCAGAAATGATCGATGACTCAGTCGCGAGTTTTGACAAGTGTTGATCATAGAGCAGATCGGAAGCTCCGATCGTAGATCGGAAGTTCCGATCCTGGCGTGGCAGACATGCACGCAATGATCTGGATCGGAAGCTCCGATCCCGAAATCGGAAGTTCCGATCCTGGCCGAGAAATTTGGCTATAAATAGGGCCGTTCAGAGTTCATTTTCAATTACGAATTCCCGAGTTTCCTTCTTCAGTTATATAGTGTGAGATATACACTTGAGGGCCCTATCGGTTATAATAGAGGTTCTGGAATAACCAAGATGTGGTTATAGTCATCCGGGACTAGCGACTCCAAAGGGCTAACTACGGACGAAGGTATGGTCCGGGAATCTATTTAAGTTTTGGGAGTACTTATTAGTTTAGTTAAGGCTTATAGAATTTATGTAGTGATACGGTGAACTTTTGAATATAGGCTTGGAACCTAGGATCCTATTATACTTGAACTAGCCTAGAGGTACGTACACATTGACTGAGATTGTCAGTGAGTATACATGTTTATATGTTGCATTTATTTGGCATTATTATATGGCATGATGTATGCTTTACTGTCTTCTATACTCACATGTCATGTGCATATACACATTGAGCCTATACCTTGTTATACCTGATTATAGAGCCGCTCAGCTCTATACTCGATAGTCTGTCACTGAGAGTACCGCGACGGCGGGGGCATTTATATCTGTCTACTCTGGTGTACTAGACGAGTGTGGTTGCACCCAGAGGTTGATCCGTGCGGTGGCATCACTCATATGGCGCCGGTTCTGAGCATGACTTTTCAGATGATCTTTTACCAGTCATCATGTTGCATGCACTATATACATATGTTTACTCATGTCTATGTACTGGGCATAGCACTCACGTCCTAGTTGTTATCTTGGACACCCTATTCCATGGGGCAGGTCGCAGGATGGACGGAACTGGTAGTTCAAGGCAGGACTAGGGAGCAGGAGCTTTGAAAGTTTTTATACAACATGATTTATTAGCTGTATAATGTTTATTTTTAAGAATTTCGATATGGTTGTATCACTACAGATTTAAGCCTGGATTATATTACTAAGCTGATATGTAAATTATGGTTAAGTTTCCGCACGTTTTTACTCTGTTAAGTATTTTGCTGTATTAAGTTTAATGCATGCTATTAGTTGCCAGTTAGTAGGTGATTCCATGCAGGGTCACTACAAATATCCATAATTAAATATTTCTTATAATAAGTTATTTTTTTATAATATTTTATCAAGCTGAATTCGAACTAATTTAGCTAAAAAATTTACTACCTTAAAATTTAATCAATATGCATTTATCTTTTATTTAATAAAAATTATGAATATTGCACATACAAATATATTTTAAAAAACATATATGTTTATAGTGTTATATTTTTTAAATAAAATAAATTTCTTTAAATCAACGATTTTTATTATATATCAATATTTCATAAATACTAGATACTCTTGGATTATAATAAAAACAAGAAGTGAAAAAAAATTAGTGGTTATTTTGAGTAATAGTTAATATAAAATATTAATTTATTAAATTTAAATTTGTAGGACAAAGTGTAGGAGATGATTGGATGTCTTTTCAACTAATTTCTTAGAAATGCAATCAATTAATGTGGTGAGAGATAAATTTCAAATTTAAATATAATAATAAGTGAAAAGGTTATATAATTGCCTCGTAAAATATGATATTACATGGATATCCTTAATAATGAGCCTCAAAATTACCAACAACTCCATTTAGTTGGCCAGATTCTGGCCATTTAGCAATGTCCATTGATTTAACTCCAAAATCACGATTTATTTTTTTTGGAACATTAACTTTATTCATTATCAAATCAATGTTTTCTTACGAAAAAAGAAATGAACACTCCATTGTTAGATGAGCCAAATTAAACAACATTTGAAAGTTATTGTTTATATATATATATATATATAAAAACAAGAAAGTATGCTAAAAAAAGAAAAAAACAAGCATTTTCCCCCCAAAGCCCATTACTAAATATAGAAAATTTCATAATCTTTGTATTGTAAATATCTTAGCCCTTAATGCATAAAATATTATGAGATAACAATGAATCAAAATTTTTGCCGTTAAAAATAAGATAAGTCATTCGTAGATAACAATAAATTTAATTAATGAATTTAAAAAAACAATAGATTCATTTAAGTATTATATTAACAGATAATGTTGAATTCATCCCGGTAAAGCAGATTCATTAAATATTATATTAATGTTAAATATCCAACGGTAGATATGGAAAAATATTTAAAAGAAAAGAAGTTTCGAAAAAACAATATATTTAAATTATGGATTTAAAGAAGAAAAGCAATAAATTCATTTCATCTAGATAATGTTAAACATCCAATGGCACATATGAAAAAATATTTAGAGCCCGTTTGGATTTTGTAGAGATTTTTTAAAATAAATGCTTTTAAAAGCTACAATTTTTTGCTTTTAAAAAAGCTATAATTTTGACTTAAAAAGTGTTTATTTAAGCATTTTTTTGGTCAACCAAACACCTTGTGTAACACCCGGTATTTTAAATACGTAAATCCGCATGCATAATTAGGGTATTTAATTATTTAAATTTGTGATTTATGGGTTAAATAATTATGTGAATTATTAGTGCATGATTTAATTTATTTTTAAGCATTTAACCCATAATTAATGATTTCTATGATTTTTAGTATTTTAATTATTTTATCGCGTAGACGGGACCGTGGACGGACGAGATGACAACTTTCTAGCCAATTAATTTCATGAGCCTTTTTAGAGCCCTAAAATATTATTTTGAGTTTTATTACCTCAAAATTTTTAGTATTTAATTTTATATAATTTTAGGAGTCCATTTTATTCAAAATAAGCCAAAATATTGACTTTTTAGTATTTTTAAAATTTCATTAATTTGATATTTCGGGATTTTAATATATTTAAGTTATTTATCAGATTATTAAACTTTATATAGATTTTTAAGTGGTATAATTTTTATAATTAAAACCTTTTTAATTATATTTAACTATCCTATACTTTAATTTAATTAAACCCTAAACCTAATATACCTAACCTCACGTATTCAAGCCCCAGCCGACACCCCACTCTCCTCCATCACCCTCTTCATCGTTCCAGACATCCCCAAGACTCCATAGCTCAATTTTCTTAAAGCTTCGAAGGTGTGTTCGTCCCGTCGTCCCGGAATCGTTCCACGCTCGTTTTTCTCTTCGTTTCCGGTGAAAGGCATGATTTCCTTCTATATTTTTCGTGCCTATCAGATATATTAGTGTGTGTATTGAGTATGCATCAAAAACATTGAAGAATTTTCAGAAAACAAATTTATTGTGGTTGTATGCGCATGTCTCTTGTTTTGGGTTGATCATGTCCACGTTTTTCCTAGCCATGGATGTTCTAGCTGCTGGTAAGGGTCCCTAGGGTGTCTAGGGTGAGTCTAGGCTCGATTGGCTTGGTTGGTTCAAGCCAAAAGAGCCCAAAAACCGAGAGGTTGCAGATCGGGTTCCATGGGCATGCAGTGTAGGGTTTGTTGGAAGAGGCTTCGGCTGCTGTGCTTGGGGCTGCATGGGGTCGGGGTTGTGACCAGGTTAGGACCGCCCAGACATGGGCTACGTCTGGGCGGCGAAGCTCCGGCCAGGGGCGGCCGGAGCACGGCGGCAGCAGCCCTAGAAGGGCTGCTGCTCGCGGGCGGATAGATTAGGGAAGGGGTAGGGCAGTTCGGGTTTTAGGGTTTGAAGGGTCCGGGTCGGGTCAGTCTAGTCTTGGGTCAAGTTAGTTGGGTCCGGGTCCGGGTTGAGTTAGTTGGGCTCGGGTATTTTTGTTTTTTAAGTTTTAAGTTTAATTAAAGGTTTAATGGGCCTAATTAAATCTTAAAATTTTATTGGGCTCCATTTAATTATTTTGGGTTGATTTCAATTATTTGGGCTTAAATTGATTTAATTAAGTGAGTCCAATAATTTTCATGGGCTTTAGGGCCTGTGAAATTTATTGGGCCAGTCTTTGGGCTTTTGGGCCCATTGGGCCAGAATTGTGTTATGGGACTTTAATTAATTTTATTTGGGCTTAGAAAAATTTTATTGGGCTTAAGTATGTTAATGGGCCAGATTTAAGTAAATGAGCTTGAGTGTTAGGGCCAGCAGTCCAGTACAATCCATGAGAAATTGCATGTGTCCTGATTATATATTTAATTATTTTTATGCATTGAAGTTATTTTAATATGTATATGTTAGTATGAAATTTAATTAAACATATATGAAGGACACACATTTTATTTAAGTACATGCATTCATGAAATAATTTTATGTATGATTACATGTTTAAAGTTGAGCAATAAGAAAATATTTTATGTTGGAAGTTGAAGTAGTGTGACAATTTGAGATTTGAGGGGGATTCGTCCCCATATGTGAACTATTGAAGGGCAGTTTACTGCCAATTTAAGAGGTGATTCGTCACCGCCACGTACGTTGGTTTCCACGTTGATCAGTATTTAATGTATGATTTAAGGTTACACTATGGATACAACCATGCAATGTTAGAAAATAAATTGCTCAACAATATTTATGTATTATGTTATTTAAGTTAATTTAAGTTATGATATGTTATGATATTTTTTTTAAGCATGCTCATTCATGTATATGTTATGTATTAGTAGTAAATTGATTTAAATTATTTTAAACCCTTGTTATGTTAGCATGTTGGGCCTCTAGGCTCACTACACTGGTATGGTGCAGGTGAGTACGTAGAAGAGGATGTAGTACCCACCGGAGGCGAGGACGTATGAGCAGGCTGGCAGTGATCCCTGTGACCGTGATAGATGTCTGAGTCACATTGCATGTTTTTGATTATGTCAGCATGTTACACATTTTATATTATTTTTCAGTGGTTGTGAGTTTTGAATATTTTATTGAATATTGTCAGTGCATGCAAACTTTAATCATTTTTTCTTATGCAGTATTTTTAATTAAATGTTTGACTCAGATATTTATTTTATTTAAAGAATGCAATTTTTATTTAAGTTATTTATTTATTTATTTTAAATCTTTTTATTTTGTGCGTATATGTGTATGGGCATATATGTACATATTTTATTTAATAAGTATAAAAAAAAAAATTTCCGCATATTTATTTATTTATTAATTATAGAGTTAGGGTCGTTTCAGTTGGTATCAGAGCACGGTCCTTGGAGGGGTCATTACTGCTATGCGAGCTCAGAAATCCACGCTACCGGTCTGTAAGTTTTAAGTGTTTATAGCATGATTTAATTCTTTGGATTTAAGTTAGTATTACTTTTAAACAACTTAGTTATGCATGGCGATTTACGTAAAGAAATATGTGGTGGTGCAGAATGCCTCCCAGACCGATGAACAGACGTGGGGGATCTCCACCTACACCTCCACCTCCACCTCCGCAGAACCCTCTAGCAGCATTGGAGCAGGCCAATGCGAATATGATGGCAGGGATTACTGCTCTGTTAGAGCAACAGGCTACTCGTCCTAGGTTGTCCCATGAGGAGGACGTTGCTGAGAGGTTCCAGAAGAAGGGACCCAAGGAGTTTGTTGGTACCACCGATCCTTTGGTGGCTGAGGGATGGATTCGATCTCTGGAGTCCATCTTTGCTTATATGGGGATCACAGACACCGACATGATGAACTGTGCGACGTACATGCTGAGGGGTGACGCAGCTCTTTGGTGGGAGGGTGCTGCCAGGGGAGTTCTCCTTCCTACACTGACATGGACAGAGTTTAGGCGTATCTTCTACGCCAAGTACTTCACTGAGGATGTGCGCAGTCGCATGATCCGAGAGTTTATGAGTCTCCGTCAGGGGGACAAGACAGTGGTCGAGTATGTGAGACAGTTCGAGAGGGGCTGTCGCTTTGTGCCTCTGATTTCAGATAGTCCACCAGAGAAGTTGAGGCAGTTTGTGGAGGGTTTGAGGGCGGATATCAAGCATGATGTTCGCATGGCAGACGTCCTTACTTATGAGTCTGCAGTCAGTAGAGCCTTGCGTTCCGAGGAAGGTCGGAGAGAGATCCAGAGGGAGCAGCAGGGTAAGAGGCAGTTTCAGGCTGGGTATCAGCGACCACCTTCGCAGCCTCCTGCAAAGAAGCAATTTACAGGGCCGGCTAAGGGCCCGAATCCGCAGCAGAGGCCGCAGCAGCAGAGGCCACAGCAGCAGAGGGGCGGGGCCCCTAATGCCATAGGTTTTCCTACTTGCCCGAAGTGTCAAAAGATGCATTCGGGACCGTGTTTGTTGGGAGCAGGGGTTTGCTATCACTGTAGGGAGCCAGGACATCAGATAGCTAACTGCCCGAGGAAGAAGAACACTGCTGGTAGAGTGTTCGTCATGCAGGCCGAGGAGGTAGATCCAGACACCTCCTTGATCACCGGTATATCTTACCCCTAACATTTTAATAATTTTCCTTTGGTTAAAATTTCGTCTTTATTTTGGAGTTGTTGTTATTTGGGTTATTTAACTGCATGTTAGAATAGGAAGCATGTTTTACTTGTGATTAGAATTAAGAATTAGTAGTGACTCGTTTGGGAAATTTTAGTAGTGGTATGAAATTGTTGGGAATTTTCTGCGTGCAGGGAGAATTCTAGTTGGAGGTAACTCCACGTTTGCGCTGCTAGATTCAGGGGCTACGCATTCGTTTATCTCCCTGGAGTTTATCAGGCGGATAGGCATCACACCTGAGAGTATTGACAGTGGGTATGATGTTACTATGCCGTCAGGGCAGATTATTTCTACCTCGAAGGTCATTCGAGATTTGGAGTTGGAGCTTCAGGGACACTCCATTCGAGCATATGTAGTGGTATTGCCATTGAGTGGCTTCGATCTGATTTTGGGTATGGACTGGTTGACAGTCAATGGAGCTTCGATTGATTTTCATCGGAGATCAGTGTCAGTGAGACCTACAGTAGGCGACCCGTTCACTTTTCATGCATCTCAGAGCAGTGATATTCCTCAGGTAATATCTCTCATTCAGGCGAGGAAGTTGTTGAGACGGGGTTGCCAGGGGTTTCTAGCCAGTATTGTCACGGCCTCAGAACCATCTAGCAGATCTTTGTCAGAGATAGAGGTGGTTCGTGACTTTCCGGATGTCTTTCCGGAGGATGTTGTAGGGATTCCACCAGTGAGAGATGTGGAGTTCAGCATCGAGTTAGTGCCAGACACCGTGCCTATCTCTAAGGCACCGTACAGACTTGCTCCTACCGAGATGAAAGTATTGAAGGAGCAGATTCAGGAGTTGTTAGAGAAAGGCTTTGTTCGTCCTAGCTTTTCTCCGTGGGGAGCTCCGGTGTTATTTGTGAAGAAGAAGGATGGCAGTATGAGACTGTGAATCGATTATCGAAAGCTCAACAGGGTCACAGTGAAGAACAAGTATCCACTGCCGAGGATAGAGGATTTATTTGACCAGTTGCAGGGAGCTTCAGTGTTCTCCAAGATCGATCTGCGATCTGGTTATCATCAGTTGCGTGTTAGAGATGCAGATGTGTCCAAGACTGCTTTTAGGACACGATATGGGCATTACGAGTTCTTAGTGATGCCATTTGGGATGACCAATGCTCCAGCGATTTTCATGGATCTCATGAACCGAGTTTTTCAACCGTATCTAGATCAGTTCATCATAGTCTTTATTGATGATATCTTGATCTATTCTAGGAGCATTGAGGAGCATAGACAGCATCTGCAGACAACCTTGCATACTTTGAGGGAACATCGTTTGTATGCCAAGTTCAGCAAGTGCGAGTTTTGGCTCGAGCAGGTGGCATTTCTTGGCCACATTATTTCGAGAGATGGGATTGCAGTGGATCAGTCTAAGGTTGAGGCAGTGCAGAATTGGGGTATTCCGAAGAATGCTTCAGATATTCGCAGTTTCTTGGGTTTGGCAGGGTATTATAGGAAGTTCATCAAGGGTTTTTCCTCTATTGCAGTACCCTTGACTTCCTTGACCAAGAAGAATGCGAAGTTTATCTGGAGTTTAGACTGTCAGAGGAGCTTCGATCAGCTGAAGGAAGCACTCACTACTGCACCAGTGTTAGCGGTGACAGTACCACATGAGGAGTTAGTAGTGTACACCGACGCGTCTAAACTAGGTTTAGGCGTAGTTCTTATGCAGTGTGGTAAGGTTATTGCGTATGCATCGAGGCAGCTGAAGATTCATGAGCAGAATTATCCGACGCATGACTTGGAGTTGGCAGCAGTGGTTTTCGCTTTGAAAATCTGGAGGCACTATCTGTATGGCGAGAAGTGCAAGATTTTCACAGACCACAAGAGTCTCAAGTACTTCTTCACACAGAAGGAGTTGAACATGAGACAGCGCAGATGGTTGGAGTTGGTGAAGGACTATGAATGTGACATTAGCTACCATCCGGGTAAAGCTAATGTAGTGGCCGATGATTTGAGTCGGAAGTCGTCAGTGGTATCATGTTTGACCGTACAGTTACCACTACAGAGCGAGATTCAGAGATTTGACTTGGAGTGTTATCCGAGTGGTCATGCACCGAGCTTGTCAGTGTTGATGGTGCAGCCAGTTCTGCGAGATCGGATTCGGGATGGACAGTCTACTGATGAGGAGTTGCAGCGATGGAGACAGAGAGATGAGGCCAGGGGTAACCTCTTGTATACAGTGGTGGATGGTATCGTTCAGTAACGTGGTAGGATGTGGGTACCGAACGTCGATCAGTTGAGAGCTGAGATTTTAGCAGAGGCTCACACATCTCCGTACTCCATTCACCCCGAAAGTACGAAGATGTACAAAGATTTTCAGCTATTGTATTGGTGGCCCGGGATGAAGAGTGACATCGGGAGAGTGGTGTCAGAGTGCTTGACTTGTCAGCAAGTCAAGGAAGAGCATCAGCGTCCAGCAGGACTTCTTAGACCTCTTCCTATTCCGGAATGGAAATGGGAGAATATTACGATGGACTTTGTGGTTAGCTTACCGAGGAGTGCCAGAGGTTGCACAGCGATTTGGGTGATTGTGGATAGACTCACCAAGTCAGCTCATTTCTTGCCGGTGAGGACTACTTATTCTTTGACACAGTATGCAGAGCTTTACATCAGAGAGATTGTTAGACTGCATGGCATACCAGTGTCTATTGTGTCAGACAGAGATCCGAGATTCACATCTGCGTTTTGAAAGAGTCTGCACACAGCATTGGAGACTAGGCTTTTGTTCAGCACAACATTTCATCCCCAGACAGATGGTCAGTCTGAGAGGGTGATCCAGGTTCTCGAGGATCTTTTGAGAGCTTGTGTCATTGATTTTCGGGGCTCTTGGGAGACTAGACTGCCATTAGTGGAGTTTACCTATAACAACAGTTTTCAATCGTCTATAGGTATGACTCCTTATGCAGCATTGTATGGGAGGATATGCAGATCTCCTGTGCATTGGGATGAGGTTGGTGAGCGAATTTTACTGGGTCCTGAGATTGTGCAGCAGACAGCTGACATTGTGACTCAGATTCGAGATCGGATGAGGACTGCTCAGAGTCGGCAGAAGAGTTATGCAGATGCCAGACGACGAGATTTGGAGTTCGCTGTAGGCGATCACGTATTCCTGAAGGTGTCACCTATGAAGGGAGTAGTGCATTTTGGCTGGAGAGGCAAGCTTAATCCGAGGTATATAGGGCCGTTCGAGATCTTGGAGAGAGTTGGCACGTTGGCCTACCGTTTAGCTCTACCACCAGGGCTAGCGGCAGTGCACAACGTTTTCCATGTATCCATGCTTCGGAGATATGTCTCTAACCCGTCGCATGTGTTGGATTTCGAGCCCTTGCAGTTGCCACCAGATCTAGTTTATGAGGAGAGGCCAGTGCGGATCTTGGCTAGGGAGGAGCGGAGGCTTAGGACGCGGGTCATACCGATGGTCAGAGTCCAGTGGCTGAATCACTCGGAGGAGGAAGCTACTTGGGAGACCGAGGAAGACATGAGGACTCGCTACCCGGATTTGTTCGGGTAAGTACTTTAAATTTCGAGGACGAAATTCAATTTAAGGGGGGGAGAATTGTAACACCCGGTATTTTAAATACGTAAATCCGCATGCATAATTAGGGTATTTAATTATTTAAATTTGTGATTTATGGGTTAAATAATTATGTGAATTATTAGTGCATGATTTAATTCATTTTTAAGCATTTAACCCATAATTAATGATTTCTATGATTTTTAGTATTTTAATTATTTTATCGCGTAGACGGGACCGTGGACGGACGAGATGACAACTTTCTAGCCAATTAATTTCATGAGCCTTTTTAGAGCCCTAAAATATTATTTTGAGTTTTATTACCTCAAAATTTTTAGTATTTAATTTTATATAATTTTAGGAGTCCATTTTATTCAAAATAAGCCAAAATATTGACTTTTTAGTATTTTTAAAATTTTATTAATTTGATATTTCGGGATTTTAATATATTTAAGTTATTTATCAGATTATTAAACTTTATATAGATTTTTAAGTGGTATAATTTTTATAATTAAAACCTTTTTAATTATATTTAACTATCCTATACTTTAATTTAATTAAACCCTAAACCTAATATACCTAACCTCACGTATTCAAGCCCCAGCCGACACCTCACTCTCCTCCATCACCCTCTTCATCTTTCCAGACATCCCCAAAACTCCATAGCTCAATTTTCTTAAAGCTTCGAAGGTGTGTTCGTCCCGTCGTCCCGGAATCGTCCCACGCTCTTTTTCTCTTCGTTTCCGGTGAAAGGCATGATTTCCTTCTATATTTTTCGTGCCTATCAGATATATTAGTGTGTGTATTGAGTATGCATCAAAAACATTGAAGAATTTTCAGAAAATAAATTTATTGTGGTTGTATGCGCATGTCTCTTGTTTTGGGTTGATCATGTCCACGTTTTTCCTAGCCATGGATGTTCTAGCTGCTGGTAAGGGTCCCTAGGGTGTCTAGGGTGAGTCTAGGCTCGATTGGCTCGGTTGGTTCAAGCCAAAAGAGCCCAGAAACCGAGAGGTTGCAGATCGGGTTCCATGGGCGTGCAGTGTAGGGTTCGTTGGAAGAGGCTTTGGCTGCTGTGCTTGGGGCTGCATGGGGTCGGGGTTGTGACCAGGTTAGGACCGCCCAGACGTAGGCTACGTCTGGGCGGCGAAGCTCCGGCCAGGGGCGGCCGGAGCACGGCGGCAGCAGCCCTAGAAGAGCTGCTGCTCGCGGGCGGACAGATTAGGGAAGGGGTAGGGCAGTTCGGGTTTTAGGGTTTGATGGGTCCGGGTCGGGTCAGTCCAGTCTTGGGTCAAGTTAGTTGGGTCCGGGTTCGGGTTGAGTTAGTTGGGCTCGGGTATTTTTGTTTTTAAGTTTTAAGTTTAATTAAAGGTTTAATGGGCCTAATTAAATCTTAAAATTTTATTGGGCTCCATTTAATTATTTTGGGTTGATTTCAATTATTTGGGCTTAAATTGATTTAATTAAGTGAGTCCAATAATTTTCATGGGCTTTAGGGCCCGTGAAAGTTATTGGGCCAGTCTTTGGGCTTTTGGGCCCATTGGGCCAGAATTGTGTTATGGGACTTTAATTAATTTTATTTGGGCTTAGAAAAATTTTATTGGGCTTAAGTATGTTAATGGGCCAGATTTAAGTAAATGGGCTTGAGTGTTAGGGCCAGCAGTCCAGTACAATCCATGAGAAATTGCATGTGTCCTGATTATATATTTAATTATTTTTATGCATTGAAGTTATTTTAATATGTATATGTTAGTATGAAATTTAATTAAACATATATGAAGGACACACATTTTATTTAAGTACATGCATTCATGAAATAATTTTATGTATGATTAAATGTTTAAAGTTGAGCAATAAGAAAATATTTTATGTTGGAAGTTGAAGTAGTGTGACAATTTGAGATTTGAGGGGGATTCGTCCCCATATGTGAACTATTGAAGGGCAGTTTACTGCCAATTTAAGAGGTGATTCGTCACCGCCACGTACGTTGGTTTCCACGCTGATCAGTATTTAATGTATGATTTAAGGTTACACTATGGATACAACCATGCGATGTTAGAAAATAAATTGCTCAACAATATTTATGTATTATGTTATTTAAGTTAATTTAAGTTATGATATGTTATGATATTTTTTTTAAGCATGCTCATTCATGTATATGTTATGTATTAGTAGTAAATTGATTTAAATTATTTTAAACTCTTGTTATGTTAGCATGTTGGGCCTCTAGGCTCACTACACTGGTATGGTGCAGGTGAGTACGTAGAGGAGGATGTAGTACCCACCGGAGACGAGGACGTATGAGCAGGCTGGCAGTGATCCCCGTGACCGTGATAGATGTCTGAGTCACATTGCATGTTTTTGATTATGTCAGCATGTTACACATTTTATATTATTTTTCAGTGGTTGTGATTTTTGAATATTTTATTGAATATTGTCAGTGCATGCAAACTTTAATAATTTTTTCTTATGCAGTATTTTTAATTAAATGTTTGACTCAGATATTTATTTTATTTAAAGAATGCAATTTTTATTTAAGTTATTTATTTATTTATTTTAAATCTTTTTATTTTGTGCGTATATGTGTATGGGCATATATGTACATATTTTATTTAATAAGTATATATAAAAAAAAAATTCCGCATATTTATTTATTTATTAATTATAGAGTTAGGGTCGTTTCACCTTGTTAACTAAAAAGTACTTAAAAAGTATTTTTTTGGTCTGGCTTTTGAAACCAAACGGGGCCTTAAAAGAAAAGAAGTTTCGAGAAAACAATATATTTAAATTATGGATTTAAACAAAACAGTAGATTCATATTATAACTGTATTATTAGATAAAATTAGATTCATCCATTATTGACAGATATATAAAAAATTACACGATAAGGCCCAAAAAATATCAATATTTAAAAAAAAAAATTAAAAATCCCTTTGACAAGATAATTTGAAATTTGAAATTTTTAACAAAATACAGTAGAAACCTTTTTCAAGATCATGTCGAACTTAGATTTTTTAAACTGTTTAATCTTTTCATAGATTATATTGCGATATAATATAAATATAAACATTTGTTTTTTTTTAAAAAAAAACACAAGCAGTGAAACAAAAATATGATTATTTTTTCCATTTCACGTTCTAAACCAGCCCAGTTTTCGATTAATGGCTCTCATCTTCAGTGCGATCCGTGATGTTTCTCCATCCATTAATTTGTGTGCTATGAAGCTCCATTTGGTTCATTTGTATGAACCTAAGTCCAAGAAAAACGAAATTTTGTGTGTTCCATGATCGAGAGGTAAATTTACAAAGTTTTTTGTTTTATTGCTCAAACATTAACAAATATTAATCTAAACTTTGTGGAATTGTCTTATTCTCTAGGATTCATGCATTCATGGTACGATCACTACAGTTGTGGACAGTTTATACCAATCCTCAAAAATGACATTTGTTTGCTCTTAAAGATGTGATAGTTGTTGGCAATCACATGTACTACAAAACAACACAACACAAAATTAAATTATTGTTAAGAAGACTCAAGTTTGTGAGTTTTTTGAATATACGTTATCATCCTATAAATATGAATTCATATCAATCGTTGAACTGAAAAATCAATAAGCAGTTGATTAAAAAAAATAATTTTTGTTTAATTAAATTTATTTATTCTACTTTAATTTTGTTTTTTCGTAATGTTATTGAAAAAATTCCAAATTTAATTGTTTGTTTTGTTTTGTTTTTTCGGATGTGATAGACAAGATGGTGACGAGAGAATATCTACGAAATAAGGAAATAAATGGACGTGTTACAAAACTTATCAATATCATCTTTGAAAACACAAAGTAAATATTAATATTTTCAATTTCTTAATTATTGTTTATGTTAATTCTGTGTTATTTACTCTTTAGAAATAAGTTAACCGAATAACGTATACATTTTGGAGAATTTTGGTTGACGATTTGAGGGCTCACTGGCAAATATTGTGAAGAGCCTATTGTGATGTTCTTCAAATGTGTCAATAAAAAATATTTCAAGGTGAAATATGTCTACTACCGCATACCAAATTACCAAAATCCTTGTGAAGAAGGATTTGGATGAAATCAAGGATTTTCAAAAAAGTATTTTATAATATATTTAATTTATTGAATTGTTTAATTAGCAATTGCAACCATTTCATAATCAAATTTATTGCATGTACAGATTGAACTCTGAGTGCAACAAACCCATAGCACAGTCACTCCAACAATTATACATAGTTTATTAGAAGAAATTACGACTTCGAAAGAAATTTTAAGAACTCTTGAACAACTTTATGAGAACAATTAAGTATAGTTATGACATTAAATATTATGTTAATTTTTTTATATGTTATTTTTGTCTTATAATTTGTTTGTTCTAATTATCTGATTTAAAGGTCGCTAACTTTTGGGTTAATGTTAAAATAGCAAGTGTTGAAACACATGATAATGATATTATTTGTCATGTGCCAATTGTCCAAAAAATATACTAAAAAAGAAAACTATCATTTATTCAATGTTTTTTTCCAAAGTATTTAGATATTGCATAAATTCAAATAAATATATGATTGAATTTAAACTTATAGATAAAAATAATATTAAAAATTTTAAAAAAATTAGATTGACTATTTTATCCGAAAATTTAAAAATCGCCAAGTCAATCTATCGAAAAATAAACTTCAAATTTTTCCGCTCAAAATCAATATAATAAATAGAATAGTTATCTATATACATATAAAAAAATTGCAAATTAAATTCAATTTTCTTTCATATTATTAAAACATTCTTAAACCTCGTGCTTTGCAAAAGTAGGTCATATTTCACGTCTCTAAAGCATGTAATTACTAAAACTATTCGATTTTTGTGCCACTTACAAATTCAATTTTTATGATAAATACACTTTATTTATATTTCTCAATAATTGATTTTAATTTAAAAATAAAACACAAAATATTAATCTTTTTAAATATACTTTATTTATATAGCTTAAAATATAATATATTTGAACAACATTATCAATTATGATAATTAGGCATGCACGTAGATGACCATGTTTTCAATAAATCAATGACTTCTTGATGAAAACAGATTACTGAAAATTTGAGTAAAATAAAAACAGGAAAATAAAGAAATACATGAAACTACAACAACACAAAATTGGGCTATTTCTTCCGGAAAATCAGAATATTGCCCATAAAAGAACGAAATTTTACATTATTATCATATTTGAAACTTACCGGATCTATTATCTATACATCGATCTCTAATCTCTTTCCGAAAGGAATGAATAATATTTTTAAAAATAATAAAAATAAAATTATCCAATCTGAAAGACTGAAACCATAATTATAAAATGATTTAGTTATATTTTTTAAAGATAAATATGATTAAAATTTATAAAATTTTTAGATCAAATTATAAAATTACCAGATCTATTTTCGAAACAAATGAGATACAATCATTTCTGATAAATAAAATGAAAAATTTTAAAACATTAAAAAAATTTATTTCTATTTCAAAAATAATTGCTTTCAGAAAAATATTTTGATATCTAAACAAGTGCTTATCTCTACAGATTCAAGGATTAAACATACGTGATTTTCTGAATCTGAAAATAAGTAAATAAATATCAAAAGACCGAAAAAATATTTATCAAACCATTTGGTGCTCTGTATTAAAAAAAAAAAAAAAACTAGAGTTTGGTTGACAAGCCGAAGATAAAGTTTTTTTTCAAAAAAAAAAATGGATCTCATTATGTGAGTATTTTTAGTAAATTTTGAAATTTTGTGAAAGAAAATTTGATAATTTTTTTTTTAGAAGACACTACCTAGATCTGGTTACCAGCTTAAGATTCCGTAAAATCCTTTAAGAAAACATGAATATTCAAATTAAAACAAAAAAATTGTACCCAAGTTTCGAAAATACTTATTTTGCGTTAAACCATTCGAGATATAAAAGATTCTCTATCGTTATAGGCTTATAGCGAAAGTTGTGAATCTATTTTCGAAATACTGATTTTTTCGAATAAATCCCATTGAAAAAACAAGAACAAAAAATAGTCATCGATTTAACATCGATTTTTTTTTCTAAAGAAATATCATCAAACTCTAAAAATTAAAGAACATCGAATGAGTTTCTTTTGTTTCTTTTAATTTTATGTAAAAAAAATTCAAATAATTTTACAAAAAAATTATTAGTTTTAAGCATTTTAGTGTATTGTTATTTGTTAATTTAATATTTTAATTAAATCGTTTATATTGTTATTCACTAAACATATATTTTATCAACGAAGCAGCGTATGAAGTAATGTCAAAAGCATTCTCTTCTCGACAATTTTATCTCCTTTAAGGATATAATCAACGACAATTAAAAATATTAAATTATACATGCATTAATATCTATTTTTAAAATATATATCTCTAAATTTATTTGTGCATATAACACACCAAACTGTACTCATAAAAAAATTTACATGATTCTGAAATTTCAACCAGTTCAACCTCAAAAATCGCACTGATATTATTGATTTAACATGTCATATATATATATAAGTATCATCTATTAAGAATTCATCGATCCCATGGAACTAAAATCAATTTTCAATCATGGTCAGTTGTAAGTCACCGTTTCTAGAGTTACAAATCCTAAATAATTTAAAATTTTAATATGCGATAATGATGGTAACCAAAGAAACTCAACGACGAATGTCGTATTTAAACAAATTTTTCAAAATTTGTAATAATACTTTTACACAATTTTTTGATTTAATTAGAGTTAGTTTAGCTTTTGTATTTAATTTTAATTACAAACTCAAATTTTCATTCTTAATCATTTTATACACAATTTAAACCGTGCATCGCACGGGTGAAACATTAATAATAATTAATGAAAGAAATTTCTAGAAGTAGCATTCAGATAAAAGATACATTGGCGAGTCAAGTTGCTGGACCTAAGGTGTGCTATCTCATAATTAATTGAGGGACAATTTGCGAGGTAGGTAGTTCAAGACATTAATTATATATTGCATCTATGAGTACAAAAAAACATTGATTAAATAATTGAAGGAAAAAACTTAAAGCGGTGGAGCCAAAAACGAAACGAGTATGCACTGCCACTCAGTATAATGCATTATTTTTTTCTTTGTTTTTGTAAATTTACATATTATTAATAAAAATATATAATTTAAAGTTATTAAAATAATAAAATGTTCAAATAAATTTTCTCCTCAAAATTCCAAACTCCATTTTTCGAAAATATCTCGATGAAGTTTGCTTCCAAACAAGTCACATCTCTCATTTAATGATTCGATGCATCCATGCAAGAGTTGCAGCAACAAATGAACAAATGGCCTTATATTCTATTCTTATATATATATATATATATATATATATATATATATATATATATATATATATATATATATGTAAAATCAAATTCCCCATCATTATTGGTCCAAAATTATTTAATAAATACAGATCAACATCAACCTCACACACCCACAAAAAATCCTTTCCAATGAAAAATACGTCTCATTTTCTGTTTTCTTCTCTCACAAAATTCCACATGGGGTTTGTCCCTTTGTGGGATTTGATATTTAATTTAAATATATACGGTAAAATCGATGTTACCCATGAGATATTATCCATGAATAGATGTGAATCTCACGTGATTTGAACCAGTTATTAAGCTCCACGCTACCCATAAGATAGTACTCCATAGGTAGCATCCACTTTACCAATATATACATACAAACACTCTTGAAATTATATATTGCATTATGATAAATTCAACCGTTGGCAACAATAGTAGGAAATTGCTACTCCATGGTGCCTTTTGCAAAAATTCAATATTACCATAGAGTTGCTAATCAAGTTGTTCATGTATTCGATCTGATTTATATTTATAATAAAAACTAATAATTTGGACACATATAAACTAGTATATATTCAGGAGTCGAGTCAAACAAGAAATTTATTTCACAAAATCGATTTTTTTTAAGGGAAAAAAAAAAGGAGCGAGGACAAAGAACAAGTAGCAATTAGATGAAAAGGCAGCAGAAAATGAAACCACACAAATTGGAATCGAAAATCTCAGAAAAAGACACGTACACTTGTCGCCTACCATACAAAAAGCTACACTTTCCATTGACGTGTAACCAAACATTCCATTCGTTCCCCGTAGACACCCAAATCTCCCACACTCGATAAATTTTCGCATTCAGCTTCGGATTCAGCTTCAAATCTCGAATCTGTTCCATCCCATGCAGAAAGGTAAACAATCCGCGGCCATGCCTCTTCAGATCTCAACCGATTCCCGCAAAAAAATTGAGAAAAATCCTGGATCCGATCGAGCGACGGCGGATCCATCGGAAATCAAACCCGCGAAGTCGAAGAAGATGAAGTCAGTTGAATCGGTCGTAATCACTCCGCAATTGGCGTTGCCGTCTTCACCCTCGAGCACTAGATTTCCCAAGGACAAGGAGGGAGCGGCGAAAATCACGAGTAGCATCGCGCCGGATTACAGCGAAGAAACCGCAGATCAGGAGGGTTGCAGCGGGCGCGAGAGGCTAAAGAGGCACCGGTTCGAGGTAGCGGGTCGGGTTTGGATACCGGATATGTGGGGGCAGGAGGATTTGCTCAAGGATTGGACCGATTGCACGGCGTTTGATTCTAATCTGGTGAGCAGTAGCATCATGTCCGCTAGAGCAGCTTTGATTGAAGAAGCCAGGAGAGCTAATTCATCCCGATTCAGAATAGAGAACAGTTGTTGATTTGTGAGTTCGTCCATTTTTTTCTGGTTGAAATTAAAAATAAATCAAACTTTACATTTATTATTGTTATTATTATTTTTTCCTTGTGGTGAATATAATTAATTAAACTCTTGAAGAATGCATGTTACTCATTTTCTCATGTACTTTTCACTTTCTGTGGCCTACGATTTCACTTTGAAGGTATCATATGATATAATAACTTAAACAAATTAATCTCCATCAATCTTTAGAAGAGTTTAACACACAAGTAAACTTTGATGTTGCTCACTTTGTGTTACTTTGATATTGAGATATTTTTCTAAATATATGCAGTATATACCCTCTCAAAAAAAAAGAAGGTAATTATACAAACACAACAGCAAACATATTTTCCTATTGGCCGTGAAAGGACTTGTGCTAAAAACTTCTGCACTGCACCTATATATCTTCCATTATTTATCAAATCCGAAATTTCTAGTTCCATCCCTTGTAAGTTGTATCTTATCAACCACTGTAAAATTAGGATATATGCTCCTAAATGATATTTTACTTAATTTCTCCTCTGATTACCTCCACCTTTCATGTCCATTTACAGTAGTAGGCCCTTATCCTTATCAGTCAAAAAATTTCACATTTATACGAGTGTTTGTGGTAGTTTTACGCCATCATAGTGCTGGGTTTCTTGCTCCAACCTAGCCCTAGCGCTGTGTTGGTGCAATGCCACGGTGTTGTACCAGCTATGCCATACATTTTTCTCTCTCCTTTTTTTTTGTTTTTTGTTTTTTGTTTTTTGTTTTCTAATTTTTTATTATAATATGTATTAAGATTATTTATAATATAATTAATTATATTATTATGTAAAATTTTTAAATATTTATTTCAAAATTTTTATTTATTAAATAATCAACTAAATTTGCGTTTTGATTTATTCAGATTACTTTTATGTGTGATTTTAATTTTTATATTCAATTAATTAATAATTTTAAGTTTTTAAAATAATTAAATTTAAATTTAATTTTTTTAAAAAAATATCTCGTAAAATAGTTTAATTTAAAATTTTAATTCATTAATATTTATAATGAATATCTATATAGAAATTATTTTAGATATTATTGGTATTTTAATTATGATGTTTAAAAATATTTTGTGTAATAAATTAGTTGTTGTGAATAAAATAATAAAAAAATTTCTGAAAATATTTTTTTTAATGAAAAATTTAGAGTTAGTTAGTGTTACACAAATATACGTAATAAATTAGAGATGACATTAGTGAGTTTGATTTTGTTGGGAAATAAAATGAGAATTTGCTTAATTCGGGGCTTTTAATGACGTGAATATGAAATATGTGGCTTCGGCTATGCTTATTCGAACCGTCAATTTGGGTTAGGCCCGCCGAGTTGGCCCGGTCCGCCACACAATTTAACTGGGTTGGGTTGAAATTTTTTCAACCCAACAAAAAGTGAGCCTAGATGGGCCAACCCGCCTAGGCCCGCGACCCGCGCGGGTTGGCCCACTGCGGGCCAACGGTGCCTGAGTTGGCCCGCGGGCCTAGAGAATTAATAATTTAATTTTATTTTTATTGTTATATATGTATTTTTTAACAAAAGTTGTGAATTTTTTTTGTATTAATTATTTTATATAAAATTTACACACCTGAAATCAATAATTAAAATTTTTATTAATATGTTTATATTAATATTTATTTATGAAATGATTTTTATAATTAATTATAATATTTTTTATTTATTTTTATTTATTGTGATTCAACCCGCGGACCGACCCGCCTAACCCGCAACCCACCTTGGGTTGGGTTGGGTTGAGGATTTTGAGCCTGCCAGGATGGTGGGTCGGCCCGCCATCGACCCGCCAAAAGGTGGGTTTTTGGTGGGCCGGCCCGCCATGGGTTGGCCCGTTTAACAGTTCTATCCAGGAGTAGAGCTCTCGCCTATTATTTGCATGATGCGTGTCCATATAACACTATTTTTTACATTTAATTTTATATCTCATTTTTTAACTGGAGTTAAGCTTACTGGATAAAACTTTCCCACCCATTTAACATATATTCTTCCCAACTTCCCGCCACAGTGCCATTGAAGTTTCCATCACCGCCAGCCCACCCATTTAAAATTTAATGTCCTATAATTGCTAAATGAAAATGTATCTTATAATTAAAATCATTTTTTTTTGTAGAAGAATATGTATCTATTTGTGTATGTGTGAGTATTATATCGGTTAAATTTAATTAAATGATAAAACCGAATGAATTCAGAAATTCGATTGATGTTATAAAATTTCGATTAAATCGGTTAATAATTTGGTTCGGTTTTCAATCAATAATTTTTTTAAAAAATTATTATTTTTTAAAAAATTGGTTAACCGACAAAATTAACTCGGTTGGTTAATTTTTTTTAAAAAAAAGTTTGGTTAATTTCCTGTCGGGGAAAAACATGTATTTCTAATTTTTAGTTTTTATTATATAATTTGAAAAAATAATATATAATTTTAAAAAATAAAAAAATTGTGAGTTAGATTTTTTAACTTTACCTACTCTCATTTTCCGTTCATGGTTAGAAGAATTTAGATTAATTTATAATAATAATAATAAATAATGGACAAATAATGGACACATGTCACCATTTTCTCCCGGAGTGTATATCTACAGGAGTAGCATAGCATAAGCCGAAATATGTGGTATTTGCAACATGTGCAACGGGAAGTGCATACGATATACGTCCATGCATTAAGGTCAAGCTTTCCGCTATTGGAAATTGGAATGTGTATTCATGGACTCATTGATTTAATTTATTTATTTATTTTGAAGCCGATACGTCTATTCAATCATGATACTTTATTCTAAATAATAATAATAATAATAAAATATCTTTGGAAAATTCAATCATCATATCTTATCTAATCATATACTAGTCGTGTTTACACACATAATACGTGTGTAATTAAAATATAAATATTATTTATTATATATATATATATTATATTTTAATTTCAAATCAATTTAAATTTGAAAATAAAATGAAGGCATACAAAATTACAAACGGAGAAAATCACGAACAAATGAAGTTTGGAGTAAAGATAGAGATTTTGTTTTATTTTTTGGTTTTTTCGTAGGGTATTTTAGATATTTTATTTTGGACTTCACCAAATTAATTTTAGTTCGATTACTAAGTGATGCACTTTTTTAATAAAATAATAATAATAATAATAAGATAGTGCTACTTCGGTGTTTCACGAATAAATATATTTTTGTGATATTTTAAATTAATCTTCAATAAAAATACATGAATGCAATATTTGCATAATTTATATAATATATAAAGATAAATTAATATTTTAATTATTTTAAAAATTGAAAAAAGTAAAATATGAAAGATTATATTTATAAGTGATAAATAATAAATTTATTGAAATATAAAAATAAGAATATTTTTATCTATATATTAAAATGATCAATACAGTTTATTCATTCGACCGAAAAGCTCCATCAAATTTAACATTAATTAGATGCTAATATTCGTCGGAACATCCAAAATCCAAATGGAAGTTTATGATACCTCCATCCATGCACTTCCGATTTCAAATCTTTTTCTACCAAGCCGTTGATTTCAAGTATTTTTAGGACCATATATATATATATATATATATATATATATATATATATTTATATACATATATAGAGTTTTGATATGGTGAGCACCTATCATGTGCACTTATGTGTGCACCTGCTGATGTGATGTTCACCTATTGGATGTAAAGAATGTCACGTCAGCGGTGCACACAAAAGTGCACATCATGAGTGTTTATAATATCAAATCTATATATATATATATATATATTTATAAATATTTATTTATGTTGTTTTCAATTCGTGCTTGCGAGCTAGCATCATATCATTGATCTTTTTTTTCACTTTCAAAATTTGTTCCCTAGCTACTTCTTGTTTTTTTTTTTTTTTTTTTACTGCATTAGCATATATTATTGTTATCCATTATGTCGTATAATTAATTTTGACAATGAATAGGGAATTAATTAAAAATCAAACCCAATAAGAGTGAAGAAATAAAAAAACTTAATTAGACATTGTTGGTGAATTTTGCGTTTACCCATTCAGTTGAAGTGCAGCAGAAATGGTTGAAATAGTCTAGAATGGAAGATTTTCGGAATTGCAGAAATGAAATCAAAATTTCGAGCTCTTAAATTAGATATAGGCAGTGTTTGATAGAGCTTCTGAAAAACAGTACTTCTCAGCTTTTTTTTCATAAAATTTTAAAATTTTATAAAATTTTATTAAAAAAAAAACTAAGAAGTGCTTCTCAAAAGCTCTCTTAAACACTACCATAGAATCACATACATGTATCATTAACCAAAATCATTACACAGCCATGATTTCACTTAATCGTAATACCGTTTTCAATAGATGAGTATCAAAATGTAATCTATGTTTGGACATGATTTTTTTTTATCTGTATAAATAAATTAAATTAATGATGCCCATTCGCTACCGTGGAATTAACCCCGTCTAGGATAGTTAACATGCAATATTTTAGTCCTTCAAACCCGTAAATTTGGATACCTTTGGTTGCAACGACGACGTTTTGCCGGTCGCGCTTTCGATCGGTATGTTTTATGCTCTCTCCATAACCATTAGAACTGAATTTATCTTTTTGTGTAATCCTTGAGACTAGCTTAGCTTAGTTACTTGTGGAACATGCGTGTTATGCCAACTGAAATCAATAATTAACTCAGATTGCAATATCTATATCTCCACCCTCATCTTGTAAATCTTTTCGTAAAAATATCAATTTTCCAATTTTTTTAAAAATCAAATAATTTGTGAAATTGGAGTTAGAATCCCCGATTTTTGGGACGAGACGATTCAAGATATCATCAACCCAACTCATTTATGTAGAAACTGATGGAATAATATTTCTCTGATATATTCTCAAGAATGAATTCGTAGAAACTGATGGAATAATATTTCTCTGATATATTCTTAAGAATGAATACAAGAATATTTATATACAACTAGAAGACCTAAGAGATAAAAGGAAAAATATAATTACAAAATATACAAAAGATAATATAGAATATATTCCAAAATATATAATATATTCCAATAGGCCCCCTCAAGATGGTGAGCTCATAGAGACACCAATCTTGGAACAAAGTAGACGCAGTCGTGTACTGGGAAGCGGCTTTGTTAGAGCATCAGCCAACTGATCAGAAGAAGAGAAATGAGAACATCGAATTTGATTACTCTGAACAAGCTCTCGAACAAAGTGGTAATCCAAGGAAATATGTTTCATGCGGGAATGAAAAATAGGATTAGCACAGAGATACATAGCCCCAATGTTGTCACAGTATATAGAAACTGGGGAGGACCCAACATCAACCCCAAGTTCTTGAAGAAGCGATCGAACCCATTGGATTTCGGCAACTGTAGAGGCAATGGCACGATATTCAGCCTCAGTAGAAGAGCGAGCAACAGTTCTTTGCTTTTTGGAGCTCCAGGAGATAGGAGTAGAGCCCAAGAACACAATATATGCACCAGTGGAAGTGCGATCATCAAGATCACCAGCCCAATCCGCATCACAATAGACATGCAAAACCAGAGAGAAACTTTTCCGAAGAAGTAGACCATAGAAACGTGTACCATTTAAGTAGCGTAGGAGACGTTTAACTGCACCCCAGTGAATGGAAGAAGGCGAGTACATGAACTGTGATAACTTGTTGACAGCAAAGGCAATGTCGGGACGAGTAAAAGATAGATACTGCAGACTGCCCACTGTTTGACGATACAGTGTAGCATCAGCAGGGGGAGAACCGTCCAGCAGGTGCAGAGACGTCGACGTGGCAAACGGAGTAGAAACTAGTTTGGAGTCAACCATGTTCGTGCGAGTGAGAACATCAAGTAGATATTTTTTCTGCGATAGACAAAGGCCCCCTTCATAGGGAGCAACCTCCACACCTAAAAAATAAGATAAGGAACCCAGATCCTTGACAAAGAAACGACTGCTGAGGCAATCAATGAAGGTCTGGAGAGCACCAGAATTATTTTCTGCGAGAATGAGATCATCAACATAGACAAGAAGATACATAGTAATGCTGCCAGAGCGAAAAACAAATAGAGAGGTGTCAGCAAGAGAGCAAGTGAATCCAACACTGAGTACAAACTGACGAAGCGCAGTGTACCAAGCGCGGTGCCTGTTTGAGACCATAGATTGCCTTGTTCAATTTACAAACATAGGCGGGGAGCGAATTATCAACAAAACCAGGCGGTTGCGCCATATAAACACAATCGGCCAGATCACCCTGCAGGAATGCATTGTTAACATCCATTTGACGAATAGACCACCCATTGGAGATAACCAGAGATAGGAGAATGTGAACAGTAGTGGGTTTCGCCACAAGACTAAAAGTGTCCGAGTAATCAAGACCAGGACGCTGATGAAAACCTTTCGCAACAAGGCGAGCCTTGTAGCGATCAACAGAGCCATCCGATTTTTGTTTAATCCAAAACACCCATTTGCAACCGACCACATTTTGAGAGACGTCAGAGGGAACAAGATCCCATGTGTGATTGAGAATAAGAGCATCAAACTCGTCAGACATGGCGGCACGCCAGCGCGGGTCCTTGAGCGCAGAAGTATAAGTGGTGGGTTCAGATGCAGTGGAGTCAGGAATAACCGCGATGGCAAAACTTGGGTTTGGTTTGAAGATGTTGTTTCTGGACCGGGTGACCATAGGATGAGTGGGGGATGTATGGGTAGGTGGCTCGGCCGTGGCGTTTGGTAGGGGTGGTGGTTCAGATGGGATAGGAGTAGGGGTCGGGATTGGGTTAGCAGGGGTGCAGATGGGGGGCGCAGGGCATGGTTCAGAGGGATAAGGTAGTGAAGGATCAGCAACCAGGGAGTCCTCCATCGGCACATCAGACGGCACACTCGGAGACGAGCCAACACCAGAACCACCACTGGCAAAAGAAAATTCAGACTCGACAAAGACAACATGACGCGAAACGTATATTTTGCCAGAAGAGAGCTCGTAAGACAGATAAGCACTCTGAGTGAGAGAGTAACCAAGGAAGACACAAGGGGATGAGCGCGAGGTAAGTTTTTGGGGAGAATATAGACGAAGCCAGGGGTACAAAGACAACCAAAGATACGAAGTTTAGAGAGATTGGGAGGGGCACCAAGCAAGCGCTCGAAAGAGGACTTGTAAGACAGGTTGCATT
This sequence comes from Henckelia pumila, assembly GCF_033568475.1. NCBI lineage: Eukaryota > Viridiplantae > Streptophyta > Magnoliopsida > Lamiales > Gesneriaceae > Henckelia > Henckelia pumila. Next base: position 84,357,950 of record NC_133120.1, read on the forward strand.
TGGGAATTCGATTTATGAGGTAAACCGCGGTGGCCAAGGAAAAGGGTCAAAACTTAGTGGGGACAGACGCATGATGGAGAAGTGCTAGACCAGTCTCAACAACATGACGATGACGGCGTTCAGAGAAGCCATTGTGTTCGGGAGTATGGGGAGGAGTAGTGAGATGAGAAATTCCATGCTGACTAAGAAAGTCTTTGAGAGCGAGGAATTCACCACCATTATCAGTGTAAAGAGTGAGGATGGGACGGCCAAAACGTTTTTCAACTAGGGACTTGAAACACCAAAACACAGAGAGAACATCCGACTTATGTTTTAAAGGGTAAAGCCAGATATATTTGCTGTAGTGATCAACAAAAATAACATAATATTTATAGCTATCACATGAGGTAATAGGAGATGTCCAGACATCAGAAAATAAAAGTTCAAGAGGAAATTGGGATTATAAAGAAGAATCATGAAAATGTAATTTATGACTTTTATTACACTTGCAAGAGTTACAATTAAACTGACGCAACGGAGAATTAAAGGATGACAACGATTTTGACACCACTAATTGGCGCAGGACTCGATCAGATGGATGACCTAAACGATGATGCCAGACAGGCAGAGACTCAACAGAGAAAGTAAAATCCAGTGGTGATGACGTTGGACGCTCTGACCAAGAGTAGACACCGTCCTTAAGTGGACCTTGATGGAGAATTGCCCCGGTGCGACGGTCCTTCTCCTGAAAAGCAGAGTAAGAGAAAACAACCAAGACGTCATTAGATTTACAAAGTTGTGAAACTGATAAAAGATTATTCGTAATGGACGGCACACACGTAAAGATAAGAGAAGCAGGGTTAAAGGGCGGTGAGAGACAACCCGTGTGGGTGATGGGAAGACCAGTGCCATCACCAACAATGACACCATCAGAACCTACGTAAGGGTCATGAAGGGAAAAGTTTGCAAGATCAGAGGCCACATGATGAGTTGCGCCAGAGTCAAGGATCCAGTCAGACGAAGAAGGTGAGGCAAGTGAGTAAGCAGCTGGTGGAGGAGATGGACCAGATGCAGAATACGACTGCCCAGAGGATGCTGCAGGTGCTGGCAGATAAGTAAAATCCGGGCAACGTTTAGCGGAATGCCCCTAACGGCCGCAAAGCTGATAGCACCCAAGATAGGGACGGGGAACACGCTGGCCGTTTGCCGATTGGTAGGATGGCGGCGGAGGCCGTGAAGCCCAGTCTCCCGGTTGGCGGACTTGGTGGGGAGACGAGACGGAAGGTGGAGGCGGGACGGGCGACGAACGACGGTAGCTGCCACCCGATCGGGCAGACGTGTTGGCGGTGGCTGGAAGGGTGAGATGAGTGTCCCGACGAGCAGTAAGATGCACTTCATGATTGAGGAGTTTATCATGCAGTTCCTCAAACGAGATTGCAGAATCACGAGCCTGAATAGCATGAGCAAGTTATTTATAATCATCATCCAGACCATGAAGAACTTTGATCGTAAGATCCTCGATGTCAACTGGTGAGTTCATGAGAGCCAGTTCATCGACTTTGGATTTTATGAACTGCATGAATTCGGTTATGGACTGAGAACCCTTCACAGGATTGCGAAGTTGCGTCTTTAACTGAGTTATGCGGCCACGGGAGGGCTTGCCATAAGTGAGTGTGATGGTGTTCCAAGCGGCTGCAGAGATGGTGGCAGTTGCAATAAACGGAATCAATGAGGGAGTCATTGATCCAATGATAATATTCAAAATTAGTTGATCCTGGCGGATCCAGGCGGTGTACTCAGGATTCAATGTAGTAGAGGTGGCGGTGGTGACGCTTTTGGGTGGACATGGATGAGAACCATCAACAAATCCAAGCAGATCATAACCAGTAAGAAGGGTCGTGAACTGCAGTCGCCATGAGAGAAAGTTGGAAGAGGTGAGCTTCAAGGGCGCATGAGCAGCATCATTGAAGGAGACCGGAGTAACAGGAGCAGCAGCAGAATTGGTGGTGGTTGCCACGGGAACGGCGGCGGTCGGCGCGGCGGAGAAAGAGGGCGGCGGCGGCTGCGTGTAGTAGGGTTAGGAAAATTTTATTGGCGTATGCCAGAGAGCTTTGATACCATGTAGAAACTGATGGAATAATATTTCTCTGATATATTCCCAAGAATGAATACAAGAATATTTATATACAACTAGAAGACCTAAGAGATAAAAGAAAAAATATAATTACAAAATATACAAAAGATAATATAGAATATATTCCAAGATATAAAATATATTTCAATAATTTATTTTGGGGCAGATTGAGAGTTGTTCATCCAAACCACCTATTTTAATTAACACAAAAATTTATGTGAGACGGTCTCACCAATCAATTTTATTTGACTGATTTTCTTATTTGAGTCACTAATGCAAAATGTTATTTTTTATTCAAAGATATTATTTTTATTATAAATATAACCATGTGTAATAAGAAAATGATAGTAGAAAAGAAAAAAGGCCAGATCTCATATTTCTCGGCCCAAGTTTGGAATTTCTCTGCCGAGCCCGAATCTCATCCTCGATCCTCCTCCCCTGGCTTCGAAATTCATCGGCTCTGGATTCTGGACCTGTTGCTTCATCTCTCACGGTCTCCCCACTCGTTCTCGATTCCTCCCGCAAACAATCGAGCTAAGTCGTGGCCCGTGAAACACTGAAGCTTCAAAACAAGTGACCCTCTGAAGCTGTACCCATTTGGCTCGCTGTCATACGGTTTCAATCTTTTTTTCTCTACGCTCTCTGACTTGTGACGCAATTGATGATTGTGTATTTTTTCCCGCTATTTTTATGATATGGAGGTCCCCTTTTTTTTGGGCTTTAAATTTTGGGTACCTGACACTTCCCGAAATGGAGCTAACTCAAACCTCAGTGTTTTGAATTTTGTGTTCCCTAAAACTAATCAAGATTTAACCTTTGGGGTCTGGAACCTTGGCTTTTACTACTTGGGATGTTAATACTTTGGCGTACATGTATGGGTGCAGGAAAAGATGCAAGCAACAAACTCCTTGGTAGAAGAAGATTTGTTTCAGGTCAGAAAATTAGAGATCACGGACAAAAACAAAGGCTTCATTGAACTACTTCAACAGCTGACAGTTTGTGATTCCATATCCGATGAGGCTTTCAAAGAACGATTTCATGAACTTGCTAAGTATGGGGATGAACATTTTATATGCGTGATTGAGGACTATAGTTCAGGTAAGATTGTTGCCACCGGGAGTGTGTTTATTGAGAAAAAATTCATAAGGAATTGTGGAAAAGTTGGGCATATTGAAGATGTGGTGGTGGATTCTGTTGTTCGAGGTAAGCAATTAGGGAAGAGAATTATTGATTTCCTCTCTGATCATGCTCGAGCCATGGGTTGTTACAAGGTGATTCTTGATTGCAGTGTTGAAAATATACCCTTTTATGAAAAATGTGGTTTCAAGAAGAAGGAAATTCAGATGGTGAAGTATTATGTTTGACTCGATGAGTTCTGATTAAAGGAATTGCTATGCATTTCAGTTTCTTCTTTTTTTAATCTATGTAGATTTTGGAAGGGACTGCTATATCTCAAGATGATCCTAAACGAGCTAATTTGCGACAATATTCCTGTATTTGTGTGTTTTTTTCCTTCAAATCTTTATCTATGTTTTCTGGTGTTAACAGTTGTAGTCGCAAACAGTACTGATCTCGTATCATCCAACAATTGCAACTAATATTCACGTGTATCCATGATTATTTGGGGTTCTAACTATTCAAATTTGTGGAGTAGCAACACCTGTACTGTTATCCTTATTGACCATGCGTATCCTATTTGCATTATTTTGCTTGTGGTTGTGTGATTGGTGATAGAGTCCTACAATGAACAATATCAAAAGATTTTTATGCATTTTTCTCTTTTACACTCTCAATATCGAAAGTCTCCCCTTCAAAAACTTCCATCCTTTTCTTTTCAGTTTGTCGAGCTATCAAAACAGGCATTGCTTGTTTGGTAGAATAATAAATTCTGTTTTTTATAACCTCCAATCGATCACAGATTGTCAAGAAACATCTTGTGCTGTTATCATTTCTAAATGTTACTTTAAAATATTGGGCAAGCACAAATCTTATCATTTCAAATCGCTCAAAATTGCTGGAGCTTTTTTTATTTGACTAACTATCCCTCTCAACCAATGAAAGCACATGGTCTCGTGCATTAATATCACTTTCTATTTGTTATGAATTTCGAGCAGTGGCTCTTGCAAAATTTGTCTCTCAGCCCCAGCTGAAGCCATTTAAATCCAATTGCTTGCAGTTTGAGACACCATCATTTTCATCATCAGTGTTCAGGTCCAACTTTGTAGAAAAGAACGGAAGTTTCGACTCTGGCGATTTCTTGTGATTCTGTGAGTTGATTAAACCATTGCTGTCAGTATTCTTGTTGAAAAAATTAATATTCGTTTCTGCCCCTTTAAACCTGTCCTCTAAATGATTGCCACTACCATTCCATTTGCTTCCTTCATGTCCAATGCTCATTGATAAACTGCCGGCCCTAGTTTCTGAGACAAATGCATTGTCGTTTGCCCTGGGGAAAAACCCTCCGCTTTCTTTTATTTCTTCGTGCCATCTGTTTTCAGTTTTCCTTAGCTCATTGTCCCTTGTCTCCTTCTGCGTTCTAAATTTTATAGGGCTCAATCCGATCGGCATATTGTACATTTCTTGGTCCCTCGCAGAACCGTCACATGAGGTTAAGCAGCTCTCTATTGAACAATCTGCCGGCTGAGTTGTTTGTGTTTGCTGTAGGCACGAATTTGACAACTCTTTCACTCCTGGATATACAGAATCCAGGCATTGTGTTGAAACTTTGGACACCAAGTCAGATAAATGAACCTTGGCAGCTTCCAGACTTATGGTTCCGACATTCTGTTTTCCAAGGGTTTCCTGTGCTTTCTCTAATACACCTTGCAAATATTTACCTTGAGCCTCTATCCGGAGCTGTAAATGACGCTGCACCTATGCATGTGGAAATGAACTCGTTATGACCGAGGCATAGAAATTTCCAAGCATTTTAAGATTGAACTATTTAGCAGTGGAAGAAAATGTGAGAGAGAATTGAAACCTAAAAGATATCAAAACATCAATAATAGACATGCTTTGTAAGCATTTGCCTAAAAAATTGATTGAACTGTAATGCGTTTTGTAGTTGAAGGTAGATGTTGTAAAAATTGTGGTATGACAAGCTTTACCAATACTCTCTGCTCGAATGTTGGGTTCTATTGTTAGTGTATGTGCCAAGCAGGTCGAGCATGGTGGGAAACATCAAAATCGAATTTTGTTTATCGAATGAGAAGATGCATATCCATGTGTTTTACCTCCAGCTGTTCATGTAACCTTCGCTGCACTTCAATCTGCATCTGTATTGCTTCACCTAAATGCAAGTTTCTGAGACAAGAATCACATAATAAAATTGTAAGTTGCATGCTGGTTTGAGTACATATAACTGAAATGAAGAAACAAATATCATGAAATTTTTTTTGTCTCATACTTTGTCGTTTGGGTTTCAGTGTTATGATTGCTCATATGGGTTGCACTTGCTTCATTTATTCTTTCTCCTGTGGCTGCAATCAGTTTACCACCAATAAGTATACTTATCTTCAATGGGTATTTACTGGAAATTTTTTTTAATTCTTACCTGTTTTGTTGTTTCCACTATTAGCTTGTCCGTGGAGATTTTTGCTGAGTCTATATTTCTGGCAGAAAAATGATAGAAACTTGAGGGCTTCATTTCACATGTTAAATGTTAATTCTCAGTATATTTCTGCAGAATTTTAGTGTGAAATTTCTTGGTTAAGAATTAACCTGAAGGTGACTCTTTAAGTGGTATAAGGTTAGTCCTTGAATTCCCATCAGTTTCAAAACAGATTTTGGGGTAGCTTCTGCACAGAAGGAACTATACTGTTAGCTGAATGTTAGAGCACGCTATTTGTTGCAGCTGAACTTGTTACATTTGATATGCTTACTTTCTGCTCCCCCTAGTTGATTTACTGCTTCTATGAATCGTTCATGGAGATCAGGAGTCCATTTAAGTCTTGGCTTTGCATCAGTTGAAAGCACAAGTCCTGAATCTCCAGCTCCATTTGTTCCATGAAGGAACAAGTGCCTTTCAGCTGGAATTGACATTCTCGATGAAGGTTGGACGATCTTTCCTTGGTTGTGGTGTTGGCGGTACATTTTCTTTCCTAAATATCACAATTTCTCATGATCAACTCCATGTCAAAGCTGAAAGGAAGCAATTAAAATGAGAAAAAAAATGGTACCTGAGAACGATATCAACACTGTTTAAATGCCAATCTTCATATACTTTGAATGCGAAGTATGATTTTGCTGTCTTGCAATCACGATGCTCTTATTTGTTACGTTTTCTTTGACTAAAGTTGTGCTTGGGGATGCTTATAAACAGATGAGGATAGAGAAGTGCGGGAACGAAGCATAGAATCTTGCATGGGCCCAACAGAAAATCAGATTCAATCCAATCTTCACAACGACGTGAAAAGAGATGTTGTCCTTCCATTTTCAAGCATCTGTGAGTGGGGTCCTCTCTTCTAGTTTCCCTTTTTATTCTTACACAGCAGCACTAGCTATTTTTTCACTTAATACCTTACAGTATGTACAAGAATAGATCCACCTTAGTCACCCATATTCGTTGTCTGTCAAAGTTTAGGAACCTTATTCCTGGAATTAATAGTGGAATTTTGTTCCCTTTGATGTGAATATTGGAAGAATCCACTTTGTATGATGTTCCAAAACCGTTTCATTTTTTTTAACAAGAAAGATTCTGTTGACTGGAGCATCTACTTAGCATTGGAATGTCTCTCTCTCTCTCAATTTTTTTTAAAAATATTTCGGAGGGTTAAAAAAAGTGTGCGAAGAGAGATTGATCACACGCTAGCAGTTCTTTATGGAATGTCACGTCGTCCATGTTGTCAGTGACTGGACATGCATATTTCAACTTTTGATTTATGGTTGATGAATTTGAGCCTAAAAAACTCAGCATTCACATTCTATCATGTAGAAATATCCATTGTTCTCAAAGATTAATTAAATTCATTACGTGGTGAGGGTGTGGAGAATGGGATGTTGCTTCTTGGCTTCATTTGAAGGTCAGGAATGACACAGCGAATACATTCTTTTTTGTCTCCTTCAGTAAGTTTGGTACTTATTCATTCAAGCAAGACACGGTTCATAAAAGAGTGAAAAGAGGTGGGAATAAGATCTTTTCAAATTCTTCAAATAGCATAAAGAAATTGGTCCCAATAGTTGGGACCCCTTTAAAAGAAAATGAATAGGATTGTACTTACTTCTATACTTGCATCGGACACAAGCGTGACAAGTCATACCAAGAATAAGACCACTTGCTTTCACTTTGTGTTAAAATTTCATTGGGATTCAGATTCTTGTGTGTGAATATACTTTCTTTGTTACTGTAAATGACTATCTTTTAATAAGCAACTCATTATAAGTTATGGTGAAATTTATCTCTGCGAGTGAAAAAGATTGTCGACGACTTCTAGATGCATCATGGCATTGGCACAACCACGGGAGAATACAGACTGTTTCCACCTCAAACGAAAAATTACAACTGTTAAATTTGTTCTTCTGACTCTTACTATTGCTTGGCATCAGATTACTAATGATTTGATGGACTTAAATAATATTACTCTCTTGAACACTGTCCGTGCATTATTCCAACCAATCTTTTCAGGAAGGATCATTTGATTCTGATATGCTAACATATTTTACGCGGTCTGGAGGAATCTGTGGGAACCTTTATGCAAAGTGGTAAAGCTAAATTCCTCAACAGTTTTTGCTGGCATGTGGATATGTATGAGTAAAGAAGGGTATGTTTTGATTTTATTCATTCCACATAACATTTATGTTTGTCTCTGTTAATGCCACCAGGTTGTGCAGGCTAATATTCCGATGATTACTACTATCGAACTACATATTTGAAAGATTAAGGAAGAAAAAATAAGTGGTTTGATATAAATCATATTTCGTGGCAGACAACGGTTGCATTCACTGTGTCGACATTCTAGACGATCATTTACCATTGTTAAACAAACATAATCCAATCCATTGTTATTTAGGTACTATGTTACATACAAAAACAATCAGACATGGAATGTTGAAGGAGAACAGCAGTTATCATATCATACTTTTTTGCCCCCTCTATTTGTTTATTTAATATGTTATTTCAGTGAGATGAGTTAGAATATTTTAGGTGTCACTACATTATTAGAAGATAACATATATCCTATCTCTACTCCTTATTTATGCAAGGCAATAAATGATATCCAGTACTAGGCCTGTATTCTGTCTTCTGAAAGCTTTCCTTTTTCGGAGATTCTTATGTTTGATTGCATAGTTTCCCCATACTTAAAAAAGAACCTTAAGTGCATATAAGAATCATTACATGGAGGATCCAATCATCATTACCTAAAACTCATGCATGTTGGAATGACCAATGCATGATTGTCTTGTACTCGTGAAAACCAAATTTTGTTTCTCAAATTTATGATTTTGATTAAATGTTTGAATGCTACATTTACTATTTAGGATGTGTGACGTGGCAAAACCAAGATTACAAAAATGAAATATTTGACCCGACCTAACAAAGAATAGTATGATAGAAATGAGGAGGGAATGTTATTCCATGCCGGGCTAAAATAAATTTAAAAAACAAAACAAAACAAAAAAAAAAAAAAAACAAAAAACAAAGATCAGTGAATGGGGAGGAAAGTGAGATTCTTGAGAATCTCTGAACTGTACTAAGACTAAAGCTAAAGGGCCATATTCTCGAGGCAAGAATCTTAGCTTATTCTTTGATAAAGGCCACAAAAAATGGGTTCCCAAGTTCTCCCTTTCAATTTTAATATATTCTCATCCTCACTACGTTTACATTTCTAAGTGATATGCATTCGCACATCTTATGTGTAAAATGTAATCTTTGTGTAACATGTATCGTGTGGCAATAGCAAATATACATGGACTTTTGTACATCTATTGTTATGATAGTAACTACGTATACATGTATCTTTGCATGTCTTCTTAATTGGCTTTCCCTTCTTCATTTTCCCGATTATGATAATTGGTTACTTTTTTCTAAAATAATGTGACACTTTCAATATTAATTAATATAAAGATCAGTAATAGTACTAAAACATTGTGAAATGATCACTCCATATATAACAGTAAAAAAAAAAAAAAGGAAAGAATGAAGTAATATTAATATTTAATATTAATTATCGACGCTTGGCCAATTATGGGTATTTCTTGTTTACTCGTGGTTATCTTTGCTTTCATGTATGCTCAAATCCATTTAGTCAATGCCACTTTGGTCTCCAAAAAGGTGACGCGACAGCTTTACCTTTAGGTGCAAATGCAATGAATTCTAAGAGAAAAAGAATATGTCATTATATAACACGCAAGCATATATATAATAGACTTGCAATTTTGCATGCACCATTTTTCCTTATCATGCAAATAGTTACTATTACATCCTTTTTTTTTTTTTAAATAACTACAAGTATTTTAATGTTTTGCACATAATTTGATAAAAATAAAATTCAATTTATATATTTATATATATATATATTTTAATAATGAAGTGTTAGAATTCTTGAGTTCGGATTTAATTGTTTTCCATACAATCTCTAGGGAATATATGAGCTACAGAGCTAGGGAATATAATCATATATACAGTGAATTAACACCAAATCATTCGTGACTTTGTCTCACCAATTACTCTTCGCTTTGTCAATATCGAAAGAGTGCGCGTGTCAATTGTAAATGAAGTATGTTTAAAGAATAAGTTTACTATCCATTTTTTTTTAAAAAAAAGTAAAAAAATTCCTAATCGATGTTATCTTTTATAGTTATTGTTACTATTAATACATATTATCATTTTTATATAGAAATAAAAATGGATATTATTCCTATGAACCAACAATAGAAAGTTGGAATAATTTGGAAATGGAGGCATTTATTCTAATGCAAATTCAAACGGGAATAAAAAAATTCTTCATTAACTAGTCTTGTCTAGATTTTTTGAATGTGGGGTATTTTCACTGATAACCCTTAAATTATTCGCATTTCGTAATCGACAATAGCAGTTCCTCGGCATTTGGTGTCCCTCCTCAGTCCTCATGACTTAAAAAAATATAAATTTTTTATGTGTTAGTGAGTGACATCTGTCATTATTTTCTATTATTATAATTGTTATTCCCTTCATTTTAAAACAAATTTTAAGTTATATTTTCCATAATTTGAAATTAAATACTACCCTAATAGTTATATGTTTGAACCAAATATAATGTTACAACTTACAACAATTAACTCAAATTATTGAATTTTTTTTATAGCAAAAGGCAAAAAATTGAAGAGAAGTAACTATTTTGATCTAGAATAACTGACGAATGGAGTTAAACATTTGCAGTGAACAATCAATTTGTTTAAGATTTTTGAAATTACAAAGACTAGAAATTAAAAGCATTTAAATTAAAAATGGTTAGTAATTAATATATACATTAGTGTTAGTGTGCGTGTGTGTGGGCTGGGCCAGTTTATTTTAATTTGTGAAGGCCGAGTCCTTACTAGTTGGGCCTTGAAAAATATAATTATCCTTTTTATATATATTATTACTGTTGTTGTCCAAAATAACTAAATTACCTGTCTTAATTTTGCCCACACATATAAACCGCCGCTGCCTTTCCCGGCATCCAGCTAAGCAGGAAACCATGGCCGGAGTGTTGAATCTCGCCGGCGCACCTATTTTCAGTCCACTTTCACGGCGTAGAACATCGAACCACACCCGGTTTTCTGTAAAATTATCGGCAAATACTTCAGAAAGCCCGCTGTCGGCACGGACGGAGGCAGAGCCCAGTTCCGGAATCTCAGTATCTGCGCCGCCCAACTTTAGGGCTCCGGAGCCCAAGCCATTTTCGGTTCGACCCGATAAAGTTTTGGACATTTTGGGGGCTTCTCTTGCTCTTATCTTTCGCCTTACGACCAGTGTCCTTGTTTCTGGGTATTTATATATCTATTTATATTTTTGAGATTGGTGGAGCATTCGTATGCTTTGTTTCTGTTATATGTTGGAGTTAATTGCTTATTCAGATTGTAGGCTGCATATTTGCAGATGTCACTTTTGGAATGCATACTATGAAGCTTCAGCCTTCATTACACATAAACTGCCCACTTATTTTTTGTTTAGCCTTAGTTTACGTTTTCGCCGAGGTTTTTACTGTCCATCATGTAGCTAACAAAATTAATGGATAGTTCGACTGGTTTGAGACTCTTTGAAGGGAGAGGGAGATTTGTGCAAGTCTTGGTGTAGCCAAGACAAGATAAGAAGATCATGTTCAGACAAGGTTTTCGATTTGATTAGGGATAATTGTTATACTAATGTATCAACAACAGTTAAACAAAGGAAGGAGGGATATCTTTGATCATTTTGTTTTATGAATTTTGCGATTTGTTGGTGCCTTTCTACTTACTTCTGATAGAAGAATTGAAATGAATCATCTGTCAGATAACTCAGATCCTGTGGTTAATTGAGATAAATATGGGGAATGCATATAGATTTTAGAGGAGGAATTACGCAATTAAGTCGACACCTAAGATACCGAAGAGGTCAGGTGTTATTAATTTGCTTCATTGTGTTTCTCAGGAAAATTCAGTTTCTCTTCCCTAACATGTAGAGTTTTTCCACTGAATACGTTTTGCTGTTTTTCTTTAGTACTAATCCATTTGATAATATCATTTCCAAATTTTGTGTCCATTACTGCAGGTATTCAGTGTCAGTAGTGTCCAGTAAAGACATTCCATCTGATCAATATGCCCTAGGATTTGCTGGTAATTACTGACTGATAACATAATCGGATACTATATTTTTAGGTTGTTCCAAGAGAAAACGTTGATCAGAATTGTTCTCTGCAACCTTCTTTTGATTGTCAAAATTTTAAATTGCATTGTTCTAAGAAGACAAATTCTTGCAGGTTTTAAGTTTAAAGAGACTTCGAAAGTAGGCCCTCGCCCTGAGATGCCGATTGAGATATATGAGTTTGAAGGGTAATATGAACTTTGTGCTGATTGGAATTTGTTCTTTTGAATTCCAAATTGACTGTAAATGTTAACTCATCACCTGTTTTGTCTTGTCTGCTATTGTATTAACATGTAAGACTAATTACATATGGACTTTGATGGAACATGTGAAAATGCCTCTAGCTGCCCATTTTGTCGGAAGGTATGGTGAGGAAAACATATTCTTGCTAATCTTGTCATATCATTTACTTCTATGATGATTTATTGCTCAACTAAATTGCGTATTGACGTTCCCCATAGTGTATATCGTTATGGCATTTTCTAACGTTTGATATAATTCATTGAGGTTTTCACAGGTTAGGGAAATTGTTTCAGTTTTAGACCTTGATGTCCTGTATTATCCTTGTCCAAGAAATGGCCCAAATTTTCGTCCCAAGGTTGCAGAGATGGGTGGAAAAAAACAGTTCCCTTACATGGTTAGTGTTTTGGATGCTTTGACATGAATTTATCTTGGTAACTAATTCTTCATTTCGTATGATTTTAGATCTTTGATTCGATTCCAAACATATTATTCTAGGAGTATTATTTTTGTTGAGATTGATGCATTAACTCTTGCATTTGCTTCTGCTTCAGGTTGATCCAAACACGGGAGTTTCAATGTATGAATCTGATGACATAATTAAATACTTGGTTGGGAAATATGGTATGCTGCTTCTATTCTATTGATGGCCATTTTTTTTTTCTCCATCTTAAAAAAAATGTCATATTTGTTCATGAGTTTTACGATGATTAAGTTTAAGGCATAGCTCTTCCAACCTAGCATCCATTCGTACATTAGGTGTCTTTGTCTCACTTAATCTCATCGCGATCTTTACCGTTTCTTGTTGATTCAGCAACAAGACATTTAATCCACCATGTTGTTTCCATTTCTACAGGTGATGGAAAAGTCCCATTCCTACTCTCTCTTGGCCTATTTACTGTAAGCAAAGAAGCAATGAATCATATGCTCTAATTCAAAAGCTTTAATCGAGAATAACCCATTTTCAACCCTTCTCCTTTCCCTCATTTAGACTTTAACCGAAGGGTTCGCAATGATCGGACGCATGGGAAAGGTAATCAGCCAAAATGCCCTCCTTAACTTGTTCTTTATCAACATATCTCTAAATCAGAAAATTCTCTTTAAATCACTGCAGGGTTCGTCTTACACTCCAGCAAAGCTGCCGCCCAAGCCTCTCGAAATATGGGCATACGAGGTTAGCTTATGGTTTCATACTTTCATTAAAATATGTAAGATGCTCTTGCTTCGTATGTTTTCTTAGCCAACTAAAAACATGCACATAAATTCAGGCCTCTCCATTCTGCAAAGTTGTACGCGAAGTACTCGTTGAGTTAGAACTTCCACACATATTGCATAGGTAAATCACATTTCTAATCATATAAATACATCCCCACAGAATCAAATCTTCCCTCAGACTTGGAATAATATGCATGCCATGTTACTCCACATCCTCATGAAGACACGCTGCATATTGAGTATCTAACAAGTGCTCAACTATTAATCTTTGTTCGCAGTTGTGCACGAGGCAGCCCGAAAAGACAGATACTCTACCAGAGAGTCGGGCATTTTCAGGTTTTCGTTTCTTTTGTTATAACTGATACACATACAGGGACAAACCCCATGATTTGCCTATGTTTCTAGGCACCATGACAAAATATTTGGGACGCATAATTAGAAGGTTCCAATTTGTTGGCAGGTTCCATATTTAGAAGATCCAAACACAGGAATCCAAATGTTTGAGAGTGCAGATATAATAGAATATTTAAGGGCCACATATGCTGTGTGACAGTGACAGAGTTGGAAGATTTCAAGGTAAAATGTCATTTATACCAGTAATTGTAATCAACTCATTCAACAATATTGACACAGTCAATTATGAAGGCTGCAAGTGCTTTTGCCTTTTGCCTTTCAATGGGTGGGCCTTGGACTCACAGATTTTGAAAAGGAGTATCATAATTCATACATAGTGGAATTTAAATTATGAATTTATTGATCAATCTGAAATTTTCTATAAATTATATCTTAAATTTGATGATTTTCTTTCTTCGAACTTGCCTAGAATTATCGTACGTGGACTATCTTTACTCCTTACTCACTTCCAAATATAAAGAATGCTCAAGTATATAGTCCAGTGTATATTAAGTATTCCCTTGTCCCAATTATATATGCTTACTTTTTTTTGTCATCTCAAATATATGATAAAGTTTTTACAGTATAGATAACATTTTTTCTTGTTTTTTCCCCCCAAATTAATACATATCATGATAACAAGTCTTGAAAAATATGTAGCTATTTTTTGAATGAATTAAATAAATATAAAATAGCTAGGTAGTTTGCTTGCCAACATTATCTGACCATTTATCCTTAATTTTTGTATACCTCGAAAGTCTAAAGCATTCGTTAAAGGTAACATATATTTTTTTCTTTTGTGAATTTTGTTTTCTGATAATTTTTTAAAAACAAAAACTCATATGAAATTATCTCATGAGTTAAGTCAAAAAATATTAAAAAAGACATTATTAATTATATGTCAAAAATTTTATTATTTTTTTACTGTAAGTATAAATTGGGTCGATCTATCCCTGTAAATTCATGAGGTCTTTTTGTTTTCTTAATTCGTATTAAAATACAGATAATAAATCTATATATATTGGACCGAGGGTGTAAAAGATATGAATTATACTATATTTTTATGAGCTATAATACTTTATCCATTTTGCTTTTTAAAATTTTTTTTTTTCCATTGACCAAGTACTGGATTCAAGTGTTTAATTAAATCGATATATAAAATTTAAAAGCTTGGAATTATGTCTTTACGACTTCCTACCCAGCAAGCAAACTCGGAAAAAATTAGTGAGAGCAAAGCCTAAAATTTCTAAAAGATGATTGTTTAAATATTATTATTTGATGGATTTTGAAATTTATTTGAAAGAGCTAGTTACGACCTTATGTCAAAATTAGTTCCTCTCCACTCATCTAAAGAACGTGGAAGCAACTAGATTGTGATGTATTTGAGTCCATGTTCTTAATCGACGGCACAAGCAAACAAATTAATTAGGCGTTGAACACTTCTTCATATTATATATGCTCATTCCTGCTCGATATTCATAATAATGAAAAATAAAGATGTTCGAATCGATAGAAAATATGTGAAGAGTGAAGACGATGTCAAATGATTACGGATTTGATCTCATGATTAATATAAAAAATTCTCGTATTAGGTTTGTCTAGTGCAATTTACTCAACCGTCATGATTTACATATTTGTTAGGTTAAATTTCGGAAGTATTGTCAAAATAATAATAATAGCACCAAAACAAAATTATATGGTAATTAGATTGTGACGTATTGGAGTCCATGGCATGGTCTGTTGTCATGCGAAATATATATATAATTTATTCGTCTCTCTATATTTTGGCTTATTTTCTAACAAAAAATTATTTTGGCTGATTATGTTTTTGTTTTTTTACAACGGCTAAATTTGCTTTTACCAACTAAATATATATCTCTACCAATTTTTACCTATAATGTTTAAAAATTGAAATAATTTATGAAATGCTACATAATTATTATCAAGATTTTCGATTAAACACACAAAGGATTACACAGTAACACAGCAATTATAGTACAGCCAGCCGCTAATCCATCTAGCAAAGCCATCACCTTCTACCGGTGATACACACGCGCCGATCAAAATCAAGCGGCTCCGGGTAAACCTGGTTGAGATCCTCCGCCAGCCAGGAGCCAGACTGCCGCCCCGAAGCAAAACGCTTCATCCCACCCAAACACGGCGGCTCCGGCGCCGCCTTGATACTCGCACTCTTTAGCAGCGCTTCCACCGCCGCAGGCTTTATCTCCACTACTTTCCGACTATAGGAACGCGACGGCGGTTTTTGACTCGTCTTCTTGGACCGGAATATGCTCATTACCTTGGAGTAAAACCCGGTCTTCTTCTCCTTCTTCCCAACACCTGTTTTTGATTCCTCCGCTGGCGGCTTCTCATGGCTGCTGCAGGCTCTAGACTTCTGATCCGCGATTCTTTTCGACGAGTTCGACCTCCGCCGGCCACGCTTCGACCGGACTCTCCCCGTACACGAGACCTTCGGAGAACCCGGTTCAGTCACGGCAACCGTCGATTTCCCCGTCCGTTTGGGGAAGAGCCTTGCATTGGTGGAATACTTACAAGTCCTCCTGCAGCTGGAGTCTGCAAAAGTCGCCTTCTGAGTCTTGGGCAATCCGATAATGGAAGCCTTGGACTTCAAGTTAGCAGAAAACCTCTGAGAATTGTGGTTAGAGGTACCGTTTGTTGTTGGTTTGATAATATTGTGAGGATTCAAATTGGTAGAGTTGGAGTTGCCTCTGGTGGAATAATTTCGCTCGTAAAAGGCGTTGCGATCGATCCAATCGTATTCGGCATCTTTCGATACCCAGAAAGATTCCGGCGGGTCGTCCGGATGCACGATATCGTATTGGAAACCACCGGGGATATCTTCATCATCTTCCGACGAGTACTCTTCTTCATCCTCCAGTGTTTTGCATGATATTTTCAGGTCGTCGCCTTCGCCTGTGATTAAGGCGTCGAAATCGACCTGAGGCATCGGAGAAACCGGGGGGAAATGGCGTAGGTACGTGAAGATTTATGTTTCGGGAAAGAAAGTTAAGATGAGGGAGGGAGAAGTTGATGGTGGGAATGGAAGACCTAAATAGTATATATGCAACATTTCATGTTTTCTTCGCATTTATTTATATTTAATCTTTTATCCAATATAAAAATCTAAAACATATATTAATTAATATTTTAAAAAATGTATTTTAATGCAATTATGAGACCTTAATATAATATAAGGTACATTGATTCAAAATAATAATAATAATATAAGGTACGCTATATTCAATTATTTAATTTTAATTTGTTATGTGAAGTCACATATTTCTATGGATGTCTAATTCAATGTTGAACACTTGAATTTAACATTAAGATATTGTTTTTTTGTTAACAAGGACTCACCGAATTAGACAACGATTTATAGATAAACTTTACCGTCCGCTTCTTAGGATTAATAACAAAATTCTAAATAATTTTGTTAATTGTGTTTCACAAAAAGACAAATGTCATAAATTGGCGCAAAAAATCCTAGATTTCAGCCTTTTTTTTTTGTTTTTTTCTCTCTCTTTTATTTTTCCATTTCCTTTTTCTATCAAGATAATTATTATATTATGTATTGTTTGTGTGAATTTTCAGATATTAAATGAGTTTTTTTTTATAAAAAAAATTCATTTTGCACCCATATCAAAATATGTAAAGGCATATAAGTGTTAAATGCATAATATATAGGTAAAGGTAAAGGTAAAGGTAAATACAAAACAATCATCAATATTAAAATTTTTTTACATTTTTATTTATCAAACATTTGACTCAAGCTCAATAAATAATTAGAGTCAAACATCATTTTGTTATCAAATAAATTGTTACTCGACGAAAAGTTTGTTGTTTTACCACAAATTATAAATATTGATAAATATGCAACTTCAATCTTTTAAACTACAAAATATCACTATATAAAGATAATTATTACACCAAAACATATTATTTTATCATTCTTATATTATACGTAATTGGATATGTTATTGCACGGAAGCAAGCAGTACCTAACCATAATATTTTTGGATACTTTTGATGAGAGCTGCGCCTGCTCCTTAAGTGTAAATATTTATGGAACCGTTTTTAACTTTTGTTTCACTTTCTTTTTGTTCACACCTACCTTTCTATAAACAAAGGGGAAAGAAGGTTCAAATTTCTATGTTACCTAAGTCAAAAGGTTTTTTTGTTATATTCAAGTCTACAAATTACAAATGTCCATTTCAGCTTTTTTTATATTTTTAGGTGGGGTGGGAGCGGGGGATTTATATTAAACATTCCAAAATAACACTCCAAATCATCTTCTTACTTCCAGATTATAATTAGGTTAACGATGCTCGCTAAGCATCATATATTTTGCAATTGTTTAGAACATGTTCAATAACGTGAAACACATCCAACATTAATGGTCCTGAGTCGGCTAATTCAGATTCCGGCTTTTTAAAATATATATATATATATATATATATATATATATATATATATATATATAAACCACAACATAATATTATTTTTCAGAATTTTCGAAGAAAAGACTATGTTGTTAGTTACTTGTATAAAAGAATACTACCCCGTATATATGGATGTTTTATTTCAAATTTGAAATCGAGCTATCAGGATAATACCCTAATTCAACGTAGTAAACCCAATCATGTCAAGTGGTACAAATTCCACCCGAAAACGTGGAACACAGCCAACATTCATAGTTGAATAATGAAATTTTGATTAGAAGAAAAGAGACTCCATTCCTTACATTAAATATAACCAAGCAGGGTACGACAATTTGAATGAAATCTGAAACAGATAGTGTCTGAAACTCCACACCATGGAAAAACAGCTGCTCAAATAAACAAATGTTTAAAATCTCCATTGGCAAGTTGGCATACGGAGTTGTAGCTGCTTGTATCTGCATACAACAATAATGAAGAATCACTTGTACAATATTTTGAATAGGCAACCACGCAGCTTCATCAACCAAGACCAGGAACACAACCACAACTTAGGCTGTATATGACATTTTTCTGACATAAAAATCCAGCAAAAAGCTAATTGTGCATAAAATTAATATCATTGACAGTTAAAGATCCTGGAATTTTTACTCACTTTACATCACATACCATCTATAAAATATTAATAATCAACAATGGAAATTAGAAAGGTCCCTCACTAGCTTTCTAGTGACCACGTAAAAAATTCAAATTTAAGCGCGGGTCGAATGGTTTACAAGCCAACTTCCTTCATTCTAGACCCCTTGGCTAAACTAAGGTTGCTGCTGTAGAATATTCTTGAAACCAGTTGATTGGGGTAGCCATCATAATCAATTACAATCAAGATTATCACTTGTATCCTATGATACACGTTCTGAAAATTGATCTGTTCTGGGTTGAGATATGCCAAGAACATAGGCACAACTCTAAACTGAAGATCACGCTCTCTTACTAGAAAGGAAAGAGTGTCCAATCGTCCATCATTTTCTGGAGATAAAATATGTAGGCAGGGCATGTGCATTTGAAACGGGAATCGAAAGGTGGTCATACTCTCTACTCTGAAAATTTGACTAACATTTTCGCATATGATAATCAAATATAATCAGTATATGTTCACCAAAATACCAATGGCAATATGAAACTTAATAGAACAATTATTATTTTTTTTGAAAAATTAATAGAACAATTAATGAACCATAAGACAGCCTGAAAATTCTCAAATAAACTAAGCAGGTTCAAGGAAACCCCAACAATGAGACAAAACATTTCACATACCTAGATTGTCGCCGAAGTTGGTCCATATCTCAGCCTGAATCGATTGGTTGCTATCAGCAACACCGATTACCTCAATGAAAGTCGTAAGCGGGCGAGGGGGGTGGCCTTTGATCACCAGCTGCTGTTCATCAGTGGATTTCCCGACAACTGAGCCGCCGCCGTCAGATCTCAGGACCTGAATCGCCGCCCTAACCCTCCGCCCCGCGTGCATCCGCAAGAGCTCCGCGTTCACAAATACCGCGGGGTTTGAAGTATCCATATCTACGCTTGAAAATTGTGTTCTGGAGAGAGACGACTTCTGGATTTGCAATCAAATGGGGAAATAATTTGGGGAGAATGGCGCTAAATGTTCCCGCCATCAGAGCACCGCCCCCTCTTTAAACCGACCTTGTTTCCTACTCCACTGGATCGACCCGACCCGACCCATCCCATCCAATTAATTTCGCCTTCAATTTCGAAATAATATACTAGTATTTAATACTTTACGAAAATTTGATAATTTGTAAAAAAAATTCATAATCACGTTTTGTAAACATTCACAAATACTAACATCAGCATTTATCGAGCCATAAGATCAATTGTATTTTTTTATTCTATTTATGTGCTCGAACGCATTTAATTTAAAATTTTCAATTGATTAATTCAATAGTATTTTTGGCTGAAAATAAAATAAAAGGTTTTTCACGGGAGCAAATTTCCATATTTTATTTTGAACTCGAAATTACTGATGTTTAAGCATGCATGCATGTCATTTACATGGGCTCTGAAGTGGCTTTGAATGAGGTATTTCAGTTTTCACTCAGGCTTTAGATGAAACAAGAGCATCCTAAACTACGAGCCCAGTTGATGCCAATGATCCATCCACGAGAGAGGCGCGACTGAGCTGTTGCAGCTTCCCGTTACTTAAAAGGAAAATTCTTTCAGCCATCAGAACCGTCTCCAATCGATGAGCAATGACCAACACCTGAGTGTATCGAAACAACCATTCAGAGGAAATTAGTCCCAACGATATCACATAAAACGCGAAGAAACATGGGCTATATAGGCACTGCAGTGATTGTCTTACAGTGCGGTTTTTCAATAGGCGCTGCAGTGCTTGTCTCACCAATAGCTCAGATCGGCTGTCAAGTGCAGAAGTTGCTTCATCCAAAATCAGAATAGATGGATTTTGATAGAGTGCTCTAGCAATGGCTAACCTGAGATGCGTATGACATGAGTGCAAATCTTAAATAATAAAGACCAATGTTACAAAATCAAGAAAATCACATACCTTTGCCTTTGGCCTCCGCTAAAATTTGAGCCCCTAGGTCCGACATTGGTTTGGTACTGATCAGGAAGATTTCTGATGAATTCATCTGCATTTGCAGTTCGAGCGGCAAGTTCTACTTTGCCCATATCAACACCATTAATTAGATCCCGGTAACCAATGTTCTCAGCAATAGTCCCTGAAAATAGCACCTGACATAGAGAAAACTCTCTCGTTACACAGCTTCTAGGAACTATCACAACCAACAAAATACTAACAATAATGATCTCACAAGTTCAAATAAATCAACTAATCCAGTTAAGTGTTAAATTCACTTAATCAAAACAAATACACATAAACTCATTCAATAATATAACCCTGATAGAGTGGAGATATACTTTTCTTTTTATTAATACAAGTAAACTTCTATATTTTCCTCAACAGTGGAGATAGAATTGGGTATGCAGGGTTTCGTGGAGGAATCTTGTTCTACTCAGCAGCATGGGCTTGTATTAAACAGCGGAAGTTTCTAAATCACATTTTCTTTTTTAATGGCTTTTATTGGGAATAAACAAAATGGAGAAATGTAGGTTGTACAAGTCGCTTACTGTATCTTGAGAGACCAGTCCAACATGTCTCCTTAAGCTCTCCAACCGCATATTTTTAATGTCATAGCCATCTATCGATATTGAGCCTGAAAATTTTTAAATTCAAATTATGCAATTGCATAATAACGTGTGAGATGCTATCAGTGGTTCTTTAGAAGAATAATTAATCCGAGAGACACTGCTGAGATAATGGGCTTGCAATGCATACCAGAACTAGGATCGTACAAGCGAAGAAGAAGTTTCACAAGAGTAGTCTTGCCTCCTCCTGATGGCCCAATGAGAGCTACTGTCTCTCCAGCTCTAATGTGAAGATCCAGATCATTTACTACAAGAGGCATATTATCTCCATATGAAAAAGATAGGCCACAAAATTTCACTTCCCCGGCAACGGAATGCAATTCAACTGCATCAGGTTTTTCAATCACCTGAACACGGCATCATTAGCAATAGGTAAGCCACACATTAGTTTGTATTTCTCATACTATTGAATACTCATTATTCAAGATCTCATTTCTATTTCCCGAATGGCAGTAGCAATAAAATAAAAATTGGACCTAACTTTTTTTATAGGACTTCTTCCCAAGCCCTATCACATTATGAAACAAGTAAAACCATAACAGGTCATGTAACTTCAGAAAGAAGGTTTTCATTCATTATCAAGTTTCCTAATTCGGGGGAAAATAAGAAATATCCCAAACTGAACCCAAAAAAAAAAAAAAAAAGTTTATTTGAACACAAAAATCTACCTGAGATGTAAACACGGGCAAATCAAACAACCTCTCAATAGCAGGTTCTCCTTGTTTTAACTCATTGTATGCCTTGCCCACATCCTGCGGAATTCTTTAATTTCAGATTGATACTTTAAGACAGCTGCACAGAAGAAAACCATAATAGCACATAAACATGGCATTAGAAATTTTTGAAACCTGAATTTCAATGCAAGATGACGAGGGTACCTAAATGACGAAGTAATTGGTTGTGCCGAAATAATAAAATAGGTTTAAAAGTTCAACAGTTGTTGGATATTGTTTTTCAGCAACTTCGTTATAAGGAAACCATAACAGAATTTTTGTAATAAGCAAAAGTATGTTCACAAAAGAAACAAAATATAAAGTTTCTTATAAGCCTCATTTAATAGATAGCAATACCTGAATTGGCTCGATCAACAACACCAGATACCCAATGAATGAAATCAAAGAAGCACATTCAAACAAGCCTCTTGAAACTATCAATGATCCAGCACTGAATACAAATAGCACCCCAAAAAACATGATTTGTACTATCTGAGGAATTAACACCTTCATTTGCTTCTTTCTCAAACAAGCAGACAGGTTGGTGTAAGCAAGGGACTGGAACCTCATTTTTTCACGCGATTCCGCATTATTGGCCTTCACAAAAAGAATTGAAGGAAATACCTGTAATAAAAGAGCAAAATGTTAGCTTTGTTCTGAACAATATATCAAAATAAAGACCTATAGTCAAGAAAAGAGTGAAACAAATTGAACAAAAGTTCACATGACGTACCTCGTTTAGGTAGGCTGACAAAGCAGCAGTACTAAGTTGCGCTTCGTTGGAAATTTTGCGGAGATTTTCTCCTAGACATCCAATAATAAGAGCCATTGATGGAATCACCTATGGTTAAAAGAAAACTTTGACTCCATAACTCTTGCATCAAAGTTGAGATGGATTGTCTCCGAAGAACATAAAAAATCACCATACTTCCTTACCAAAGAAGAAATTAATGAGAGAACACGGCTAATCATTAGCATCTGAGAAGCCATTGCCGATAGCTGAAGGGTGGTGGGTACAATCGTCTGTCGAACAAAATTATAATTGGTATGAGAAGCAACTAGTGTAAATTGTAACCTAGCAGTGGAGGAAGCAATACAGAATCCATGTTTAAAGCCAGCAATCCTCACATTCAGTAGAGAATATACGGTGTCAGTTACATCCGATGCCTCAGCCGTAATCCTATACGCGACATCTCCCGGTAAAATTCCATTTCCACCCTCAAAGAAATCCAAGTCCCTCCCCAAAACCCTATTAAACACATGAACCCTAATTTTATAGGCACAATTCAACGCTGCTTCCCATAAAAAGGCATGCTGCAAGTAATTCGCAACAATCCGTGCCAAAACAAGAACACCCAAAACCAAGCCCTCGTTTTTTAAACTCATTAAATCCGCAGTGGTCATCAGGGAAGTTAACCTTCCCACCAAAGGTACGATCTTGGAGAGAGAGTAGACAGAAACCGCGCTGCAGAGCCAGCCAGAGAGGATCGGGCGCCATTCCGACTGGAGGTAAGGTCTGATAGATGAGAGAGAGGCGAGTTTGATTGGTGGAGAAGGGAGATTTCCGGGGGAGGCGGCGGCCGCAGGAGTGTAAGAGGATTTGAGACAAACGGAGATCGACCGATTAGTAATTAGGGCTTTCTTGTGGTGTAATGGGTAATCGGATTTGAGGTGAAAGAGGGGATAAGAAAATGGAGGTGTGGTATGCATAGATAGAGCCATTGATTCCATTCCAGTTAACAAAAAGAAGACATGGACTTCAAGTTGAAATGAATTCTTCAGATAGATTGAAGAAGCTTTATGTTTGGAACTTTGGGTGAATTGATTAATCAGTGAAGAATCGAGAATTCTTGAAAAATGAAATAGAATCACCAGTTGTATCGACCATCCGCCAGCAATTTTTTTGCACTTGTAAGATTTGTACTGTTTATCCTGTGTTTATCTAGAATATATATATATATATATTTTCTTTACAAGAAAAACTCGTAATTTTCATTAACAAAATACTATCATATTACAAATTTTCTAATCAACCAGGAAAATTCTCAACTTCCAAACAAGTGGAGTTGGAAAAGAAGAAGCAAAACGAGCTGCAAATTTATCTAGTAATATATGTTTTACGTCCAATTTGATTTACCTCGTTAGTTTAGTTGCGTTTAGTTCGATGAGTTTAGTTCGATTTTATTCAGTAAGATTTTCCATTTCATAATAAAAAAAATCACAAGTCAACTATCATTGTAAGAACTAATACAATGTATTATTAAATTTGTTTTTAAATAAAATTGTTCTATAAGATTTAAATTTCAGAAAATAATGTTAAAGATGATTTGTTTTTCCCAAAACGTTTAAAGTTGAAACAGATGGATCCGACGGACTCGAAAAAATATATGATGCATTTATTATATTTTAAATATATATTTAGAATCTTTTATTTATAGTAACTCGTAAACAAATTCGAATACTTTGAACCAAACTCAAATTCAAACACGAAATTATTAATTTCGAACTTTAAATCAAACTCAAGTACGTCTAATTAAAACCAAACTCTTTAAATTTTTCTTCATATTCCATTCGATTACAGACTTAGAAAACAGGTTAGTCCCAACTTTTTTGTTGAGTTTAAAGATTAAAAATGTCCTTTACTAATTATTTCATCATTTATTATTCAATAAAATAAGTAGAAAAAATAATTAAAATTAGATTCCCACACGTAATTTTACCGGATATTCGCTAAATGTCACTCAATTTTTCAAACGAAAAAGAACTCACAGCTAGCTGCACATCTATGTTTGAAAACTTGAACGGAACAAAATTAGCTTTGACATTATATAAAAATTATAGCAAACAGGTTATCAATATCAAGAGTCAATTATCACAATCACAAGTTCATAAATGTAGGCTTACAACTTCAGCATCCAAGACAAACTGCAACAACAACTTTAGAGGGTGAATTCATACATAAAACATAGAATCATTGTGGCCTGGCAACGGGCTCAAGAGCTTCTACTGTAACTACACTGTTTCCCCTTATGACCTACAGTAGAAGGAAACATTATAACATAATCCATAAGTTTAACCGTACCGATTCAAATCAAGACAATTTATGCAAGAACATGGAACCGGTGGACAGACTCTTACCACCATGCCAATGTCGGTTTTCTCATCTCCATTAACATCGACAGTGTTGTCTATCACCAGGTTCATGAACTGATCAAAACCACGAAGGGTTCCAACCACAGTACGATTGGCATTCAGCTTAACTGCAACAACACAGTTTCATGGAGCTTAATTTAGACAAAAATTACTTGTGAGAACAATATCGACCAACCAAAAGAAAACTATCATATTCAAGCCCAAGCACGGGAAATTATATTCTACTAAGGATCAAAGACGTGCAATGCATGACAGAATATGATGACTTTAATGCATTTTCACACAGTAAGACTTTCAGAAGAACAAGGAGTTTAGTCAAAATTTTCAAACTCCAACCGATTGATGCACTACACAATTAACTGGTAGTGATAGAGACATGGAGAGTTGATGCTGAAAGATGACAATGTGACGTTGAATTACAGACTCGCAGTACACTTAGAAGGAACACAAATTATACAAGACCAAAAAGACGTGAACCAAGAGGAAATGGAAGAAAAATACAAAACAAAGTACAACACACAACTAAAAAGTCCCTCCATATCCAGAAATGAACCAGAGAACAATTAATCCTGAATTAATATTTGAGCAGAAAGGATCAACGAAATTTCATTCTAAGTTCTGTCCATCCAACTCCCACACTACTTCCAAAACCAAGGGGCAGACCGATATGATATAACTGCAATTCTATTAGTTAATTTTTCGAAAAATGGAAGCTTCAGCTGACAAATACCAGCATTAACAATTTACCATAAGTTAATATGACAAAAGGTTCTCATTTGAACGGGATCATCAACTGTCAGTTTGACTCAGTCAAGCTACGAAAGTTGGCTTTTCTGTCACACCTCTTGTCTAAGGCTAGAATATATATTAACATGGGTAATTTTCATTTAGAAAGGATATCATCCAAAATTCACACACGGATTCTTCACAATTTGGAGCTATCACTAAACTGATCAACCTAAATAAAAGAGAAAAAGATAATCCATTCTCACAAGCATGCCATATTACTCAATACACATAAAACCCAAAACTTGGATAGCTGGAGCACATTAATAACCAGTAAAGTAGATATTTCACAAGAAAATCAAAAGCGTGAATGACTGAACACTCACTCTGGAGCTTCTTGTCCATGTACCTGCCGTCAAAATAAAAGTAAATCAATTAAAAAGCAAAGCACCGGAGAAAATCAAAGTCGAAATCGAAAGTTCAAGAGCAAAGCATGATTACTTCTTGAGATCTGGAGGTTGACCTGATCTGCTCATCGTGAAATCGCAGTGAGAATCGGCGTTGGGGTTTTACAGCTACTCAAAAGCCCTAATCAACTGCGGGAAGAGATGAATGAAAACGACGCCAACTTTGCTTGTGAATGAAATAATAGTAGACCGGCTAGATATTGGTTGAACTGATTGGGCCCAGATTTTTCAATTTGGGCCACAATTTGAATACGTGATCCATTCCACTGTTTTTTCCTCTTTTTTGTTTTTAATCAAAATCAAATAAATTAAGTAATTACTATAATTAGTGAAAAATAAATGACAGCTGTGGGATTTGAACCCACGCCCTTTCGGACCAGAGCCTAAATCTGGCGCCTTAGACCACTCGGCCAAACTGTCATTTTTATGGTTATTTGTTAATGTAATATAGAGAATATTAATATAAATTTATTAATTTGATTTAATTCAAATTTATTATTCAACCTAATTATCCAAATCCACACACTTCGTATCATTTTTCCATCAAAGCACGACCTTGATGTCATTTTAATATTTTATGATATCGTGATTTTATTTTCCTATCCCTGTCATATTATATATTTTATATTCAAATTCAAATTTCAATTATTTTAATTTATGTTTTTAAATTTTCTAATTTTAAAATTTTTTTATTATTTTTTTTACATATTTAGTGTGATTATTTTTTAAAAAACTCCATTTTAATATTTTTTTAAAAAAAAACTTATTGCAAGTCATAAAACTTAGACAATTTCAAAAGAATAATTTTATGCACAACATCTTTATATTATACATATTTCATTTCGTTATCTCATCCATAAAACTATATCCCACTCTATGCATGAATACTTGTTTAAAAATTTTGGTATCAAATAATTTTTTTTAAAAAAAAATCGAGATACTATATTAAATTCTAAAATTTTTAAATTCTTTTCATAATAATTTGTATATAACGAGATATGATTATTTATTTAATTTAAAATTATAAATAAATATTTTATTAAGATATAAGATTAATATAAATTTAATAATAATTTACTAACATAAGTTTAACAATATTTTTTATTAAAGAACATTAAATTATTTTTTAATATGAGAAACAAATTATAATTTTTTAAAAAAAATCATGACACTAAAAGGTAATTATTATTATAAATATCTCAAATTTAGGAGCGACTTTGGAGTTTTTTAGCTTTAATATCCCTTCATGGCTTAGTAGTGATGTATTTTCTGACTTATTCAGTTGATATATACGTTTTTTTTTTATTTAGTCTAAAAAAAAATAAAATAATAATAATTGATAGCATAAATAATATTATAAATAATCCTATTGTTTACCGCTTAGATTCTACCCGGCACACTCCCCGCCGCGTCTCCGCTTCCGCTTTCCCCTTTACTATTCGCCACATCCCTGCGCACGTCATTGACACCTGCAGTCCAGCAGTATTATCTTCTGCATCGACCGCAGTGCACCACATCCATCGTAACCGTTCATATATTTGGTGGGCCCCAGAAATGATTGCAGATTTCATAATATATATTTATTTACTCTCTCGTAAGTAACTATATAGCTCATCACCACTCTGCCCCAGTCTCCCACTCTGACGATTGACGAAACATGAATCAAAACGGTGTCGCAGCCCACCGCCACCGACGATCTCCGTCCTACGATCGATTCATCGGCGTATTCTCTCCTCCCTCGGAGACTGCGTTCTCTTCAACCCCCTCCGCGGCCACCGGCGACGAATTAAACGAAGACGACGTCTTCTACAACGGCGACTTCTCCGAGCGGCAGCAAGGACATCCCTCCGGGATCAGCCACAGCCTCCGCCGCTCGGAGAAGTTCGGAATCCTCGCGGCGTTGCCGGAGCGCCAGGGGAATCTCGACGGCCAGTTTATAGTCCGGAAACCTGCTCTCCCTTCCTCATCAACCACGCCGTTCTCGCGTGTTATCCCTTCGATACCGAAACCTCACTCGTCTTCGGAGGTTAAGTACGCGCAATCACTTCCGGCGCGACGGTTTCAGCAATCCGCGCCGGTGAACGTCCCGATGTTTCCGAGGAAGCGGAGGAGTGGAGAGGCTTCCGACGTTGACTACGCCGATGAAGGCGACGACGATGAGATGCTGCCGCCTCACGAAATCGTGGCCCGCGGATCGACGCAAAATCAGAAGAACACCTTCTCGGTGCTGGAAGGCGTGGGGAGGACGCTCAAGGGAAGAGATCTGCGGCAAGTGCGCAATGCCGTGTGGCAACAAACAGGTTTTCTGGACTAGTAAGTAGTAATTTCAGCAAGCTTCTCTTTAATTCGACTTCCATTTTATTTTTGAGGTGGGGAATTTCGGACTCAGTTTCTGTTCATAATTTCCTTCTGCAAAAGATCAAAAAAAAGTTCGAGCGCTTGAAATTCTATGGAATCGACGATTTAAGATTTACAGTGTCGACTGGATTTGCTTGCTGGTAGTGGTAAATAGTAAATTCCCTGAGAGATATTTGTTCAAGGGAAACAGATTGTGAATCTTCTGATTTTTAACGAAGTAAAGGCTTTGTGTTTGCAGCTTTCCATTTTTCAATATTTGTTTTAGTATTTCGGATGAACAAATATCCTTTTCTCCTCGGTTTTTATTTTTTAACCAATAAGTTGAGCTCTCAATGAAAAAGATTCCTATTTTGGGATGTTACCCAAGTTGGGATTTGTTGTATGCACTCGGTCGTAATTATTTTATCGAGAAACCAAAAATGTTGAAATTTTTTTAACGTTTTAGGTTCAAACTTTATTTTAAAAAATGTTTCTATTTTTATTTTAAAAAAGTGTTTCTAGCTACGTGAAGATGAGATTAAAGAGAGCATCGTTTTTTTCCGATGGCTTTAAAGCTAAATATTCCAATCTCTTTTTGTTATTTACTATTAGTTTTTGTTTACTCCACGAGTAGTAGTAGGCCGACAGATTTATAAGCAGGTCAACAATTGCTCTACGATTGATTTTAACTTTTCACGAATTGGTCTTTCATGTTAAACGTTTCCACATTATAGGATCGATACCCATTTTACAAAAAAATAATGAGAAATGTTGTCACGGATCAATTTTATGACTCGAATATCTTATTTGAGTTTCGTGAAAGAGTCTTACAAAAATATACTTCGAATTTTAGGTCTATTTTATGTTAGTGCATACTTATTTTAAAAAGCAGTCACCATAGAAGTGGCAAAGTTAAAGTCTCAAAA
This sequence comes from Henckelia pumila, assembly GCF_033568475.1. Taxonomy (NCBI): domain Eukaryota; kingdom Viridiplantae; phylum Streptophyta; class Magnoliopsida; order Lamiales; family Gesneriaceae; genus Henckelia; species Henckelia pumila. The sequence goes on from NC_133120.1 coordinate 84,387,738, forward strand.
TTGGATTCAAATATGATAGCATCGATTGCGTGAGAAATTTAGTACTAGTACGTAGATTGAGTTTAAATATATATACAAAAATATTTGATCAGATAAACAAAGGAGTCAGGTGTGTATGTTAGACATTTTTTTGGTCCCCTTGTTTTCCTCCGACCAAGTGCAACATACAGTCAACCTAAACGATTGACAAAGAATCTTGATAGGATTTTTAAAAAAAAAAAAAAAAAATTCACACCGACCCACCTTTTACCTTTCGCTTTTCTTTTCCTCGTTTTCAAGAACTTAGAAAAATCTTTTAGGATTGCCATTCACCGATGCATAAAAGTGATTTTGAATATATAATTGGGCATTTACCTGAATAAATAATAATATAAAGTGGTGCAATACAACTCAAAACAAGAGGTTTCGAAATACCCATTTTGTCTTGCATCCTCAGCACTTTGATTAATCCAATAGACGAACCAAATTCTGCCCCACCTTAAGTCTGTGTATATACACGAATTAGTTGACATTTGTCACGGGCGCATTCTTTCATTTTCATCTTTGAGTTTTAGAGATGATTCAGCGCATAAATCACATAGGCAAGTCCGACAGGAGAATGAACCTGATACAATAATATCCACGCCAAAAACACTAAAACTAATCTGGACAATTCCAGTCACCACTATACCACAATGGTCATTCACAAATTATACCGCTATCTACCATTAAAATAGCATATACAATGATGCTTAAATTAATAGACAACAGAAGTTTTTTTATACAGGTAATTAATGAAAGACGGTCCTATTTCCCTATAAGTAAGCACAGATGCAAATCTTGAGAAACCTATTTCTCCAACGGAATTATTGGTTGCCACACGGTCGAGGGTAACTTAGAAACGAAGATAATTCAGCTAATACATGGAAAATTTTCCAAAACAGTCCAAATTTTAGACCGATATAGACTGTCGTCCTTCGTCTGTTCAAAACATTACCACTCATCATCAAGGCTGGCACGATGAAAACAAAGGACTGTGCACACAAATATGAAAAAGGAAGTGAATTCTATTATCATAGCTCCAGTTCCAATCAAGCCTGCGTGCCTGAGAATAATGGGAATGGCCATGCTCCCCACTGCTGATGCCCCAGTTAAGAACTTAGCTGCGTCCATCCATCTGCAGATGAGGGGCATTATACAAGAAAGGGGTTTCATTATAATGGGACCGAGTGAAACTGTCCAGAACTCGTAAGTCGTAATATGTCATATTGATATACGTTCTGAAAATGTATTGCCGAGGGTAATTAAAAAATATTCCCCAAAAATATGGCACAAGACAACTGATGCAGAATCGCATTATGAGATGAGTTCATTTTCTTCGCGAGGAACAAAACTAAGATAATCTCAACATCTACATGCTGAAAATACTTACCCATCACCATCACGACTAATCAGATACTGAGTGGATCCACCGCCAAAAAACAAACAAGGCATGGGTACAAGAACATACATGAGCGCTGTATAACAAGAAGCTTCGCCCAGTAAGTCCAGGAAAGAAATTAAAATTCTGAAATTTTATAGATTAAAGTCCCGTGAAATGCAAAACTGTCCCCCAAAAAAAATGTATATATCGTTATTAAAGGAAAATAATAATTTTATCTCAAATATTGAAATAAATGAAGACAAATAAAGAGCCTTTTATTTAGTAGAACAAAAAATTCACCCGACACATTCTTAGACAGGATTTTTAGAGGTATTTTAAAAATTATAGGGGATAGCGTGCGACGTGCATTTCACAGGGGTCATGCATTTCTGATTTCACCCATGAAACACAAGTAAAAATACACAAAAGCCACGGACTGACCTGAAAGAAGCGGCCACCAATTGCTGTATATTGCACAAGCCTGAAGAACGAATTTAAGTTGGAACAATAAAAAAAGTGCACCGTCAACATGTGTGTGTATACAAGTATTTTTACATTGCACGCTTTAGGCATGCAACAAATGTGAACATTTCAACGACAGAAAAGTAAGAGGAATGGATAAATAGAAATATGGTCGTTGAAAAGAGGCTTCGGGAGATCTAGCATATTTATGTGACTGGAAGTACAGTTTCCAACCAACAAATAGATGCCCACAAAGACGTAGCTTAGAGATAGCAAAAGTTTTTTTTTTTTTTTTTCTAAAGTCTGCATGCAAGAGACAGTTTGTCCAACAGGCTTGAAAAAAAATCATGGCAATACTGAAAAATATTAGAAGATATTCCTCGACTTGGTAAGATAGAAAAAGAATGGGCATAAAATCAAAACGTATTATTGAATGTTCTTGATAAGTAATGATCAGAGGAGAAGACATGATCATGATCTAGACAGCACAGATAAGGCTAAAGTGCCATACACCCTAATGCTCTGTTGAACAATGAAAAAGCTAGCAATCATAATTTCCTATATGCTCTAATTATATCAAGCAGATGGAGTTATATGCAACCCCGGGATTATTAACTAAAAAATTCCAGTCCCTTCCTTCCTAAGGTCACAATACTAGGTGTCGTAGAAGGACAAAATGGAAAGGGGACACAGAGTGACACCCAACATCCCATGCTAGCTAATTTTTGTATGGTGTGAGACAATAGGTTGTTTCCTTTATCGGATGGCAATGAGCCTAACGATAACGAAAGATGCACACCCAAATCTAAAATATAGTTGGTTAAGATGGATTGCTTACAATATAACCATTTTTGGGGCAATAAAAATGATCAAGGAGAAGCTTACCACGATCTGGAGCAGGATGCTGGATGAAAACATGAAGGCAAGTCCTGCAAGACTGATCAATAAATGTAATATGATTTATGATTTATAATACAAAAGAAAATTAAATTCACTTATTCATACTTCACTTACACTGCATTTATTGGCCAGGAAATCATTGATCAGCCACAAAAGATGAAGCATCAGGCCGGCAAAGGGAACAAAATAAAAGTTCAAATAAGAAGAACTAAGCTGTAAGTAACAACATTCTACTTGACAAACAAATATATTTATTACAAATTTGCTCAATTACTCAGTGCGCGATGATGTGAATAAGACATCAAGACTCTTAAACACTTTGGATTCTAAGGTTTTGCATGTAACTTCAACCACTGCCCAAAATCTCAATATGTATAAAGCAGATTGGTAGATGATTAAGTTTAAATTGATTTGGAACAAAGTTTACACAGAATGTAATTGTGAACTAAACGCCACTCGGTAGGATGCTCCAACAACCCAATAAGTCAAAACCACTGCATTCAAGTTCATAAATAAATAATAATCACCGTTTGCGTCGTCCTTCTAAAATGCCTCCATCAAACAAATGAATATGCATGCTGTGTCATCCATACTCGTATTTATTTCAAATCCGTGAACATAACTGCTCGTTCAGGCTCCCATATCAATCACAAGAATGTGAAAATCATTCAATCCCTCAAACTAAATAGCAATACCTATCAGATGCATGGCCAATACAACTTCATGAACCAGTCAGTTATGTAAGTGAAAGATATGTTCTTTGTTAGTAGCCTCAGAAATTGCAAGCAAACACTCAAAGGATGACTGGTCCAACTTCCTAACCCGACTACTTTAAGACTATTTCTGCAGTTGTCCAAATTTCCAAATGAAAACAAAACAAAACCAAACCTGGTTTATCATATTTAAGACAGAGAAGGCAAACACTAATAATAAACCAAAGCTCCGCAAATTCAGCAATAACTAAAAAAAATGCAATCAAAGCTAGGACAAAGCATTAGAGCCATTTCTGTGACAATTTATTGAAATCTACTTGCCCAAAAAAACCGTATAAATTCAAGGCCAACGTGTAATTTCACTGCTGGTTAAACATTTGCGAAATTCATCAGCAATTACTGCCTTTAAATACCAAAAATCTGATCTGGCTACTAGTTCACGACCTATTTTCAAATATAAGGCGGAGTAATGAAGTGATTAACAAGTAAAGAAGCAAAGGGCGACGGAAAACCTACCTTCAACCGTCATCGCCATCACCGCAAAGTATGTGTTATGATTTCGCTTCAATACTGGAAATTGAGAACGGAGATTTAATTGATTTTCGAATAATTTGAAAACTATTGCCGAATTCAAGAAAAATAATACAGAGAAATGAAATTTCGTAGTAGTAGGAAAACGTCGTATAAGCAAGCTCTACACGGGGAGTATTTCGGGTTTTTCAGTTAAATTTTTATTTTAATCAAAAAAAATTATTTCAATTTGTATCCCAGTAAACCAATATGGATAATCTGGAAACACTTTTACTTGTAGCTTCAAATCATTAATTATTTAACTTACATCAATCAAATCATTGAATTTAAATTAATATATTATCTCTTATAAATAATATTATTCATATTTTATTTATTATTAAAAAAATAAAATTATAATTTATCATTTTTTATAAAATTTAATCAATCAAATCAAATAAACTATAATATATCAATCAAATCAAATACTAGAGTTTTGCTATGCTGCCCATAGGGGTGGGCGGTTGGTGTCGGATAGTATAATTACTACCCGATCGGGTTCGGGTACCCGACAAAACCCGACAATATTTTTTTTTTTTTTTGAAAATTCAATATATATTAGTATGTATTATTCAAAAACATATCCTCTCTATTTTCATTATATTGCTCTCAACTAAAATGGTTGTTCATTTTTTTGGATTGGGTATACATACATCTATTGAGAAATGATGATTTTTTAATTTGATTTTCCATAGATTTCGATTATTTAATTGTTTGATAGAGTTGAGAATTTTTTTTTTTCAAAACTTATGAAAAATAAGTAAATATATGAGGGTAGAAGTAGCTCACAATCATAAATATATGTATTGTTTTTAATTTTCACATTCATCAAATTTGCAAAAAAAAAAATAATAAAAAAAATCAATCGGGTACCCGACCTTACCCGAAAAAATCGGGTACCCGATTTATTCGGATCGGGTTCGGGTAGTCAAAACGACTATCCGAAATGTCGGGTACTCGACATATCGGGTACCCGATCCGATGAAACCCGACCCGCGCCCACCCCTAACTGCCCACCTCTGGTGCCCACCTATGAGGTAGCACTCATCCATTGGATGAACCATTTGTATATGATTCATCTCATTCATTGGATGAATATCACCTCATAGGTGGACATGGAAGTGGGCACCGAAAGTGGGCAACATAGCAAAACTCTCAAATACTATATTAACTATCATTTCTCATTTATTTTTGTTATTACATTATATCTTATTTATTTTTTGTTGCATTATATTACTTATCTATGTATTATTCATATCATCACTCAAACCAATCGATACCGTTTGATATTCACTTTCTTCCATATAGAGATAAATATCAAATGCATGAATTACCAGAGACGCGAACGCAGTTAACTCAACCCAATACACAAAATTTGCAAATCTTTTAAACTCGTTTGACTTCATTCTAGTTATGGTTAAAATCTTGTTAAAACAGTTTAAAAGGATACATTATGAGTCAATTTAACAAGATATGCTGCTTTGGTTACGTACTTACGTTTTAACATAATGCATCATGATTTGCCAAGTTATAAATATTAATCAGTAGGCACAGTGCATAAGCTTACAACCAATTTGGTCCATAACAAAGGGTAGTGACTAACAAGAATAGAAAACCCTGCGCGTATCCTAAATCCTAAAAAACAATAACAGAACTAAACATCCAAATATTCAATCCAGAATACCCATTGAAAAACATTTCACAAGGCACTTTGGTTGTTCCCTTTCTGCAATAAATGCCAAATGAACAAGTCATCTGATGGCTTCAGCAGCTTGAGAATTCAACATGATGATTAACTAATCTTTGACGGTTGCCCGAAGGATCTTCACGTCATGTATAGGCCTGCATTCACAAAGAATCGTGATATTTCAAGAGTATTCCAAACTTAGGGATGCCACACAGCAAACTTGAAATTGTAGTAAGGGGAAAAAAACCCAGAAGCTTTATTAACTAAAGGTGACAAATAATGGTTACGGAGTAAGTGCCTGCACAGACATGGATGAACATAATAGCTGTCGCCTGTCGGAATTAAAACTCACTGATTACATGAGCGGAAAGTTGTGCAGGATTGCAAAAATAGTCACAGAGCAGGCAGTCATCGATTCGTCTTACACTCTTTTATAGAGTTAAATAGTTAATCATCAAAGAAAAAACACAAATATCATACTTGGGCGCTCAACAGTCATACTTTCTCTTGACTCTCTATAATTTGTATCCAAGACTGTATTGACTATCGTGTTAGTTCATATCATGCAAATCATGGTTGTAAAAGGTAAGTGCCTGCAAAGTGCAGCCCATTCGCCTGGGAGACCACCCAGGTATGCAGCTAGTCACACCTTTCTCTGGGTGCATGTTGCGCAAAAGGCGGGATAAAAAGTGCCTAAGAAATTGAGGTCCAAAAGTGCTCATTTCTTTTAGATATAAATAAAAAAAAATAAAGCAAAGGTCGCCCAATTAGATGAAACCAAATACCCAAAGCCCAGAATGCCTGCGGTGTGGGTTTTTTGTTTCTTTCTTCTAACAGCAGTTCGTTTACTTTGTTTCCTTCTTCTTTTGTTTGTTTTTTTCTCAGAATTCAATGTTTCAATTCCTTTTTTTTTTCCTATAACAATTTATAGGCCATTTATTCAGTGATCAACTCTTTATTTACATTATTGCTTAATATTTATGAAATATTTTTTTGTTGTAATGTATATTACAGTGAAATTCACTTTACATCTATACATTCTAAAACTTTCATCCCTAGTGCCATTATTCTAATAAGAAGGATGCCAAGTGCGCTTTGTGCATAAGCCTCAATGACATTTTTGCGCCCTTCAGTCTTCAATCTTGAATTATTATAATGTAAATATAACATTTGAATGCATAGATATATAATAGACATAAATTGCAACAATATATATACACAATTATATATAATATAAGTATTATATATACACCTATATAAAGCATTTGTATCCTTGTCATATCCTAATTTTTTAGATTGTGTCATCGAATCTGTACCCGCCAATCGCCATAATAGATCGTTGATACGCAATCACACAACATTGTTAACTATAGAGAATATGCTAGAGAAGATTATCAAAAAAACAGGTATCAGGCATACCTATCAGTGTTATCAGTTTGAACACTGCCGAGCCTCTTGACAATTTCCATTCCTCTACATATCCTTCCAAATATTGTATGTTTACCTGTAAAACAATTTCAGACATTTATGTCATTAACATATTATATAGTAGCGCTTTGAAAGCATTAGAATCATAACACGCAGCTCGTGAAACATAGACACGCAAAAATTTAAACTGCCAGGTGAAACATCGAACAAGAGATATTATAATGCCCCATTTTCAGCAATTTTCAAGAGCCAAATATCTTATTAGAGAATTACTTCGTAACAAGCGAAATTGCAAATAAAAATCAAAATCAATAACATGGATGGTGTGGAAATTAAAGAGAGTAGAGAAAGCTGTAACCATGATTGTAGAATACCACAGTTTGAGGTCTCCGAAGGTATACAAATTATAGTTAATGCAAAAGATAAGATCAATTTACCATCGAGTGAAGGTGCCGGTGCCAAAGTTATAAAGAATTGGCTCCCATTTGTATTTGGACCCGCATTTGCCATGGATATAATACCAGCTCCTGTATGCTTCAATTCCCTCCGTATCTCATCATCAAAATGCTTACTGCAACAAAAAAATCAGTAAAACAAAATCCAGGTCAGGTTACAAACTCGAAATATTGCTACCTCATCACCTTGCCAGACAATTTAAGGGGTGGGTTTGGATATAAATGGAGAGACCTCAGAAAAATACTTTATTAAGCATGGTTTTAAGAGTGATGTCTTAACATAAATACATGAATTTTTAATCTTTTGATTCGTAGTTAAAGAAACATGTCTCTAATCTTTTAATAAGAAGCTGAAGCAGAAACGCCAGAATTTACATCTTCTGGCTTCTTAATTTCTGCCATTTCAAGGCTCAAAAAGAGCAAAGCGGATATATGCAATGGACGATGTTGTGGGGAGATAAGAATAACCTGATGAATAGATTAAAGAATGTAAATACCCATATATCGATTCGCCACCTCTTCCAGTACCAGTAGGATCACCTCCTTGCACAACAAAATCCTGAAACCACAATTTAGGGTAAGCAAACTCAACACTACTAGAGCACATAATTGCAGCTTTCGGAGGTAAAAAAAAAAAAACAAAAACAAAAGGAGAAACCTTGATGACTCTGTGAAATTTGACATTGTTGTAATAGCCCTTGCGAGCGAGCTTCACAAAATTATCGCAGGTTCGCGGCGCGTGGTGATAATACATCTGCCGTTGTTCCGACAAGAACAGTATTACAATATAGACAAATAATAAATACATAAAAGGAGTGGAGAAATGAGAATACCTCGACGGTGATGGCACCCATGGAGGTCTCGAGAGTGACCTCCGGCGGCCCCCCGTCCGTATTCGACATCGACTCTTTTACGGCGGCGGTAGCGGATCCCTGTTTTGTGGATGGAAGGGTCGGGCCAACTGAAGTAGTAGGGGTCTGAGGGTCTCTCTCTATTTGTTTATTCTGAAAAAATACCTAAATATTTTCAATAAATATGTTTTAATTTAACAAATTTTCATGATAATATAATTTTAGCATTCGAATGGATATCAAAGAAAACACGATTAGAAATTGAAAAACATATCATTTTCTCAATTAACAAAGTTGTCCTTTTGATTTTAAATTTTTTTTTTTTGAAAACTTTTGATTTTAATATTTGAGAAATATTATAATTTATATTTATAATTTATATAAATATAAAAACACGCAATAATAAACAATAATAATTAATTAAGCAATGACATGAATTAAATGTACCAAAAATTAGATTAGAGGATGCAAATTCAATAATACCCTTGTAATTTACAAATTCGGCCCCTCTCCAGTTTTGCCATGAAAAAAAAGGCAGAGTAAAAATCGTTTCCAAAGGCCCCAAACAATTCCAAATCTTTATACCTTGAGAAGCAAGCATGGCGGCCATGAGAAATCTATCGAAGAACTTCATGTTTGGTTGCATTTCTAATCCCATCTCCAGCTTTTTGTCATCATCTCCAGCGATTCTAATTTCTTGCCGAGGCTTAGCTTCCAAGCTTTTCGTCGGAGGTAGGTTTCTCAAATCGTTCGCATTTATTGAGCTGAATGGAATTGGATGTTAATTTTAGATATCTGCCTCCTTTTTGGTGATTTTATTCCATCGGAGGTTTAAGAAGGGTTTATGGAAATTTGATTTTTGGCTCTCAAATTCGTAGTTCTTAGGCTAATTTACTGCCATCTGTTTTAGCCATTGCGTTATGTTTTCACTGCTTGAATTTGGATGGATGGAATTAAGTGAAGGATTTGATTTGATAATGGATATCAATTGAAATTATTTGAAATCATCGTAATTGTTAATAAAATTGTCTAAATTAGATTACAGTTAAATTCACCTAAATTTGAATCATCCAAATAAATCAAATTGATTAAAAATTATGGATTTAAGATCCGTGATTTCAAATAACTCGATTCAATCAGCTTGCAAGAGATTTTGAAGATTTGGTCGAAAAGTAGAAGAAAAAATTGAGTGTCAAAGCAATGCCATACGGTTCACTTCCAACTGTTTAAAATACAAGCCTAGGAAACATTAATTTACCAGAGGACTAAACGATTCCGTATTCAAGCTTTCATTGAATTTATGTATCTTGATTTAACCGAGAGAGCATGTGAGGACAGAAGGTCTATGCCTTGCCCCGATTCAAACCCAAAAAAATTTAAACCTTTTCAAGTAATTTCTAAAATAATCATCTTTTCAGCCTCCAAGTATCCATTATATAAGCCCCTGATAGTTGGAATCCTTAGTTCCACACTGGACGAGACTACCCTGGAATCTCCTGATGCGGGACATTCTGGTTTAGCGGAGAGAAATTCAGTGTCTATGCATCAAGTATGGTCACTACATGAATATGTGATAATTTGTAGAAACATGGGGTTGAGTTCTTATGTGTGCACCGGGTAAGTGCCATCCTCTATCAAAAGATAGCCTACAGCAAATTTATCATGTTCGATTGAGCTGACAATCGCTATGGTGTTGCGCATCCCAAGTATGCTAAATGTGAGTTAGAAAGTCAGCTGAGAACTGTTCAAAAGTTGATATTTGATTAGAATGGCAATCCGTCATTCTTACACCAAACATTCATTTCATTATTTGTTTCTGAATGATAATATCATGCCTTCTTTTGGGCTGCCATTGATCAAGCTCGAAACTAGTTGACATAAGATTGTATTGACTTAATCGTGTGGCTTTTACTACCTATAGACTATTGATTTCCGTTTGTCGTTTAATCCATTTACATTAAGTACTTGAGTTTAATTTTTTGTAGGTTAGAGAACTTGAGATTTCAACCGAAATTTCACACAAAATATAGAAACAATGGTTGGCATGAGTCTTTGCACAACATTCGTTTTCATTTCTGATAATATCATTGACCTTTCGCACTCGTTGTAGCTGAGCCCATTTTAAAGGTGCTTGTGATGTCTTAATGAATACAAATTTATCACAGGACTTTCGTATCATACCACAGAAGAGGGTTTATCAGAGGCCTTTTCTGAATGTGGCCAAGTTATAGAAGGTACATTTAGAAACTAGCTCCACTTACATAAAACTCCTCCACAATGTAGCCAAACTAATGTCACCCTCTCTCATGTCTAAATTATTTGTTCTGGCAGCCACAATCGTGATGGATCGAGTATCAGACCGATCAAAGGGTTTTGGCTTCGTTTCCTACGCATCTGAGCACGAGGCGGAGAAAGCCATCACAGAAATGAATGGAAAGGTTGCCCTATGCTGTTTTCTCTCTCTGATTTCATCATAACATTCTTAATCTTTTTCTTTTTCGTTTTTCATTACATTCTTAATCTTAAACCAACCAATCTGTAGGTACTAAATGGACGCCTTATATTTGTGGATTATGCTAAGCCCAGATCAGGTTATGGTGGCGGCACGCCTATAGCTAGAGGACCCCCGGAAACAGCGATGGATAATTGATGGTCCCTTGAGTCATATAATGAGCTGCAAGTGTGAACTGTGCCATAAAAATGAGTCGGGTGGCTAAGCTTACATTTAAGTTGGATTCAATGCCTGTTATAATAGTGGTACGGTGATGCATGATACATAATTACGCTGGACAAAATGTAACCACATCATGAAAGAAAAAAGTGACGAGGGTACATGTGGCTGTTTACACCAATGTGGCAATGTCTGAGCCACTGTTTTCAGTGTTTGGCTAGTTCAAGTGTTTGGAGAAATAATTCACACTTGTTTTCTTAGGGCATCTCCAGTCATGAACTCAAAAAATGGGTTCATTTTTGCCACCTGTACTGCCACATCAAAAGTTTAAAATTCATTACTTTTTAAATCTTTTATCACCAATCATAAACCCAAAAAACACAACGGGGGTTCCGCTATCAAATCAAACATTAATTCTTTCATTTAATTTACTATTTTTATTTATATATTGTGCAATTACATATTTAACTAAATATATATTTAGGTAATAATTTTTATTTACGTAATTAGTTAATTAATCATATATTTTTATAATAATTTATTAAAATTTTAAAAATTATAAAAACAATATTAAAACGAAGACATTATAGAATTTTTATTTATAGCTTTCAAAAAAAAAAGTAGACTTAAAAAAAATAATATTTAGTTTTGTTAATTAAAATATTTTATATTTGATATAGAGTATTATGTTATATTTGTTAAAAAAATTACTTAAATGAAAAAGACATGCTACTAAGTGTAGCATACACATATAACAAAATACGCTACAAAATTTCAAATTACAAGTTTAATAAAATCATAATTTTTATAATAAAAATAATCTTTCAACTAAATATTAATTAAAATATTTTAAATTTGATATAGAATATTATGTTATATTTTAAAAATTAAAAAATTTTGTTAAAAACTACTTAAATGAAAAAGGCATGCTACTACCATTTAATAAAACATACTAAATTTCAACTTTAAAAAATGTCATTGAATTGTTTATAATAATAATTTTAAATTATGTTAAAAGGCATGCTACTACCATTTAATAATATTGTTAAAAAATTTAAAACAATAAATATGAAGATAACGTGATTGTGAACAAAATTTAAAGAAAGAAAATTTGTTTTAAAAAAACAAATTATTAAAAAAAAAAAAGGAAAGGATGCAAAATTACCCAAAATATTTCAGAAAAAGTAAATTTGAACATGGTTCATACTTTTGAAACATGTTTAAATTTTAAACCATGAACTCACTACCCACAATGTAAATGGGTTCATTTTTTTTGGTTCAAAATTTGAACCTCAAATTTAAACCTCCCATTGGAGATGCTCTTATAATTATCAGTTTTTACATTATTTGCCAGTACACGTTAATAACAACACTTTTTTAGCGATATTTAATCATTATATATACACACATATGTATATATTGGTTCCATATAGCCCTTTAAAGACCATTAAGAATCATAGTCATAGAAGTATAAATATCCAAAACATCTCAACTCATAGCAACCATTAAGGGATATGGTAGGGGTTCGTTCAACCCTACCCCATGAGTTTTACCCCATGGGGTAGGTGGCAGCATGTGAGTGATCCATTTATGTGGGGCCCACATCAATAGGGGTTCGTTCAACCTTATCCCATGGGTTTTACCCCATGGGGTAGGTGGCAGCATGTGAGTGATCCATTTATGTGGGGCCCACATCAATTGATGTGGGATTCACATGAATTGGCCAATCACATGCCTACACGTATCCATGAAGGTAAAACACATGGGGTAAGACCAAACAATTCATATGGTAGAATACGTAGAGCAGCTCTAGCTATTATATGTCATCAGACACACACACATACATAGGATGAAATATTGTCTTATCAAAAGATCTTGTGGTGTAATTTATTTTTGAAAAAAAAATTATTATCTGAAGAGTAATTAAAATCATACTCCACCCATTCCAATTAAAAGTTTCGTTTTCAAACGCGATTGCCTGTTTGATCAAATCTTATAATATTTTAAAATATTCAAATCCGAGCACATGGTGTATTAATAGACGACACTAAAATAAATCAACAAAATTATTTATTAAAATGTAAAAATCAAGTCTACTCGAAGCTAGATATATTTTAGTCACAATCTATTTTCCAGTGAACCAAATCAAAGTAATAAATCAATAAAAAATTGTGTTTTTTTATTTTAAAAAAATGAAATGATTTTGTACAATAATATTCTTTTCTTCGCTGTGTCTATATCTTAATATTATATAGTAAGATATCTACTCTATCTGCAGAAAAGGAACAAGAAGAAGGCAAGCACAATGGAGACCCCGAAACCCAAGCAGAACATATCCAAAGCTTCTTCAGTCTTCACCTTTCTCTCTTTTCTCTCCCTCCGCATCTCCAAATAATCCTCGTACCTCAATCTCCGGTCGCCGCCCTTCTTGCCGTCCAAAGCACGGTGGAGACTGGCCAGGCTGTCCTTCCCGTTCAAGTGGACCCCATCCATGTCCTCCATTTCCAAGCTTACTTCCGTCACCTGCATCTTCCCGCTGTCGGATCCGCCGCAAGTTACGGCGGCGCTGCACATTACGTGGCCGTTTTCGGCGGCCAGGATTGAAGCGAACTTGATCTTCACTTCCCCGGTGAGCCAGTGGCGTTGGACTGTGACGGGTTTGTGGGATGAGAGGTTCACTACTCGCCGTTGAATCGGGTCGATCAGTATCCAGCTCAGACTCATGCCGTCGACGATATCCGTGCAAGTTTCGTCTCCTTCGGGGTGTTTGATCGGAGTGGGGACGAATTCTTTGGTCTCCAGGAGATCTATTCTGAACGGCGAGCAGCGGAACCAGTCGCTTACCGATTCCGTTTCCTGGTGTTTCGAGAGGATCAATTTGTCCCTGTAGTGGATATCCACGGCTGAGATCAGTTCCGGAGGCGGATTCGCTGCGGAGGAGCTGATCGGATTCTGCTGAGCGTTTGTGAAAGCGTGCGAGAAAAAGGCGCGAGGGCCGCCGCCGGGGAAGGTGGAGATGATGTGGGTCGCGCGGGGAGAGGTGGTGGAAGGCCATGTGGAGTGGCATAACTCGGTCCAGAGGTGGTTCTGGGAGGAAAGGTAGCGGAGTGCGGCGGAGCAGCTGGCGGCGGAGGCCAGTGCTGGGCCGTCCAACCGTGTGAGGACGTGGGATTCTATGATGTGTGTAGGTAAGGTGGAAAAACCGGTGGTTCCTATCGTCTCCTCCGCGGCGTCAGCGGCGGTTGGCGGCGGCGAAGTCATCTTGCTCATCTTCCGACTGTGGCTGATTTCCTTGAGCTGAAGAATGGTTGGTGTTCTTTGATAAACTTTTTGCTGACATTTGGTCATTATATATAGTCTTGAGAAATGTGGGTGTTGAATTACCGAATTACCCCAGACTGGTCTGCTCTTTTGTCTTGTTTTTGTTGGTTATTTGGGGGCCTTCGGGGTCAAAACTCAAAAGCGCCGTTGCACGTGTGAAACGTGTTAAAATATGATAGCTACAAATTGATTAATTAATTTTATGCATCCGTAATGGTACATATTGATAAAATTGTCGAATCAATTATTGATTTTTGTCGGTGAAATTTCGAAATTTCAGATATAAAACAACCATTAAATTCATCTTAACAATAAAATAGAATTAGTAAAATTACGCCTAATATTGAAATATGAATAACAATAAATCTACTTTAATTTTTTAACATATGTATGTGTTGAAGAAAGTAAATTTGGTTTTAGTGAGTTAATTTGCAAAACACGGCTTCCGCTTATGAAAGTAGGCGTGGTCAAGTCTCAAAAAAGCCATTCAGCAACTGCGTGCCGTAATTAAGCGTTGAATTTCTTAGACTAAGATTAGATTTCGTTAATGAAGCATAGTTTGTTTACATTCTTTATAAGGATTTAAATTAATGTACTTATTAATTTAATTAATATATTGTGTGCTTCCGAAAAAGTCTACAAGCACAAGTATTTCCATTCCCACGATATGTTCATTTGGTCTGCTTGACCGAAATAGTATGAGCTTTCAGTTTCAATACCATGTTTCGAAGCAAATATGGTTATATATTAATTAAATAAAACTCAAAAAATTATGTGACGAATGCTTTTCTTATTGTTAAAATTAGTTTAATTAAAAAAAATTAATCGGTTTTCGATTGCATTATTTTGTTTGCTATATGAGTCAAATATACGAACTCGTGATAAACCAAACAATTATGTGTTATAATAAATAGGAAAATAATTGTTGTGAAAAAGTAAAAATTTATGGTAAAAAGTAAAAACTCTAAAACTCAAAATATATCAAACTCTACACTTTATAATATTTTTTTCTCAACTCAATTGTATTTTTCATCACAAATGAAGACCTATTTATAAATCCACATTTGAGATTAGTCCAAAAATAAATACATCATCATCTACATCATCACACACTAATTTTCCACATTTTACAACTCAATATTCAACATTCAACGTTCAATATTCAACATAATATTAATAATAATAATATATTTTTCAACACTCCCTCTTGTGATGATGATCGTGATATGATGACTGTCTTCATTACGTGTTTTATACTGCCTCGTTAAAAACCTTACTAGGAAAAACCCAGTGGGATAAAAACCATAGTAAGGGAAAAAGAGTGCAGCCACGTAAACTCCCCCTCATGTTAACATGAGTGATTCTTCACATATTCCGTAGATTGCGCATCCCAATGTTGTATATATGCTTTCTGAATATCGTCGTGGGAAGTGCCTTTGTGAAGAGATCTGATGAGTTCTCACTTGATTGAATATAACAGATATCAATATCTTTATTCTTCTCAAGCTCTTGAGTGTAGGCAAAGAACTTTGGGGTATATGTTTTGTTCTGTCACTTTTGATGTATCCTTCTTTCATTTGAGCAATACATGCAGCATTGTCTTCATACAACGTCACAGGCTTCTTGTCTACTGATAATCCACAAGAAGTTTGGATATGTTGTGTCATTGATTTTAGCCAAACACATTCACGGCTTGCTTCATATAGCGCAATAATCTCAGCGTGATTTGATGAAGTTGTTACGAATGTTTGTTTCTGTGAACGCCAAGAAATTGCGGTGCCTCCACGAGTAAATACATATCTGGTTTGGGAACGTGCCTTACGTGGATCAGATAAATATCCAGCATCGGCATAACCAATGATACTTTGATTGGTGTTTTTTGAGTACAAAAGTCCCAAATCTGTTGTTCTTCGTAGATAACGAAATATATGTTTAATTTCGTTTCAGTGCCTCTTTGTTGGATATGAACTGAATCTTGCCAATAAATTTATAGCAAAAGATATATCTGGTCTAGTGCAATTTGCAAGATACATAAAGGCACCAATGACACTTAGATATGGTACTTCTGGACCAAGAATAACTTCATCATCTTCACATGGACGAAATGGATCCTTTTCTATGTTTAATGATCTTACAACCATTGGAGTACTTAATGGATTTGATTTATCCATATTAAAACGTTTAAGGATCTTTTCTGTATAATTTGTCTGGTGAACAAAAATTCCACATTCTTTTTGTTCTATTTGCAAACCCAGACAGTACTTGGTTTTTCCAAGATCCTTCATTTCGAATTCTTCCTTCAAGTACATCATAACCTCTTGAATTTTTTTATTCGTTCCAATGATGTTTAAATCATCAACATATACAGCAATAATTACACATCCGGATGTTGTTTTCTTGATGAAAACACAAGGGCATATTGGATCATTTACATATCCCTTTTTCATCAAGTGCTCACTTAGCCGATTATACCACATTCGGCCGGATTGCTTCAACCCATATAATGATCTTTGCAATTTTACAGAATAAAATTCTCTGGGTTTTGAACTTTGTGCCTCAGGCATCTTAAATCCTTTAGGAATTTTCATGTATATATCACTATCAAGTGATCCGTATAAGTAAGCCGTAACAACATCCATCAGACACATTTCCAAATTTTCAGACACTGCCAAACTAATCAAATATCGAAACATAATTGCATCCATAACAGGAGAATACGTTTCTTCATAATCAATTCCAGGCCTTTGAGAAAAACCTTGTGCAACAAGTCTAGCTTTATATCTTACTATTTCATTTTTCTCATTTCGCTTTCGAATAAAAACTCATTTGTATCCAACAGGTTTTACACCTTCAGGTGTGAGGACTATAGGTCCAAAAACATTGCGTTTATTTAGAGAATCCAATTCAACCTGGATGGCATCTTTCCATTTTTCCCAATCATGACGAGTTTTATATTCACCAAAGGATTTTGGTTCATGATCCTCATTTTCATTTATGATGTCACATGCCACATTATAAGAAAATATCTCATCAATATCTTCTATATCTCTTCGGTTCCATATTTTTCCAGTATTAATATAACTGATAGAGATTTCACGATTCTCGTCAGTTTGTGGTTCTGACAGAAAATTTTCATCATCAGGTATTTTTTTCTGGAACACCATTTTCTATTTTATGATCATCGTGTTTCTCTATGCCTTTTCTTTTCCGAGGATTTTTATCCTTGGAACCGACTGGCCTTCCACGCTTCAAGCGTTTTATGGCATCATGAGTGTCTTCAATTTGTTTTTTTGGAATTTCAATTCGAGCAGGGGCATTTACAAAATGTATATATGATTTTGTTACCCTTTTTGTGTCTGCAAATGCATCTGGCATTTGATTTGCAATTCTTTGCAAGTGCACAATTTGTTGTACATCTTTCTCACATTGTTTGGTCCTTGGATCCAAATGTAACAATGATGGTACATACCATGTGATTTCTTTTTCGATGTGTTTCTTTTCTCCCCCTAACATTGGGAAGATTTCTTCATTAAAATGATAATCAGCAAAACGTGCTGTAAACACATCGCCTGTCTGAGGCTCAAGATATCGAATGATTTATGGGCTATCATAACCGATATAAATACCGATTTTTCTTTGAGGATCCATTTTTGATCGTTGAGGTGGTGCAATAGGCACATACACCATACATCCAAAAATTCTCAGATGAGAAATATTTGGTTCTTTACCAAATGCAAGCTGCAATGGGGAGAATTTATGATATGCACTTGGTCTGATGCGAATTAATACCGCAACATGTAAAATTGCATGTTCCCATATAGAAATAGGGAGTTTTGTTCTCATAATCATTGGTCTAGCAATCAGTTGTAGACGTTTAATCAATGATTCAGCTAATCCATTCTGTGTATGAACATGAGCAACAGGATGTTCAACAGTAATTCCCATTGACATACAATAGTCATTGAAAGTTTGGAAAGTAAATTCTCCAGCATTATCAAGTCTTATTTTCTTGATTGTATAATCGGGAAATTGATTCCGCAATTTTATTATTTGAGCCATTAGTTTTGCAAATGCCACATTCCGAGTTGACAATAAGCATACATGTGACCATCTGCTGGAGGCATCGATCAATACCATAAAATATCAAAATGGTCCACATGGTGGATGAATTGGCCCACAAATATCATCCTGAATACGTTCAAGAAATATGGGTGATTCTGTTTGGATTTTAGCTGGCGATAGTCTTATAATAAGTTTTCCAAGAGAACATGATTTACATTGAAACTTATTATTCTGAAAGATCTTCTGGTCTTTCAATGGATGACCATGCGTATTTTCAATAATTCTTTGCATCATTATTGAACCAGGATGTCCCAATCGATCATGCCAATTGATTAATATTGAAGAACTATTAACCACCATATTTGATTCGATTGACCTTATATGTGTATAATGCAATCCAGTAGGGAGTATTGATAATTTTTTAACCACATATTTCTTTTCTGATTTATATGTGGTAAGACACATATATTTCTGATTTCCATCAGTTATCGTCTCAGTATCATATCCATGAGAATATATGTCATTAAAACTCAACAAATTTTTTTTCGACATATCCATGAGAATATATGTCATTAAAACTCAACAAATTTTTTTTCGATTGTGGTGAATATAAAGTATCATTTATCAGAAATTTTGTACCATTTGGTAACATAAATTGTGCTTTATCACAACCTTCAATCAAGTCTACAGGACCTGATATTGTATTCACCATTGTTTTTGTTGGTTTTATTTCCAAGAAATATCTTTCATCTCGCAGAATAGTGTGCGTTGTACCACTATCCGGTATGCAAATTTCCATGATATTATTTCCATGTTTGCTCATAGCATTTTCCATATCAAACTTCACAAAAATGCAATAAAAAAAAATTAAGTTCAATACAAATGCAAAATATAACATGCTTTATAATACAAGAATGCATGAAAAATACAAATTTGTTACAATCTATATGAGACCCCGTTTTTAATCATCTAAACTCGAATAATTAATCATAATCAAACACAATAAGCCGAGAAAAACGAATCAAAAGTTTTTTTTTTTTTTTAAAGAAGCCTCGCGCCCGCGCAAGGTCATCACCTCGCGCGCGCGCAGGCTACGCGAACAGAGACTCACGGAGATACTCACGCCCGCGCGAGAAGGGAGCTCGCGCGCGCGCGGGCAAAATGGGCATAGGGGGTCGAGGAGCCTGCGAACAACCAACAAGGCAATTCTAAACATTCCAAGTTCAAACATAATACAAATCAATATTTAGAACATACCAAATCTAGGTTCTGCCCAAAATACAATAACCAGTCGAGTTTCATAAATGAGTTCCACCGACTCAACAAAACTAATACAATTCCAAATAGACTCGACCCTACGACCCGGAGTCTCACTTCTATCAATCTCACCCCCAAGCTAACCAGGACGACTCGGTCCAGCTCCTGATCCTCCTGTTGCCAAGTTACACATACAAAACAAAGACAACAGCCGGAATAATCCGGTTAGAAATATAATTTCTAAGTAAAAGAGACATGCACCCAATATCAAATAAACACCTCAATCGAAATGTGACAACATAAATCATAACATCGAAATGATATTGAATGAATGCATGAATTTAAAAGTCAAGATTATCAAGTCAAATAATCATAAAATCGATCGGTACTCGGTTGGGATCCCAGGGTCAAGTTTTCACGACAACTCACCGACGCACCCTTTCGGGGTAGAAGTCGATCAACTCGATCCCCTAGACTTCAGAGCAACTATAAGAAGTATTCTGGCAATTGAAAAAACTCGAAATCCAAAGCTACTTCAATATAGTTCTCTAGAACGTCTCATTTCAAAACGAATCGAAAGTCGGCTCAATATGAATGCAAGTGCATTAATAACTAAATCAAGTTCACGCAAGCAAATAAACAAACGGTATGTGATTTTTGGGAACTCGAGAATAAGTCGATCTCGAGTATTCTTTCCCATTCATTTCAATGTCGACTTTTTACCTTTTTCTCGAAGCTTCAATCAATCCTGTCAAACAAGAGACAACTCGATTCAAACTCTAAACAATTCGAAACTCAAAGTCGATAAATCAAACAATCTATACCTTCTTCCAACTCTTCGATTGGTAACCGATCTCCAAGTCCTTCAATTCCAATCTCTAACCAACTGTCAAAACATCGAGACACGGATTCGATATCAACTCGGAGTTCAAACTCAATCAAATTCGATATACAAATCAAACCGAACCAAAACCGATAACTCAAACTCGATTTCGACGGCATAACGGCTATAAATCGACTATCCGGAAAAACTCAAATCATCCAACAACATCACAATAACTCAATCATCATCACAATCCATCAAAACAACTCAAATCCAACCTCAATCAAAAATCACCATTTTCGAAAATATGCCTCTAAAATCATATAAAATCCAAACTTCGTTCTTTTTCCAAACCGACTTCGAATACACGATCTATACTAGCTCAAGAACGACATACTCCAATATTATCAAATTCTGACAACTCAACAAAATCGAAGTTCAAGATATCGAAGAAAAACTTACGTTTAAACGAAGCCCTCGTTGTGGTGATCGTGAATCTCAACTCGGAAATGAAATCTAACGGTCGGATCGAGCGAATCGAGCGGAGAGAAAGATTGAAAAAACGATTTGGCTATGGCTTCTTCAGTACGTACGAAATGGGAGGAAGGAAAAGAAAGGAGAGGAATGGGTCAAGGTGATGGGAAAGCCAACTTGCATGAGATAATATATTAAATCCAATATTTGCATTTCAGTCCTTTATTTCTCCAATCTTGCAAAGTAACCCCCTGCTAAATAACAAAACAATCCTCAATCACTGAAAACCCTGATTATCTCGATTAAACTCAATTATAATAAAATCGGGGCATTACAATTCTCCCCCTCTAAGATTCGATTTCGTCCTCGAAATCTGACAGATCACAGACTCAACAAGAATGAAACAAACTGAAGACGAACTCACCTCAATCGAACAACTCTGGAAATCGCTGCCTCATATCGGATTCAGTCTCCCATGTCGCTTCTTCAAATCCGTGACGACTCCACTGAATCTTCATCAACAGAATTGACTTGTTTCTGAGCTGCTTCTCTTTTCTGTCAAGAATTTGAATCGGTCGCTCGAAGTAACTCAGAGTCTCATCAAGTTCGGCCTCGCCCGGCTGAAGAACGTGAGACGGATCCGGATGGTACTTACGAAGCATCGAAACGTGAAACACATCGTGGATGCCTGAAAGAGACGGAGGAAGAGCAATCCTATAGGCCAGATCGTCTATCTTCTCCAGAATTTCATACGGACCAATGAACCTCGGAGACAATTTTCCTCTCTTCCCAAATCTGACAGTGCCTCGGAAAGCAGAAATCTTCAGAAACACACGGTCTCCCTGCTCGAAACACAGTGGTCTGCGTCTGACATTCGCATACTTGGCCTGTCGATCTTGGGCTGTCTTCATTCTGACTCGGATCAACTTCACCTGCTCTGCCATATCACGAATCATATCTGGACCCAACTCAGGTGATTCTGAAATCTCATCCCAAAATAACGAAGATCTGCACTTATTCCCGTACAAAGCTTCAAAAGTGCCATTCCAATGCTCGCCTGGAAGCTGTTATTGTACGAAAACTCCACTAGAGGCAAGGACTCCTGCCAACTTGATCCAAAATCAAGCACTACAGCTCGAAGCATATCCTCCAAAATCTGGATCGTACGTTCGGACTGACCGTCGGTCTGAGGGTGATACGCTGTGCTCAAGTGCAAACGAGTACCCAAAGCCTCCTGAAGACTGTGCCAAAAATGAGAAGTGAATCTCGGATCTCTGTCTGATACTATCGACTTCGGCACGCCGTGCAATCTCACAACCTCTCTGACATACAACTCGGTCATCTGATCGTGACGGTATGTCATACGGTAAGGAATGAAGCAAGCAGATTTCGTCAACCGGTCAATCACAACCCAAATCGCATCACAACCTCTGACTGAACGCGGTAGCTTTGTGACAAAATCCATTGAGATATGATCCCATTTCCATTCCGGGACAGGCAAACTGTGCAATAATCCTCCGGGCTTCTTCCTCTCAGCTTTCACCTGTTGACAATTCAGGCAACGGGATACAAACCTCGTGACGTCTCCTTTCAACTATTTCCACCAGAACTGAGTCTTCAAGTCATTATACATCTTTTGGCCTCCTGGATGAACACTGAACCGACTGCAATGCGCCTCCCGAAGAATGCGCTGTCTCAACTCAGAAACATCGGGCACAACAATACGGCTATTCACAAACAAAATGTCATCCCGACCTGAAACTCTGACTGGTGACCTGATCGGACTCTCTCTATCGAACTCTGAATACTCGGATCTGATATCTGAGCCTCTCTAATCGACTGAAACAACTCTGGCTTGGCTTGAATCGCAAAAACTCTGATGGATCTCCTATCGGTCTCAAACTCCAAACCAGAAGTACAACAATCTTCAATCAATCGAGAGACACCAATCGTAGAAAGAGACAAAGAACAAAGCTTCCGACTAAGAGCGTCTGCAGCTGCATTCGACTTTTCAGGATAATACTTGATTTCGCAGTCGAAGTCCTTAAGCAAATTCATCCATCTCCTCTGTCTCATATTCAGCTCGGACTGGGAAAACAAATATTTCAGGCTCTTGTGGTCAGAAAATATCTCAAACGACTCGCCATACAGGTAATGGCGCCAAGTCTTCAAAGCAAACACGATTGCAGCTAGCTCGAGATCATGGATCGGATAACGAGTCTCGTGAGGCTTCAGCTGCCTCGAAGCATAAGCTATGACGTGCTTCCTCTGCATAAGAATACATCCAAGACCATGGTGAGAAGCATCGCAGTACACAGAGAAACCTTCAGTACCTGATGGAATAGACAAGATCGGAGCGCTGGTCAATCTCTTCTTCAGCTCAATGAAACTAGCCTCACACTGTTCGGACCAAACAAACGGTGCATTCTTCTGGGTCAACTGAGTAATCGGCTTTGCAATGGAAGAGAATCCCTCGATAAATCGGCGATAATACCCCGCTAAACCCATGAAGCTTCGGATTTCTGGCACTGATGTCGGTCTCTGCCAATTCATAACTACTTCGATCTTACTGGGATCCACATATATTCCATCTCCTGATACAATGTGACCTAGGAAAACCACTCGGTCCAACCAAAACTCGCACTTCGATAGCTTAGCATACAACTGTTTGGCTCGCAAATTCTGCAACACAATCCTCAAATGCTCGGCATGATCAGAACGGTTCTTAGAATAGATCAGAATGTCATCGATGAAGATGATGACGAAGTCATCTAGATACCGCTGAAAGATACGATTCATCAGATCCATAAAAATTGCTGGAGCATTGGTCAAACCAAAAGGCATGACTATGAATTTGAAATGCCCATATCTGGTTCTGAAAGCTGTTTTCGGCACATCCTCGTCGCGAACTCTCAGCTGATGATACCCTGATCGCAGATCTATCTTCGAATACACTGAAGAACCTTGCAGTTGATCAAAAAGATCATCTATTCTTGGTAGAGGATACTTGTTCTTGACCGTCGCTTGGTTCAACTGGCGGTAGTCGATGCAAAGTCGCATAGAACCGTCTTTCTTCCTCACAAAAAGCACTGGTGCACCCCAAGGCGATACGCTAGGTCGGATGTATCCCTTGACAATCAATTCTTCTAACTGTTCCTTCAATTATTTCAACTCTAAAGGAGCCATACGGTAAGGTGCTTTCGAAATAGGCTGAGTACCTGGCGCAAGTTCAATGCTAAATTCGATGTCTTGAATAGGCGGTAAACCAGGAATCTCATCTGGAAAAACATCAGGAAACTCGCTAACCACCGATATCTCGGACAACTCAGGGCTAAACTTCTGAATATCCAAAGCATAAATCAAGAATCCCTCTGCTCCTTTCTGAAGTAAACGAGACATGGTTAACACCGAAATCAAAGGAATTTTGGATCGAGAACCCTTACCGAAAAACTTCCAATCATCTGCCATCTCAGGCCTGAAATGAACAACTTTCTGGAAGCAATCTACTGTCGCCCTATACTTGATCAAAACATCAATCCCGACAATACAGTCAAAATCATATAATCCAAGAACGATGCAGTCAATCTCAATCGAATTCCCTTCGGATTCTAACACACAGTTACAGACCAATCTCACCGAAACAGTCTCTCCACCCAAAGGTGAAGTAATAGAAACAACATCAAATAAAGGCTCAACAATTAAATCATGCATCACAACAAATCTTTCAGAGATGAAACAGTGGGAAGCACCCGTATCAATCAAAACAAGCGTAGGATAACCAAAGATCAAACAGTTACCTGCTATCATGTCATTCGGAGCTGCATTGGCTTGATCCTCTGTCAAGGCAAACACCCTCGCCTGCTGTCGTGGAAGTTGGTTCTGGTTCTGATTACCTCCCTGACGATTCTGTTGCTGAGGCGGAAAATAATGGACTGCAGAAGTTGATCTCTCGGGATGAGCTGGCGGTCGTGAAGAACTGCCGCTCTGAGCTCTATCGGATCCTCGCTGAGGACAGACTCTAGCAAAATGACCCGGCTGCTGGCAGATGTTGCAACTACCAAACACGCCTCGACACTGATCACTCGGGTGACGTCCTCCACACTTGCTGCATGAAGCTCCAGAAAACCCAAAATTCTGTCCAGAACTGAACTGTCTAGAGCCACTGAAACTCGATGAACTGTTACCAGACTTCTTAAAATTCTTCCCCTTCGACCGATACTGATCTCGCCTGTTTCTGCCACTGTTGCCTCCCTCATACATCTGAGGCTGATTCGACTGTTGAGACGGTTGGTACTGATACTGAGCCTGTTGAGGCTGAAACTGAACAGGCTGGTCCTGAAAAGATCTCTGCTGCTGCTGAGGAGCTACCTGATTACCTCGTTGCATCAAGAATCCGGCTTCGGCTCCCTTTGCTTGATCCATAGCATCAGCGAAGTTGTTGGGTCTTCCGGTATTTACCAAGTTAAATATCTCAGGGTTCAATCCATTGATGAAATGGTCGGCCTTGGCTTCCTCGTTATCTGCAACGTGAGTTGCAAACCTCAAGATACTGTCAAATTTGCTCACATAGTCCTCAATGCTCAAGTTCCCTTGTTTCAGGTTCGCGAATTCGGCACCCTTTTCCTTTCGATAAGAGACAGGAAAGAAACGCTTGAAGAACTCAGTCTTGAACAAGCTCCAAGTGATGGCGGTGCCTCGGTTCTCATTCGCTCTCTTGGTTGTGGTCCATCAATTCTTAGCAACACCCTGCAACTGATGACTGACTAACCTGATCATGCGGTCATCGGTATAGTCGAGGGAATCGAAGAGCTCATCCATTTCATCTAGCCAACTTTCACAAGCAACAGAGTTCTCGGTACCCGTTAAAGTAGGCGGTCGAAAAGATTGGAATCTCTTCAGAAGAGTCTCCATCGGGGTCGGGGTTGCATCAAACTGATCCACTCCTGTACTATCCTGATCATTCGGAGGAGTAATAACTGGCGGCAGATTCTCAATAGAAGGAGGAGTCAAAGGTGGTTGATTCCTTCTCAAAGATCATCGCGGTGCCATCTGATATCAAGGGGTTAGGATACAATATCTCAAACTCAATCTCAAAACCTCGGTATCCAAAACTCTGCTCTGAGGACTCATGAATCTCAATGATATACAATGACAGATATATATATCACATAATTCATGCTTTATAAATTAAACCACAACTCATGTAATTCAATTAATCCAAGAATCAATAAAGCATGTTCGCACATATTTAAAAATAATCATTTAAATAAATCAATCACATGCGAGAGTTCAATTCATGCGGATTCGATCTACCCCGCTCACTCTAGTTCAAATCCAAGAATCTTATGGCTTTGATACCACTTAATGTGAGACCCCGTTTCTAATCATCTAAACTCGAATAATTAATCATAATCGAACACAATAAGCCGCGGAAAACGAATCAAAAGTTTTTTTTTTTTTAAAGAAGCGCGCGAGGTCATCACCTCGCGCGCGCGCAGGCTACGCGAACAGAGACTCGCGGAGATACTCACGCCCGCGCGAGAAGGGAGCTCGCGCGCGCACGGGCAAAATCTCCCGAGCTTCTCAAACTCCCTGCGCGCGCGCGAGGTGTTGCCTCGCCCGCGCGCAGACAAAATGGGCAGAGGGGGTCGAGGAGCCTGCGAACAACCAACAAGGCAATTCTAAACATTCCAAGTTCAAACATAATACAAATCAATATTTAGAACATACCAAATCTAGGTTCTGCCCAAAATACAATAACCAGTCGAGTTTCATAAATGAGTTCCACCGACTCAACAAAACTAATACAATTCCAAATAGACTCGACCTTACGACCCGGAGTCTCACTTCTATCAATCTCACCCCCAAGCTAACCAGGACGACTCGGTCCAGCTCCTGATCCTCCTGTTGCCAAGTTACACATACAAAACAAAGACAACAGCCGGAATAATCCGGTTAGAAATATAATTTCTAAGTAAAAGAGACATGCACCCAATATCAAATAAACACCTCAATCGAAATGTGTCAACATAAATCATAACATCGAAATGATATTGAATGAATGCATGAATTTAAAAGTCAAGATTATCAAGTCAAATAATCATAAAATCGATCGGTACTCGGTTGGGATCCCAGGGTCAAGTTTTCACGACAACTCACCGACGCACCCTTTCGGGGTGGAAGTCGATCAACTCGATCCCCTAGACTTCAGAGCAACTATAAGAAGTATTCTGGCAATTGGAAAAACTCGAAATCTAAAGCTACTTCAATATAGTTCTCTAGAACATCTCATTTCAAAACGAATCGAAAGTCGGCTCAATTTGAATGCAAGTGCATTAATAACTAAATCAAGTTCACGCAAGCAAATAAACAAACGGTATGTGATTTTCGGGAACTCGAGAATAAGTCGATCTCAAGTATTCTTTCCCATTCATTTCAATGTCGACTTTTTACCTTTTTCTCGAAGCTTCAATCAATCCTGTCAAACAAGAGACAACTCGATTCAAACTCTAAACAATTCAAAACTCAAAGTCGATAAATCAAACAATCTATACCGTCTTCCAACTCTTCGATTGGTAACCGATCTCCAAGTCCTCCAATTCCAATCTCTAACCAACTGTCAAAACATCGAGACACGGATTCGATATCAACTCTGTTGGGATCGGTTCAGAGGGTAGAGGGGGGGTGAATACACTCTGAAACTTATTTTCTTTCTTTTCAAAATGATCAAGTGAAGTTTAGTTCACTTAATCTGTTTTCTCAACTTCTAAAACGGTTTGAACAACTTAAATAGTGCGGAAATAGTTCAGAGGTTTTAGTGATGCAAAGGCAAGTTTTAACACGATGTATGAGCAATATATAAGATAAATATGCAGTAAATACTAAGGCACGATTTATGGAAGTTCGAAGGCTTAATCCTTCTACGTCTCCCCTTCTTCCACTTAGGAAGGAATTCACTAGAAAACTTTGGTTATTACAACGTCTTGCAATACACCCACTTCAGACTTAGGACTTATCCAATGCCTAATCCGAAACTCCTAGATTTACACAGATAAGATTCTCAGTTCTTATCAGACTGGTGGAAGCTTTCAGAGTAGCTTCAAGTCTCTTCAATAATGAATACAGTCCGGTTGAGCTTCTCAAACTGCAGAGCGGTCGAGAGGCTTGGAAACCCTAGGATGATCCTTGAAGATCAGATATGTAAACTGTAGGCGAGGGTTTATTTGAGCAGCAAGTGAATGATCTTGTAAGTGTGCTCAAGTATTGCTTCAGTATATCAGATGAGGACTTTTGATAGTATTCAAGTGATTGAGTTGATTGAGATTTTTCGTGTTGCTTGTCTTCCTTGTCACTTCTTGAGCAATCTTCCCTTTATATAGGTCAATCACCAACGTCTTTATTTTGAACGTTCTGATGCTGCATTGAATGCAAATTTAATGCTTCATAAATGCATTGATGATTCTGCATGAAGATCGTACACTTCTTTAAATGCACACAACTTCCAGGGTCCAAAACTGGTATAAACGGTCGAATGCTTTATCTGTAGCCATTCTGCGTTTTTGCCATTTTAGTGCAACCTGTTGTCTCGATGCAAGAGTCAACAGATCTTCTGATACGCCGGTTCTGCTTTTGATAAAAGATCTTGCAATGAACGTCTTGTCTCAAGTATTTGTCTTGAGATATCTTGATAGGCAGTTGACTTTCTACCGGTAGATAGATTTATCCTCTGCTGGTTTGAATAACCAGTCGATAGGATTGTGACTGCAACCGGTCGAGAGACAAAGGCGGTTGACAAGCTTCCGGTAGATAACTTGAAGGGTTTAGACGGTTGCGGTAGGAGTTGTAGTAGATTCCTAAAATACAAAAGATTGGCAGCACATTCCTATACAATGTGTTGTTGTTTGTTATCACCAAAATGTCGGATTCAACAATTTCCCCCTTTTTGGTGATGACAAAACTTAAGTGCTCCGAAAACAGTATGAAAGCATTAAAATGAACTTCATTGAGAGAATGAATTTCATTAATTACAATAAGCATTCTTATTACACCTACGGAAGAAAAACAAAATGAGATACAGCTGCGATAAGTAAAGAAGAGACAAGTTGTTCATCTTTTGAACCAACTGGCTCCTCCTGACCTATCGCCTTCTCTTCTTCTTCTGTCGGCTTCTTCCTTTCTTCTGGATTCTTCTTCACGTCTTCTTGCCTCTGCTGCTCTTCGTTGCTCTTCTTCCCCCTTTTTGGCATCACCTTGGTTGAGTCGAAGGATGATCTCAGTGAGTTGAGTGCCAAGGCAGGCTTGCATAGTATCAATTTTTGCATCTAGTTGAGCAAGTAGAGTAGCTTGCATAGTGTCCATCCGATCATTCAACTGCCTATGAAGGCGGTTTTCGGATCTGACAACTTGTTCGGAGACGGTAGAGAGCGTTTTGATTTGAGTGCGATGATGGGCAGTGATCTCTTTGGACAGATGAGCAAGGTCTCTAGACACGGTCTCAAAATGCCGAATCATCGTCTTGCGTGAATTGTCAACCCCTGAGGATGTGTGTGTGATGTCTTGTAAAAAGGATCAAACTGTTTGCATGAGCTCATGAAGCCTATTTATCAATGTGTGATCCAGAGCTGCTGCCATGGCTTCAATATATGAGTCATCAGTCTGAAACATTTGACTCTGTGTGTCATTCCTTGGTGAAGCCGGGCCAGACTCAAGATGATGTAATGCTGGTGATCTGGCTGGTGAGCTAGCTGATGTACCTTCCAATAGTGGTACAGTTGGAGATGTAGGGGTCTCGACTGCAGCCAAGATGGTTGGTGGAGTAGCAGGATCAGCACTCGGTTCATCCATTAGGAGATCTTCCACAAACTTTTCAGTAGATGGAGACGGTTGAAGTGCTGGGTCAGCATCAGTCACTGGCTGTTCTGGAGGTGCAAGTGATACAATAGTGCTTGATATCTCTGTTGGGGGCACTACTGCTTCACTGCTGCAAGGAGCCTCTGTCACAGAGGTGACAGGAATTTCTTGTTCAATCACTTCTAAAAAATCTTGTAGACGACTGGGAGAGGTGTGAGCGGTCGCCGCTGGAGATGAGTGAGCAGTCACAGCTGCTTCCGGTTGAATTACTGCTTGGACTGCGGTTGAGGCGGGGTCGATCGATGAAGATGCTGC
Organism: Henckelia pumila; assembly: GCF_033568475.1. Taxonomy (NCBI): domain Eukaryota; kingdom Viridiplantae; phylum Streptophyta; class Magnoliopsida; order Lamiales; family Gesneriaceae; genus Henckelia; species Henckelia pumila. The sequence continues at coordinate 84,417,979 of NC_133120.1, forward strand.
CACACTCGATCTTAGAGCGGATGATTGAAACAGGTCAGCAGTGATGAGACCGGTCAGAATCCCATCTGAAAGAGTAATAGCAGAGTCATCTTCTTCACCCTGATCTTGGGTAAGAAAAGTCTTCATCATCACCTGTGCTTCCAGTCCATAAGCCTGTATACAAGCTGCTGAAGCTGTCGTCTTTACGTTGTTAAGAGCTTGGAAGTACTGAAGTAGTTGAGTGATTTGACGTAGACTATTCTGTAGTCCAGTCAAAATCACAAAGTCATCGGCGGCGGTAGGACTCTTGGATTTGAAGTTATTGACACGCTCAGTAATCAACAGAGATATCAGGCTTCCTCGAAGCTTCAAGTCGATGAGCTGTCTTCTTCCCAGAGCCTCCACGATGTCTTCAGTGTCAGGAAAAAGAAGCATCTTCTGCTCAATAACGTTCAGAGCTTTCCACTTAGGAAATATTTGAGCAAGCGTTAGGTGAGTACGGGAATGATGCCATCTGTCAAAGCGCTGTAGGTGACGCTTGACAGTGCGGAGAACGTGAGAGATGATCAAGTTGAGCTCTACAGTAGCTGCTGGTTGAGCCTTAGGTGAGTATATCATCACACCTTTCCCTTTGTCCTTGGGATCAGCGAGAGTGACCTTTGGAGTTGATGAGGCACCTTCCCTGATTATCACACCCTTGGTAGGACGTGGAGCAGTAGTAGCAGTAGCAGTAGTAGTCTCGACCGTTGGCAGAATTGGTGTTGGAACGGTAGGAGCAAGTCCAGAAAGGGACTTTAACTTCTTGTGCTGCCTCTTATTCTCGCCTGCAGGCGCGGATGGCACAGCTGCTTTGGAGACAGAAGGAGATGACTTGCTGAAGGCTTGAATCAGTGGAACGTGCTCACATGATTCTTCTTCAGAGTCAGACTCTATGATGAGTTGACGCTTGGCAGATTTCTTGGTATGGGCTGGTTTGGCCGCTACCGGGACTGTTGAAAGCGGTTGAGTGACAGCAACAACACTTGCGGTTGAAGGCAGAGTGTCGACCGCAACCTCTTTCTTGTTCAGAAACTTGAAGATTGTAGACTTGTTGAGCCATTTGGTGGGATGCAGAGGCTCAGTCTTGGAGAAGTCTACTCCAAGGACGCTCAAGATGTGGCAAATTTGCAGAGCAAATCCCTCGGATTGCCCTTTTTCCCTGATCATTTCACATAAAGTAGTGAACAATATGTCTGACCAGTTGATGTTGATTTTGGAGGCGATACAAGCCATGTATTGGAATTTTTCCATCGTCACCTTGTCGTACGATCCAGCCTTGGCAAGAAGATTCTTGACCACGATGTTGGTCAATAGCCTGAATGGAGCTTTAAGAGATGTCTTCTGAGCCGGCAGTTTGATCGGAGCATCAGTGGTTGAGAATTCCTTCAACTAGTATGAGCAGTTACCATCGGGAAGATCCGCGCATTTTGTCAAACCCCTGGAGGGCAGATCAAATGTGCTGGCGAAGAACTTTTGATTGAAGGAGTAGGACTCTGTCCGAATCAAGCATTTGACAGTCCCATGCTCGATTTGAGCGGTTGCAAAGAACTCCTTCAAGACAGGCAGATCGCAGATGGCGCTGCTTCCCAAAAACTTCTTCAGTCCAGAGGCTTCAAGCATGGTGAAGACCTCAGTGATTCCTGCATTGTTTGACTCAATAACGGAATCAAAGTTGATTGCAAGGCAAGTCTTCTGGATCGACATGATAGCTGTAGATAAAAACTCGAGCAGAGAGTAAGCAAAAGCTTGATAGTAATGCGATAGAACTTTTAATGCAATATGAAAGCTTTAGCAACGGTGAAAGGTTGATATACGAGTGTAAAGAAGTATATATAGGAACCTATGGGCCATATGGTGATGTCATGAAAAGTATTTTTGAAATTCAAAAAGTTTTGAGGAGTACAATCATCGCGCCCAATTAATGCCATTTGGTTCAAAGCACAAAGCTGTTAGTACGGAGCCTGTCAGAGACTAGCTAAAAGGCGGATGATATGCCAACATTTATGGAAATGTAACAGCTAAGCTATTAACGTCATACTAGCAATCATTCCCCCTAAAAGCATGCATACTAACTTAGATCTACTAAGCCAAGAATATTTCGAAAATATGAAAACTTAGCGTCCGGTAAAGGCTTGGTGAATATGTCTGCTGCTTGCTGATCGGTAGAGATGTATTCCAGCCTGATTTCCTTCTTTAAGACATGATCTCGGATAAAGTGATGCCTGACATCAATGTGCTTTGTCCTAGAGTGCATCACTGGATTGTGAGTGATGGCTATGACACTTGTATTGTCACAGTAGATTGGAGCTTCACTCGATCGGATTCCATAATCATTAAGCTGCTGTTGAATCTAGAGTATTTGAGCACAACAGCTGCCAGCAGCAAGGTATTCTGCTTCGGCGGTCGAGGTAGCAATTGATGTCTGCTTCTTACTTGACCACGAAATTAGTCTATCTCCAAGGAATTGACATGTGCCACTTGTACTTTTGCGATCAATTCTACAACCTGCATAATCTGCATCTTAATAGCCAATAAGATTAAGATTTGAATCTTTGGGATACCAAAGACCCACATTAGTAGTTCCTTTAATATATTTAATTATACGTTTGGCGGCAATGAAATGAGATTGCTTAGGTGCTGCTTGAAATCTAGCACATAAACAAACTGAATACATGATATCCGGTCGACTGGCAGTCAAATAAAGCAATGAGCCAATAAGGCCTCGATACATTGTTACCTCGACCGGGATTCCCCCTTCATCTTTATCAAGCTTGATTGATGCACTCATGGGGGTAGATACAGTTGAGCACTGTTCCATTCCAAACTTCTTTACCAATTCCTTGGCATACTTGGATTGATTGATAAATATTCCAGTTTCAAGTTGCTTCACTTGCAATCCAAGAAAGAAATTTAGCTCGCCCATCATGCTCATTTCAAATTTCTCCTGCATCATCTTAGAGAACTTTGAGCACAACTTGGGGTTAGTTGACCCAAATATAATGTCATCAACATAAATTTGTACTAGTAACACATGATCACCTTTTACAAATTTAAACAAGGTCTTATCGACCGTTCCAATTTGGAAATCATGTTCCAGTAAAAATTTTAGTAATGTATCATACCATGCATGCGGTGCTTATTTTAATCCATAGAGGGCTTTGTCGAGTTTATAGATATATTGAGGATGAGTAGGATTGACAAAACCTGGTGGTTGTTCAACGTACACCTCTTCTTGAAGTAGACCATTGAGGAATGCAGACTTGACATCCATTTGATAAACTTTAAAGTCCTTGAAAGCTGCATAGGCAAGAAAAATGCGGATTGCTTCTAGTCTTGCAACTGGCGCGAAGGATTCCTCAAAGTCTATGCCTTCTTCTTGTCTGAATCCTTGTGCAACAAGCCGAGCTTTGTTACGCACAACAGTGTCATGTTCATCGAGCTTGTTACGAAACACCCATCTAGTTCCAATCACATTTTGATTTTCCGGTCGAGGAACTAGATGCCAAACATTGTTGCGGGTGAATTGATTCAACTCTTCTTGCATAGCTTCAATCCAGCTGGCATCTGATAGAGCTTCATCTATCTTCTTGGGCTCTACCTGAGATATGAAAGCTGCATGCAAGAATTCATTAATCATTTGACCACGTGTTTTTAGAGGAGCAGAAGGGTCACCTATGACCAACCCAGGTGGATGATCTTTGTTCCACCTAAAATAATTCCCTAAAGGGTTGTCATCAATTGGTTGACGAACGTCCTCGTTTACTGGATCATCATTGGCAGGAGGATCGTTATCAACCGGTGGATCCTCTTCTGGCCTTGTTTGATCACACACGGTAGAGGGAACTGGATCATCCTTCTTTGGAGGATATGGATCACTGTCACTCTCTTCCTGTAGATTTGTGTTTTCCAGTCTATGACTCAGATCATTTATGCTTCCTTGAGTTTGTTCTGTACAAAGAGTAGATTCATCAAAAACAACATGAATGGTTTCCTCGACCGTTAGTGATCTTTGATTGAACACTCGATAAGCTCTGCTAACGGCTGAGTAACCAATAAAAGTTCCTTCGTCTGCTTTGGCATCAAAGGCTGTCAAATAATTTTTGCCATTGTTGTGGATAAAGCATTTGCACCCAAAAATTTTGAAGTATGAAATATCAGGTTTTGTGCCATTCCAGATCTCATATGGAGTTTTGTTAAATCGTTTATTAATCATAGATCTGTTTTGAGTATAGCAAGCTGTGTTAACTGCTTCTGCCCAAAGCCTTTGAGAAACATTTGAATCAGCAATCATAGTTCTGGCTGCTTCTTTTAAAGTACGGTTCCTTCTTTCAGCCACCCCATTTTGCTGTGGGGATCTAGCAGCTGACAACTCATGCTTGATTCCCTGATCATCTAGATAAGTCATAAGAGTGGTGTTTAAAAATTCAGTCCCTCTATCACTTCTGATTCTATCTATCACAGTAGATTGTTCATTTTTCAATCGTTTAAAAAGCTTAATCAGGTGAGGTGCAGTTTGATCTTTTGAAGAGAGAAAGATGACCCAAGTAAATCGAGAAAAGTCATCTATAACAACAAGAGCATATCTCATTCCCCCTATGCTTCTTACTGGTATAGGACCAAATAGGTCCATGTGAAGTAAATCTAAGCATTTGGAAGAAGACATACACCCTTTATTTTTAAAGGTTGCTCTCACCTGCTTTCCTAGTTGACAAGCAGGACAAAATTTGTCTTTTATAAAATCTCCTTCAGGCAGACCAGAAACCAAATCATGCTTCCTCAAGTTAGAGATGGACTTAAAATTTAGATGATTTAACCGCTTATGCCACAACCAATGTTTATCATGATGAGCAGTAAGACAAGTAGGTGAAGAAATATGTGAGCAAGACCAGTTTACCTTGTAGGTGTTTAGGTCTCTTACACCGGTCATAAGAGTCTCACCTTTGTCATTTTTGATGATGCAAGTGTGTTTGTGAAACTCGACCGAAAGATCATTGTCACATAGTTGACTAATACTTATCAAATTATAGCACAGTTTGTCAACAAGCAACACATCTTTAATAATGATGTTACCATGGATAATCTTACCCTTACCCACGATTTTACCTTTGGAGTTGTCTTCAAAGCTGATCTTTGGTCCTTTGCACAGCACAACTTCTGTTAGAAGTTTTGGATTCCCTGTCATGTGCCGTGAGCAACCACTATCTAAGTACCAGGTAGTGTCCTTGATAGAAGTGGTCTTCTCGCCCGTTTGGACTTTTAGTACCTGCAAAAAGTGAAGAACTTTTGGTACCCATATCTAGTAGGGTCCAGGTCGGATTATCCCTTTCGGGACCCACACCTGGAACACCCTTACAGGTTTGCCCGTGTGTGTGTCCAGAAATCTGTGCGGTCGATAAGCAGTAAATGTGTGTGCTTGTGAGGTTACTGTGTGCTGCTTTCCTTTTTGATCTTTATCAGTTAGCCTGTATCTCTTTTGAACTGGCCTGCAATTAAAGTACTGGTAAGACTACTCCTTTGACCATCTTCTCTTAGAGTAGTTAGACTCATTCCATGGCCTTTTGAAATTAGATTGGTTTCCCTTTCTTCTTTCATTAGGTTTTGGTTTAATCCAAGTTCCTCTTTGATTAGAGATCTGGGGATCCACATATCCCAGCCCTCTATGCTTAGAGCTTCGTTCGTTAGATACTTTCTGATTTTTGTCAAGGCTGCACTCATCATGTTCATATATCGTGCTGGACCTGACAAATCTTATTTTGTTAAGATTGCCTTTGTCCAGGCTTGACTGAATACAAGATTCCATAGACTGTTCATTTGTTCCAAACCCTAGACCGGTTTTGTCATGTGCCGGTCTTTGGATTTCTTGAATCTTGTCAATGGTTACAGAAGATTTATTCCAAGCCTTAATTGTTTCAAGTAGTTTTTTGTTCTCAGTCAAGGTTGCTTGGAACACTCTTTTCAAGGTGTCATTCTCAGTAGCCAGCAGACTTAGCTTGACCTTAAGACCATCAAGCTCTTTTCGCTGCATGCAGCTTGATTCGCTTGACTTATCTTTTAGGTCAGCTCTTTCTGCCTTTACCTCCTCGAATTCCTTGGATAATGTTTTGTATTCATTAGCCATTTCGTGTAAAGCAGTAACTAGATCACTGTGAGTAAATTCAGGTGAACCAAAGTCAAATACCTCCTCAGCTTCTTCTTCGATGTCAGCCATAAGGCATTCCACCTTTTCATCATCGCTGTCATCTGAAGAGCTTCCGGTATTGGGGTTGTCAGAGTCAGACTCAGCCCACTTGCTTTTGCTTTCGTCTGCTACTAGAACCCTTTGGTCTCTTCCTTTTCTAAACGTCCTCTTGTCCTCCTTGCCCCTTCTTCTTTCGAAGGATTGCTTCTGATCATTGCTCTTAGGCTTGGTGCAATCTGCAATGAAGTGGCCTGGCTTTCCACAGTTAAAACAAGTAGGACCATCGTCTGTATGGTCCGATTTATGATAATTTTTAAATTTAGAATTGTTTTTACGCATAAATCTACCAAATTTCTTGACAAACAGTGTCATGGCTTTGTTGCTGATTTGCTCAGCTGATCTCTTTGGAGCTTCCTCGACCGGTGGACGCATCACCGTTGAGGTTAAGGCCTTGGTTGGTTGAGAGGTAGATGGTTCATCTTCTGTCCTCATGTTGAGCTCGAACTCGTAGGCTTTGAGATCTGCAAAGAGATCATGCAGTTCAACCTTGCTTAAGTCTTTTGACTCCCTCATGGCCACTGTCTTGATCTCCCATTCTTTGGGCAAAGCTCTCATAACCTTCACAGCAATTTCACGGTTAGTATAAGTTTTTCCTAAAGCAATAAGATCACAAATGATACTACTGAACCGTTCATCAAATTCAACCATGGTTTCCCCTGGCTTTATTTTGGCATTGTCATATTTTTGAATGGCCATGGTGAGCTTGTTTTCCTTGGTCTGGTCATTTCCTTCATACAGCTGAGTGAGCTTCTCCCAAATCTCCTTTGCTGTGGAGCATGACTTGATTTTGCTGAACATGTTCTTGTCCATTATTTTGTATAGGATGTCCCGGGCCACATTGTCAAGATTGGCCTTCTTTTTGTCCTCAGTAGTCCACTCAGCTCTTGGTTTCTCAATCATTTGTCCTGCACCAACGGTTAGAGCTGGGTTGACCTTCATGATTTTGATAGGACCGTCTGTTATGACATATAGCATGTCATCGTCCTGTGCTGCAAGATGTGCCTGCATGCGAATTTTCCAGTCATCATAATCTTTTTTAGAAAACATAGGAATTTTGTTGAAAGAAGTCATGATTTTAAAACTTTAGATCAGCAGTTGAGAAAGGAACCCGCTCTGATACCACTTGTTGGGATCGGTTCAGAGGGTAGAGGGGGGGTGAATACACTCTGAAACTTATTTTCTTTCTTTTCAAAATGATCAAGTGAAGTTTAGTTCACTTAATCTGTTTTCTCAACTTCTAAAATGGTTTGAACAACTTAAATAGTGCGGAAATAGTTCAGAGGTTTTAGTGATGCAAAGGCAAGTTTTAACACGATGTATGAGCAATATATAAGATAAATATGCAGTAAAGACTAAGGCACAATTTATGGAAGTTCGAAGACTTAATCCTTCTACGTCTCCCCTTCTTCCACTTAGGAAGGAATTCACTAGAAAACTTTGGTTATTACAACGTCTTGCAATACACCCACTTCAGACTTAGGACTTATCCAATGCCTAATCCAAAACTCCTAGATTTACACAGATAAGATTCTCAGTTCTTATCAGACTGGTGGAAGCTTTCAGAGTAGCTTCAAGTCTCTTCAATAATGAATACAGTCCGGTTGAGCTTCTCAAACTGCAGAGCGGTCGAGAGGCTTGGAAACCCTAGGATGATCCTTGAAGATCAGATATGTAAACTGTAGGCGAAGGTTTATTTGAGCAGCAAGTGAATGATCTTGTAAGTGTGCTCAAGTATTGCTTCAATATATCAGATGAGGACTTCTGATAGTATTCAAGTGATTGAGTTGATTGAGATTTTTCGTGTTTCTTATCTTCCTTGTCACTTCTTGAGCAATCTTCCCTTTATATAGGTCAATCACCAACGTCTTTATTTTGAACGTTCTGATGCTGCATTGAATGCACATTTAATGCTTCATAAATGCATTGATGATTCTGCATGAAGATCGTACACTTCTTTAAATGCACACAACTTCCAGGGTCCAAAACTGGTATAAACGGTCGAATGCTTTATCTGTAGCCATTCTGCATTTTTGCCATTTTAGTGCAACCTGTTGTCTCGATGCAAGAGTCAACAGATCTTCTGATACGCCGGTTCTGCTTTTGATAAAAGATCTTGCAATGAACGTCTTGTCTCAAGTATTTGTCTTGAGATATCTTGATAGGCAGTTGACTTTCTACCGGTAGATAGATTTATCCTCTGCTGGTTTGAATAACCAGTCGATAGGCTTGTGAATGCAACCGGTCGAGAGACAAAGGCGGTTGACAAGCTTCCGGTAGATAACTTGAAGGGTTTAGACGGTTGCGGTAGGAGTTGTAGTAGATTCCTGAAATACAAAAGATTGGCAGCACATTCCTATACAATGAGTTGTTGTTTGTTATCACCAAAATGTCAGATTCAACAAACTCGGAGTTCAAACTCAATCAAATTCGATATACAAATCAAACCGAACCAAAACCGATAACTCAAACTCGATTTCGACGGCATAACGGCTATAAATCGACTATCCGGAAAATACTCAAATCATCCAACAACATCACAATAACTCAATCATCATCACAATCCATCAAAACAACTCAAATCCAACCTCAATCAAAAATCACCATTTTCGAAAATATGCCTCTAAAATCATATAAAATCCAAACTTCGTTCTTTTTCCAAACCGACTTCGAATACACGATCTATACTAGCTCAAGAACGACATACTCCAATATTATCAAATTCTGACAACTCAACAAAATCGAAGTTCAAGAGATCGAAGCAAAACTTACGTCTAAACGAAGCCCTCGTTGTGGTGATCGTGAATCTCAACTCGGAAATGAAATCTAACGGTCGGATCGAGCGAATCGAGCGGAGAGAAAGCTTGAAGAAACGATTTGGCTATGGCTTCTTCAGTACGTACGAAATGGGAGGAAGGAGAAGAAAGGAGAGGAATGGGTCAAGGTGATGGGAAAGCCAACTTGCATGAGATAATATATTAAATCCAATATTTGCATTTCAGTCCTTTATTTCTCCAATCTTGCAAAGTAACCCCCTGCTAAATAACAAAACAATCCTCAATCACTGAAAACCCTGATTATCTCGATTAAACTCAATTATAATAAAATCGGGGCATTACAATCTAGTTCCACCAATTTTTAATCAATGTCTTCGAAATCATTCAAAAAATCTGCAGCATTGAAACTAGTTGAACCAATTAAATGGTCACTATTTTCAAAAAAATTGGTCTCTTTTTTCTTTCCCCTTTGTCGATTCTTTATAGAGCTTACATAGGTGCTCAGGGGTTCGACAAATATGTGACCAATGTCCTGGAGTGCCACATCTATAACAAACACTCTCAGTTTTTTTTGAGTGATTTTCATTTTCACTCGTATTTTCATGCTGCCTTTTTGGTGGGTGGTTCGTGACGTTCTTTTGAGATGAGTTATTGAAGTAACTATCTCGATTATTTTCATATCCACGGCCGCGACCGCGATCATTTTTACGTCCACGCCCATGTCCTCGACCTCGTCCACGACCAAAATCTGGTCTATGCCTTTGATTTTGATTTTCATTTTTCATTACGACATTTGCTTCAGGAAATGCCGTTGATCCGGTGGGTCGGGATTGATGATTTCTTATTAATAATTCGTTGTTCTTTTCCGCCACAAGAAGACATGCAATGAGTTCAGAATATCTCGTAAAACCACCCACTCTATACTGTTGCTGTAGAGTTATATTTGATGCGTGAAAAGTGGAAAATGTTTTCTCAAGCATTTTCTTCTCTGTGACTTCAAGTCCACAGAATTTTAATTGCGAGACTATTCGATACATCGCAGAATTATAATCACTGACTTTTTTAAAGTCTTGGAATCTCAACGTATTCCATTCATCACGGTCGGTCGGGAGTATCACTTCCCTTATATGCTCAAATCTTTCTTTCAACCCTTTCCATAAAATCATTGGGTCTTTTTCTGTGAGATACTCATATTTCAACCCTTCATCAAGATGTCGGCGTAAGAAAATCATTGTCTTTGCTTTATCTTGTGAGGTTGATATATTTATTTTTTTGATGGTATCACTTAGACCCAATGACTCAAGATGCATCTCAACATCAAGAGTCAATGACATATAATTTTTTCCAGTGATATCGAGTGCAACGAATTCAAGCTTTGCCAAGTTTGACATGGTGGTACTAGAAAAATAACAATGCATTTTATTAGTTAATTTCCATTAATATGACAATACAAAATAATGAAAAAATGAAAATTACAAGTGCGTATACAAATAGATAAAAAGTATGTGGTGGAAAATCGCTGGTGAGTACAAGACTCGTGAGCATGATGATCATAATCGTTATGAAAAATAGCCTTATAAATGTCATCATCTCCATCTTCGAAAAAACCGAGGATAAATAATTTATAAAAGGAGTGAGTTTTGGTGTGATTGAAAATGAGTTTGAGTGATCATATATATAGGCAAAAAACTAGCCGTTTATGACCGTTTGTGACCGTTGGGGGTAAGAAAAAATCGAGTATGTGTTGAATAAAAATTTGTGATAATGATGCAATGCATATAATGATAATCATAATTAAATAATTATGTATATCATATCACATTATTATAAGGTCGGTGTCGTAGACAACCTTTTATATAATATTGTGAAATTATACTAATATAGTTAGTATAAAGTCAGGTACAGTATATCATATCACATTATTATAAGATCGGTGTTGTAGACAACCTTTTATATAATATCATGAAATTATACTAATATGATTATAATGTTTAAAAACCTTAAAGACTTTTATACTTGTCGTATCCCTTACCGGGAGTGTGGGATGTTGTCCTAATATCCTCTCAGGATTTATAACAAGTTTTGTAACATGATATTATATATTAATATATACACAATAAAAATATATAAACAGTAAAATAAAAATTCTTACTTGTTGAATATTTTTGACATCTTCTTGTATTTTGAAGCGTCGGAAATTATAGGGAACCTTCGAGCGATCGTGCTGATAACGTGTTGTGAAAAAGTAAAATTTTATGGTAAAAAGTAAAAACTCCAAAACTCAAAATATATCAAACTCTACACTTTATAATATTTTTCTCTCAACTCAATTGTATTTTTCATCACAAATGAAGACCTATTTATATATCCACATTTGAGATTAGTCCAAAAATAAATACATCATCCTTTACATCATCACACACTAATTTTCCACATTTTACAACTCAATATTCAACATTCAACATTCAATATTCAACATAATATTAATAATAATAATATATTTTTCAACAATAATTAATATTTTTAATCAAATCATTAGTTGATTTAAAATTAATGAATGTAACAAAAGTAAAACGTGACTAATTATTTCATTTAAATAAGATGTAAGAGTTGACTGAATAACCCTTTTTTTTTTCTCATGTTGCGGGTTGGTGGGGGGTTTAAGGGCAGGGGCGGGAAGGTTTTTTTTTTTTTTTTTTTTGAATGGGTTTATGAAACAATATTAATGGGTTAAAAAATGAAACAATATTAATTTATATATGTTGGGTTTTTTTACATAAAACTTAGAGACTTCTTCCAAAATTGGAAACTTTTGTATGTTTACTAGCTCTTTGGACTGTAAGAGCTGATGAATTTTTTGGAAGGTGTTACGATCAAAGAGTTTCTAAGCTGTGTTCGGATTCATAGATTTGTATTTGTTGGTGGATTTCAAATCAAATCATTTTTAATTCATGGAGTGCATTAGAAATTAAACAAAATATACTCAACTACTATAAGGGATTTCAAATCATTCGACATTTCAATTTTGAACCAAATGAATACAATGGATTTGATACGTGGATTTAAAAACCAATTCGATTAAAATCCATCGATCCAAACGTAATATTAACAAATCAACACTTCGATAGTGAAAAGCTGGAGCATCAATGAGTGTGATTCTATTACATAATTAATGTGATTATGCATGCATGTATATAAGAAAATTATAATTATTAACTATCCGTTGAAAATAAAGTTTATGACATAAGGTACATTTTTCAATTAGGTGTCATATTTCAAGCCCAATTATTTGATGATAACAACTGCAACTGTTTGTATAGCATGGGTCGGAGATTTACTGATGTAGGGTTTAAGAAAGTGAAATAATCCATGGAGAAGAAGGAACATAACTTTTAGATATAAACTCACCATGTGGCCGTGCCCAATATCTATTTCATCCGGACCACTAGACATGGAAACTAATAATGTTTAAATCAAAATCACTATCACTATAAATTTCGACCGCCTAAAATAAATATATAAAAATGTATCTATGGACCCATGCCACCTTTCGGAGTTGGACCAACGGTGGAGGTAGTTGTTGTTGGCAAATGTTGTGATGAAATATCAATAACATGGAAGGATTTTGTAGAGGAACAAGGGACATCACATGACCCTCTAAAAATTTCGAACTTTTTTTTCTTTAAATTATTATTATTATTTTGCTAAATTTAATACATCACTAAATGACTCTTTGTATTATGCATTTCCGACACCCCGAGTCAAAATTTTCATATTCCAACAATTTTTCCACTCTATGACCCTTTTTTCCCTTCAATGAATCTGAGGTGCTCTATCAATTAAACTCTTTCAGCCTCCTATTTTTATTAAACTGTAATGCTCCAAATATCTAGACTCTAGAGTATTTATTTATTTAATCTTTAACCAATGGAATTTTTGCTTGTTATTTTTTTCTTTTTTAATCTTTTGCCTTTCTTTTGTAAATTGTAAGTTTTCTTTTTACGTTCGGGAAAAAAAAATCCTAAATCCACCTTCTGATCAATACAATTATGTCAATTTAATTTCTACCTGGAATAACATTCTTTATCACTAAATGATCATTTAAAGATGTTGTATTGATTAAATCATGGGATAAATTACTTCAAATGTAGCATAAACTCAACCCATATGACTAGGGCTGGGAAAAAAATACCAAAATGTCGTCTTACCGCCTATATCGTATCGAAAAAAGACCGTATACCGTACCGAAATTTTCGGTATCGATATCGGTATAGGATTTTCAAATTTTTGGTATTTCGTTATACCGAAAAAAAATTCAGTATACACGGTATCGGTATAATACGGCGTATACCGACATTTTTTTAAAAAAATAGTTTAAAAAAATCGATATACACGGTATCATACCGATACCGTATCGAATTTCGGTATTCAGTACGGTATTAATATGGATTTATGTCATACCGAAATTTTCGGTACGATATGCGGTAATCGTTGAATACCACGGTATACCGTACCGAACCATCCCTACATATGACCACGTGTTAAGGCAACCAAAAGGTAATTACACAATCGGTTAGATATGTTAAAACGCGTTGACGGACAGACCAATCTGTAACCCCACACAACCTACCTATTTGGCGAGACATGGTGGGTCTAGCAATTTTTTAGTTATATTAGACATGTCGAAGTAGGGGTTGACCCGCTGTAGTGACCCGCTCCGTGATCAGCTACTAATCAGAAGCTTAAGCATGCATTTAACTTAAATAATAAAATCATCAGAATTAACAGTGGAAAAAGCATAAATAAATCCCTAAATAAAGATACAACCAAATCGAATGCCCAAATGTATCAGAGACAAAAGCCTAGACAGATATCCTTGCTGGTCATCAATCGCCTAAGCTCTCCTGGAACCACCCGTCTCATCCAGCCGCAAACCTGCCCCATGGAATAGGGTGTCCAGATACAACAAAATACGAGATGTGAGCATGAAAAGCTCAGTACGAGAGTATGAGTATACGGTATTATATGTGCATGTATGCAAGTGAACTGAGTACCAAGACACGAGGTCAAGAATATCTGATCAAGAACAAACTTGGGTCCAGGTATGTATCACGCTGAGCCGTCGCTACAGGAGGTGACCAACATACTCAGAAGCCCTGATGGTGACCTAACACAAGTACACGTGTCCAACCAAATATCAGTGACCTAACACGAGATCCGTGTCCAACTGATATTGGTGACCTAACACGTGTCTTTGTGTCCAACCATCTACTGACAGGATAAATATCCAAATATCGGATATCGCAAGGATACATGCTCAATATGCTCATGTATGCAACATACAGTCGTGACATGCTATATATATAAAGACATATAAAACATGCAATCACATAATCCATGCAAACACATAATACATGCATACTCAATCTGGATATCTCGAATAATACTTCCGTACCTTACTAAGGCAGATCCTAGAAGCTCCCATCTAGGTCCAAGCCTACCACGCAACACTACGACATAAATAACCATGCATTATCTAGCATGCCAAACATCACCTACTAGGCTCTAAAGGCTTAATTAAACTATAGTCTACTCCCTATTTACTATAGGAAACCAAAGCAATACCTTCGTCCGTCGTCAGCCCGCTGATGACGTATGCCCCAGAGCCTGGGCATAGCCTAGCTACGACCCCTAGACGCCTCGCCAGAGCTCCGCCGCCTGGCTGCTACTGCGGACACTGTCCGCTATAAAAAAAAATACTATTTCCTACTCCAACTCTTAAAGAAAGAGTCCCAAAGCCCTTAAATAGAGCGATTACCGGGAGAGGAGAGGAATTTTTGCACTTCAAAATGAGGAATTCGGACCCCTATTTATAGGCGAAGTTCGGACGGTCTGAACTGGGTTCGGACGGCCCGAACTGCCACTTGTCCGAGCCATTTTGACACCTGGGCTCTGCTGAGTTCGGACGGTCCGAACTCGGGTTTGGACGGCCCGAAGTGGTTCGGAGGGCCCGAACTGGTCCGGGTGCTCCGAACTGTTTTGGTCCTTCTGAACTCATTTTTGGACCCCCGGGACCTAACCTACCATTTTCGGATGTTCCGGATCTGATTTTCCACTTATTTTTACCAAATAAGGACTCTTTAAACATGTTTTGACACTTTTAAAATTATATGTCATTTTCTAACATGTTTAAAATCACTTAATCTTGTAAAATGGAATCGGGCTACTACACCCGCAACCTGTCACAACCCATCATTTGGGGGGACGATGATCACTGAAAAATTATCAACTCAATCGACTTATAACGAGCTAGACGCGCCAATCTGATGGTCCCCCAATTTATTTTACAGCTATACGATCAGTAAAGGATGTTATCATATATGATTTCGGAAATATTTGAGATATAATTTATTTCAAATTAATATGAGCTAAATGTTGGTGGGACATTTTAATATGATGATATCATAGACTTTCCCAAGTAGCTTTGTAGCAAAAAATCTCCACTAATTCGAACATCAATTCTCGGTCCATCGATTATATTCTCTTCCACTTTGGGCCTTTGGCACTGTGTATTTTATCATGTGTAAATTGGAGAAATAAAGTGGAAAACACATTGGGGCTCCATCAGCCTTAATTTCCACTTACCTGCTACAAAAAATTAGCTGTACGTAATCCTAAAGGGGGTGTTGGAACCTGGGAAAAAATGGACCCGGTTACGTATTAATTTCGTTTTATTAGGGCATATTCTCCAACCACCCTTCAACCATACTCCAAAATCCAAATGCACTCTTTATTTTGGAGAGTGCTACATGATCTATATATTTACATTTGGAAGACAATTTTGGAGGATGGAATTGATTACAAAATGTCATCCTCCAAAATTGCAAAATGATCATTTTGTAAAAAAAAAATTTCATTTTGGTCCATTTTATTTTTCTAAAACTTTTTAATTAATTTTAGTGTTCAATTTTTTTTCAAATTTATTTTTAATTTATTTGAAGTGTTTTATTTTATTCATTAATTAATTATATTTATTTTAAAAAATCGACTCGAATAAATTTTTATTATTTTGTATTTAATAATATAATACATAATTATTAATATATTATGCGATTTATTTGAATTTTATCGAATTAATTCGGTTGAACGATATAGTATTTAATTATTGAATTATATATATGTGTTTGTGAAAGGAAAAAAAATAAAAAACTGGAGTAGGAATGTAAATGAGCCGAACAGTTCGCGAGCTGTTCGCGTCTCGACTCGTTAAAGCTCGTTCGAGTTCGTTTAATGAGGCTCGCTAAGGCAAACGAACCAAGCTCGAGCTTTACAATATTCGGCTCGTTAGCTCGTGAACATGCTCGTTAACAGGCTCGTTAGCCCGTGAACAGGCTCGTTAACAAGCTCGTAAGTCATCTCTTAGACGAAAAAATAATAGTATTGATATTTAATTTCTAAATTTACACTTTACTTATGAAAAATATTGAAAAATCTATAAAAATTAATTTATTAGAATAAAATTACAAATTTTAATAATAATATTATATTTTTTTTCAAATATATAATTTAGTTTTTAATTAATATAATGAATATTTAAATTTATAGTTTAAATATATTAAGCTCGTTTAGACTCGATAAAAGCTCGAATAAGCTCGTGAGCCATGAATATATTCGTTAAATAAGCTCGGGCTCGGCTCGGTTATAAATGAACCGAGCTTGAACATTCAAAAGCTCGGATCGGCTCGTTTTCATCCCTAAACTGGAGTATTTGGTAATATTTTAGGATATGAATTGGAGAAGCTTTTTAGAAAATAGAGATTACGAATCTCTATTTTGGAAGATAAATGACAAAAAGTAAAAGATATGTGTTAGAGATTGGCCTTAGAGATAGTTAGACACGACTAAGTATGTCTACAAATATGTCAAAGACGGATCCTATATTTAGGGGACTCATTTCGGACCTGTCTAACCATTAATTATATATAATAGTGACCGTGACACACGCGTTGCGTGTGTGAAATTTTAAATCAATTCACTAATCAATACAGTTGAACCGTGAACAGTTATTTAAATTTGAGATTATAAATCAATCCACTAATCACTACATAATTGGGCGGTTATTAAATTTTAAATTTTAAATTTTAAATCAATCCACTAATCAATACACAGTTGAGCGATTTTGCATTTTTAGACACAAAATAAGCAACCAAATTTAAGTTAAATTACCGCTAAACCCACAAACTTAATGCGATTTTGCATTTTTAGACACAAAATAAGTAACCAAATTTCAGTTAAATTATCGCTAAACCTACAAACTTAATTTTTCGTAACAAGAGGTTTAGGGTGAAATTGGAAAAACGTATTTTGGTGTGATTGAGACACCAAAATTAGTTTTTATCATAACCTCGATTTTTATAAAATAGTAAAAAAAAAATATTTCAGCCTTAAAATATTATCAATTATAGTTATGGATTCATACATTAGTTATTCAATATAGTAAAAACGTATTTTGGTGTGATTGACACATCAAAATTAGTTTTTATCATAACCTCGATTTTTATAAAATAGTAAAAATAAAATAGTAATGATAGTAAAGATATATATATTATTAATAATAATTCATGTATATATACATATTTTTTTACTATATTGAATAACTAATGTATGAATCCATAACTATAATTGATAATATTTTAAGGCTGAAACTATTTTATTTGATATGTTTTCAGACCGTGTAATTCCCGAACATTAGTTGGTTGCTGTTCTGAAACAGAGCATAAACAGACTGGAGACGAAGGCGAACAAGATAATATCAGCCTCAAATTCAAGAGTCTCCGTGACTGCTTTGTGTACGAATTAGGTGACATTTCAAGCTACCATACAATCTTGAACTCGATAATTGTGTCACTATTTTTGTGTCCACCAAGTGTTCGATAAATTGCTTCACGGAATTGAAATGATTTCTTTCTGTAATTGAATTGAACCCGTCATCTGTTCATCTTCAGGAGATGGTTTTGATGACATTATACAGTATATTATTGTATACTCTTTATGAGTGATTAATGAGTGCTCATTTTATTATTGCCCTGTTGTTCATTGATTTTGCAGGGGTGGCGTTTTGGGAACAGGGTGACGAGCCAAAATGAAGTTGAAAGTGGTGTGCAGGAAAGTTTTCAACTATGTTCGATATGATCTCAAGGAAATAGCATTTCCTTCCTCTTTGCCTGATCCACCTCACTTAAAGAAACGTCCTGAACTTACATGGAAAGAACGATACCTCGTTAGTTTCCTCATCGAATACTCTTTGTTATTAAACCTTTTTGACATCTAGTTACAGAGCTATTAAATTTGATTTTATGACATGTTGGATTTAAGATAGCAAATAGAAATCATGACATGATTATTCATGCGTGAAATGCTAATTTGGTTGCATGTTCAATCGTTAATTTAGGTGCTGAAGGAAGCATCACGACTATATGCAGCAAGTTGGGTCAGGGATATTGGCCCAGAACTCAGGCCAAATGATTACAGGACGAAAGAAGAGGGGGGAGACATGTTCAATGGTGAAAAGCGTGCCCCAAAAGAGAAGGAACCATCGACTTTGGAGGATCTTGGTAAGAAACAGAGCAACTCGATCATCAGATATCATATGAGATGTAAATATTACATGTTTTGTAGTCCCATTAGCTCGCTTTCAAATACTCGACACACAACACTATCATGTGGAGAACTTCTGAAGATAAATTTTAGTAAGATAACTCATCATTTTTAGCAGTATATTATGGTTTCTTTCTTGTTAAATCTTTATTATCTTATTTTCTCAAATCTCTCACTGTCAACATTGCATTCAAAGCAATATATGTCTAAACAATTGAGAAGCATGATGGTTTGAACAGGGGACTTTCTATATTTTCATGTCTATGATTCTTTAGTTTCATGTTTATTTTTTCCTTCAGAAGATGCACTACTTTTGGAGTAGCATGCTGTCAGAATGACTAGTGTTGGATTAGAGTTGAAGTTTCAACAAATTCTCAAACCAACTCAAATTTTATGCGGCAAACAATTTCTCTTCTTTTTTCTGTGCCGTGTATTTTGAAAATGAACACTGTTCTGTCTTCCCATTTTTTACGTTCCACGTGCGTAAATTTGATCTATGACTGTTTTTCTCTTCGTACGAGTGTTCTCCTTTTTTATGGATATCAAGTATTGACATGTTTATCGTAATTGCACTATACAGCTGTGGCTGCCAGGGGAGGAATGGAGACATTAAAGCCAGCATTGCAGCTTGTTTACATGACTAGAGCCTCTGCTTATCGAGATGCTCTTAGAAGTTTTATTGAAGGTTATCAAGAAGGTATACAACAAGTTATGGAGAAGAAGGAAGATGGAAATTCAGAGTCAAATCCTCAACAAGGAGACGACGCACGCACCCCAAAATCACCAACTTGACCTATATATATGTATATATATACTATTCACGTTACCAGTCCTTTCTTGATATGGAACAAGCACAAATCATATCATGAATCCTAACGTTGTTAACCTTTGGGTTACTGCATGAGGTTCGCCAATTCAGTTTTGTTGGCCATCAAAGTGGTCTAAGCCACGTCGCTTACCGAAAAAGATGTTATTAGATGAACGATGTGGCTTGGTTTAAACCTCATGATCCATGAAAAAAGGACATTGGGTTTTGCATTTGGTTACTGAGGAAAAGCTGTTGATGTCATGCGTCCGTTGTTCCACCCTGAATTGTGGAACCTCTAAACATGAGATGAATAACTTCTTTAACTGTTAGGAGTCCAGATAATAAATGGGAATATGACCGTACGTAAATCCATCTCTCTGAATTGCATAAATTAAGGGGGGATCAACATTTTTTAGTAGATAATATGCATTACAATTGAAAACGATTTTTTTTTATTACAAAGGGGAGGGGTGGCGGACAGATGAGATCAATTGGGCTACAAGCCCCGTCTCCAATTAAAAACGATTTTAGTCCTTAAAAACATCTTTCCAAAAAAGGGTTCGGCTATGTGTCTTTTAAGTCAACACATTAACTTTGTTGCCGGCCATATATTTTTCTCCTTCTGGACGTCTGACATATACAGTGATTCCAAATTATAATTTCTGAAAAATAAACTATAATTTCTCCATTTCTTTAATGGTTTAATTTATAAGCTTGTGCATGTTCGTAGTCAGAGCGGGAGGCTGAGATATAATGCACAGCACAAATTTCTTTTTCCTTCTCGAAACAGCACGTTGATTTTTATCTTAGACTGAATGAATATGCCCATTCAAATTTCAAACCAAAAGTTTACAAATCTGTGGGCCTTTTCAAAGCTACACGTCATATTCTAGAAGAGCCTGATACGTTTCTCCTAAAGTTAGTCGCCTTTGAAATCTTGCATGCACTCTTGGAATTAAACTTGTCGCCTTCAAAATGACCTCAACTTTTAGTTAATTGGTATATTTGCAGTGCAGGTGATCTGATATATATATTTGTTTTTTTAATTTATAGATTATTCGGTCCGAATTTGTGTGTATTCTATAAAAGTTATGTGGTATTCAAAATAAACTCTCGTAAAATTTTTAAAAAGTCCAGTGGTATTTAGGGAGTGTTTGCAATCACTTAAAAAAAACGATTGTTAGATTTTTGGCTTAAAAAGTTATTTTTATGTGTTTCTTAAACCCAGATTATATGTTAGCTTATGGTTAACTTAATTGAAATCTAAAAGCTAGTCATATGGTGATTATGATTCTTCAAAAGTGATTCTAATAAAAATATCAATGTTAAAATAACTATAATCATTTATTTATCAAATTCTACCCAACGTTGAGTTTTAGATTTTAACATTTGTTTCCAAACACTACCAACTTTTGTTTTTTTTCAACTTTTTATAATCTATAAATTTAATCGCTTCTACAAAACCATAATCTTTTACAAACACTTTTATAATCTATAAATTTAATCGCTTCTACAAAATCATAATCTTTTACAAACACTCCCTTAACATTGAATTCTAAAATTATATACGGTACAACACAAGAAGATTGGGATGTCCTAACCAAGATCATTCAGTACTCTGAAGGGTCCGGGGTTGTGATTTGTGAACTCCGACCCTTCAAATTTTTATTAAAATTTTACAAAAAGAGTTGTGGTTTTGAGCTACTACCCTCTAATTTTTTTGGTTTTTATCGAGGAGCCGGGAACCAGGGTCGGAACCCGGTCCTTACAATTATTTTATGTGGGGTTTTCGAGCCTCGACAACTTATTTTTCTATCTGGACGTTGTTAATTCCAATTAATATCTGTTTTATATCTTGAATTGAATGATACTAGTTTATTAGATGTTTTGCATGAAATCTTTGATTTGTTAGTTACGTAACGCAGATGAATTTTGTTTTGACACGTTCAAATTACGTACTAAAATTGATCAGTTCTAGTTGAATTTCTTGTTCTAACATTCATATGGGACAATATATAACAGTACGTAATTAACATGATAGAAAGCATACGCGCGCTTATATTGCAATGAATATTTCAAAACCCAAATTTCTTTATTGTACAGGTACTGAATACATTAATCACCAAAATAACATTACATTATGTTTATGTATATGGTCAAAAACAAGACTAGTAATATACTATGAAAACGCGTAAACTATAATAACGCTCGTTGGTATATCGAACAAGACAGAACAATTGGATCACCTCATCATGCTAGTAGCCCTCATCAAAGTTGGGTTCACCACACTATACCCACCATCCACCACAAGGTTCATACCGCTCACGTACGACGCCTCGTCGCTAGCCAAGTAAAGCGCAGCTTTCGCGATATCCTCGGCCCGCAAGACCCCACCTTTCAGGTTCCCCACGGCGCTCATGAACCCTTCAAACTGTCTCACTTTTTCCTCACTTTGATCACTTCCGGTCAACACCCCGAAAGGTGAGATGCAGTTCACCCTGATCCCCTGCGACCCCAACTCCGCCGCCAAGTTGTTGGTCAACCCGACGATCCCATATTTGGAGACAGCGTAGGAATGGGTGGCGATTCCGGCGATCTTAGTCGCGCTGCTGGCGGTGAAGAGTATGCAGCCGTTTCTGTTGGGGACCATGACCCTTGCGGCGTGCTTGGCTCCCAGGAGCGCGCCTATCAGGTTCACTCCCAGCATGCGCTCCAGGTCGGACTTCTTGGTGTTTAGGATGCTCTCGGAGGAGCCGTTCATGATTCCGGCGTTGTTGAACATTATGTCGAGGCGGCCGAACTTGGTGACGGTGGTGTCGACTAGGTTGATGATGTCGTCTTCGTCGGAGACATCGCAATGAATGTAGCAGACGTGCTTGTTGGTGTTGTCCAGGTTGTTGGCTAGTGACTGGCCGAGGGTATCTTGGACGTCCGCGATCACTACGTTCGCGCCGTTTTCGAAGAAAAGGCGAACGGTACTTGCTCCGATGCCGCTTGCCCCACCGGTCACGATCGCAACCTTGCCTGCCAACCTACATGTAACGTAAACGAAAAATGTTTATAATTACTATTATTTTTTATAAAAAAAGGAACGGTCATGCACTAATTAGAGAGAAGTGCGTAAATAAGATAGAGAATATTGTATTGTTTACCTTCCATGGACAGCGCTGCCGTTCATGTTGATTCCTTGGAGATGATCAGTTAATTAACTGCCAAACAACATGCATCAATATTCATTATTATTATTATTATATATCAAAGGAGCCCAAAAATCATATAGTAAAAAAAAAAATAAAAAAATGAAACAAAGCAACCAACATGTGGATGATTGATTATCAAATATATTCGTGTGTGCAAAGTTTCTCCACTACTTCGACGCCCTGTTATTTCGGATCACCAAGCAGCATATATCAATTTCTTGTTTTCCAATTTGAATTCTTTATTAAAATGTGGTTATTACAGTTATGAAATCTAATATATATAGATATATGATCAATCTGCTCTTTGTTGAATCTAGAAGTGGGAAAAAAAACTCAAATCGCATGAACAAAAATGAATGAAGAAATAAAAAAGGTTAATTAGCGACGCATACCGACGGGAGACAGAAGCGATTTCCGGCGAAATCTGCGAGGCTGGCTGAATATAGGATTCTTATATTATATATATATATATATATATTTCACTTCCCTGCACTGCATTTCATTGCATGGTTAGGGTGTGTATATATAGAGTCATGGCCGGGCAGGACAGGGCAGCAAAAGATAACAATCAAATTAAGTATTATACCTAACTACCAACGTTGTGATGCGAACATTTAATCCGCGTGAAAAGTCAAAATCAAACAGCTGATATTATTTAATGAGTAATGCTATACCAAATTTGTACAACAATTTTTACATCACAAAAAAATCAATACAAAATTTAATTTATCAAATCTCATCATACATTGAATGCAAAATCTCACGAGATAATAGCAAAATATCACAACATAATTGTTATAAATATCATTATACGATATATTGGTTGTAGCTCTAGCATTATTCTTATTTAATTATTTACTTAATTTGGAGTATCCACGATGTCCAATTAATATTTAATTTCAAGTTTTTATTGGCACCCATCCACTTTCATAGTGGCGCATTTTAATTTTTGTTAGTTATTGGGTGGGACATCATGTGTTTTACATGTCCTGAAATGTGTACACGATTCATAAATTATACACACACTGCATGTGTAGAAAACTACCGTGTAAATTCATGCAACGGTGTGTAAATTCATGCAACGGTGGACTAGAGTAGCCTAGCTAGTAGGAAAAACGTACAAAGCTAGCCAGACAAATAGACAATCACAACTCATATTATAAGTAGTACAAAATTAATTAATTGCCTAGCAAAATGTTCGGTAGAGATGAATATATATAGCAACAACGTGTAGAACACATATTGTCGAATTATAGTGTTTGATCATTACAAAGTGTGACCATTTATAATCACAAAAATTTCGTATTTAAATAACGGAAAATTTGTGATAAATCCCCGATAGCAAACATACATAACCTTTTCAGTCCATGTTGCAGAATAAGTTTGTTCTCAATCCCTGACAAAAGCCTGTTATTTGTTTCAACTCCCTCTTTTGGCCAATTTACCAAAATATCCCTAAATTGATTTACGGAAGAAAACAAAAAAAGAAGAGAAAACATGACGCTCATTCCTTCTTGATTTTCCTCTCCTGAACCTTTCTCTTTCAATCTTAAACGTTTAATCCATCAACAAAATGTTAAAGATTTGTTTTTAGTCGGCCAATGTTGAAGATCTGCATTGACGTGGGTTGAAGAGAATTGCCCATCTTTGTGCTCAAACTGAAAGTTTCCCAGATTTGCAGGTTAGATTTTAGATTTGAAATTTTTTAAATTTTGGACGAATAAATTATTGTCATATCTTGATGTATTTCTTACAAATTTAAAATGTTAAATTGATGAAATTGTTTGATATTTTTTATGATTAAAGAAGTGGTGTTGAGTTTTCGTGCATTGCCTTAGTTTTACAGATTAGCGTATAAATATCAATTTTTTCGTCCGTTACTGGGAATGCAGTTCATTTGATGAGCATTTGTGATAGATTAGCTGATATTTCGTATTGTTCTCGATTATAATATTTTAATTCTTAATTTGGGGGTTTTAGTGTTGTATTATTACTGTGTTTGAAATTATTAGAATTAAAATCTAGTAATCTAAATTTGTTATTTTGTATTGTTTGTGTGTAATATATTAAGAAAGAATGTATTATGCTTCGATTTACTGTATTGAAAAGCATTCTCCTTTTGTAGTTTGAGAAAGGAATCTGGAAGTGGTCCTTACAATCTTTCGTTTTTGGGTTGCTGTAAATTCAAGCAGCAGTTGTTTGTCATCTCAATCTTCAGTGGTTGTAGCTTGATGGATGTTTTTGCGAGTCTGAGCAAAAAATGTGTAGAAATTGTTGGAAAACGGTGATCAGATCAATCAGAATTGATACCCGGTGCAGCGGAAGTTTTTTAAATTTTATATGGAATGATTCCATATCATGGGTATCAAAACTTTACGATTAAATTGTGCGTGTAAAAATTAAATAACAATTAAATTTTTACCTTGAATCTCGAAACGAGATTATGGACACCAACAGATAACTCTGCTCTTGTTGTATATCCCAGGAACTGATGGACGAACAATTCTTCAATCAGGTCCACGAACAGAAGTTCAATCCCTCTGATAGATTGCACTAGAAAATCTATCAGAAGTTTTCTACGAAGAGAATTAACGAATTTGATCCGTTAAACCAGACTGCAAATTCAAAATTCACAGGCTGGAATTTTAGAACAGAGAGGGAGGGGGCGGCGGCCACTATGATGAAAACAGCTAGGGTTTTCGAAAATTTTGTGACCTCTGTTGTCTAATTTCTGTACTGCAATAACTTATTTATAATGTGGGCTGCTAACAGCTTAGGGCCCATTAGTCATAAGTTCAAGCCTGACAAGCAAAGCCCGCATGTTCAGAAATTAATATAAAATTCATCGTGACTCAGATTGATAAACCAATTTCACCAATGTGCACAGAAACCATTTCTGCATCTTTTAAAGTCAAGATAAATTTTCTGAATCCGAATTCAGTGGTTTCCAAAAATGTCCATTACTATGTCATTTTAGGAAATCTTACTCCCTCTACTCTTAAATAAGAAGTCCCACTTCTTTATTCATTAAATTTAACTCTTTAAATTTAATTATCTCAACGGAGATTAAAAATCCATTACTTGTGTGACCCTCAATGGTTCAGGGATACAGCTAGCCGTGGGCTCACAACTCCTTGTGACTCGGAACAACAATTTCCGACTTGTCCATCGAATCATGGTAAGAGCGCCTAGCAACATCGCCCCATGATTCCCTAGGTATCACTGATAGTGCCTGCAAGAACCAATAGATTTTGGTTAGCGTACAGTACGGTCCCTTCATCCATATATCCCGATCGAATCAACAACTATTGGTAAATCGAGAGTCGTTCGAGATTCGATAACTATGCAATGCATCTTGAAGATCAAATAGTGACATCGCATGTGCTACTAAGAAACCATTTCTTAAAACACATCATGTACTCTGGCCAGAGATTCGTCACACTAATATCTCCTCAGATTGCATAGGATATCCACACTAGTAAGTATGTGGTGAATCCTTGACAACAAAGCATCGACTCCTATATGTGTCGTAACTGCACCCAATCCCGACACCTGATGACCCCAATAGAGTCGGTAAACGAGTCAAATTACAGTACTAGCATATAGAGTCTCAATGATGTTTCAAGTAGTAAGGACTAATGGTGTACAACCAAAACCGCGGACTTTATCCACTCGATAAGTGATAACCACTTGGAAAGTCCGGATAGGGTAGTTCGATCATTCATCGTATGAATATCCATTTGCATGCTTTGAACATCTCTATGTTCTATAGCAATGAAACGTGGTACTCGGCATCGCAAATGCTAGTCTCAATCTCGAGCGATCCTTATCCTTATTAACGGACGGCTCAATCGACTAGGAACTGTTTAGAATATACAGTGACTATAAGATGTGTTTCATGATAACCATCCCCATGTGCCACCACATCTTACATACACTATGGTATATTCAAGGTCTTCATCTAAACATCTTATAGTATGTCACAACATAATAATATGATAAAAGATAAAGTAAACGCCTTTATAAAAGTGTAAATTATATTAAACAAAAGATTGTTTATACATAGAGTCATAAAAGCCCTTAGCCACAAGTTGGCTCACCGGGAAACCACTCTTTCAAAAATATCTCCGGAATCCATTATACTTCAATATGTAGCTCTATTGCATAAGATGCTTGTGTCTTTGAATGATGATGATGATGATGTCCTTAATATGATTCATTTTCATATGTGTGTAAAGCTTACGACGATTGAATTGAGGGCAGAGAATAAAAATGAACATTCAATAACTTGAATGATGGGAGGTAAAATACATTTATTATTATTTCACGTACATTATCCTATTTTGATTTGTTTAGTAACATGTTTAATAAAAAATTAAAGGTAAAATATTGTAGATTGCTTTGTATAAATTATCAATTAGCTGTTTTAAACCAAGATTAATTTTTAAAAATTTAAAATTTGTTTTTGTGGTTATTGCTCTTTTTTATCTTATTAATTGTATATTAAACTGGTAAGGGTTGATGAGGAAGACACGCAGTCGAAGAGTGACAACGAGGTTGAATAACCCCCTTGCGCCAATACTATAAATGCCTGGATTAATTGTATTCGTGGTGTAGGACAAACATTCAAGGGTGCTGGTGAATTTAGGAATTATTTGAAAAACTTTTCTGTTGCCACAAGACGTTCATTTATGTATGTAAAAAATAACAGCGAGAAGGTTATTGTGATTTGTAGTGAAAAGAGCTGCGATTGGAGAATTTATGCTTCGAAACATAAAAGAGACAATATTTTTGCCATCAGAAAATGTAAACTGCAACATAATTATGGTGAAAATAATCTACGTAGCCGAGGGCATCCTAGAGCCGAAGCTCATTGGATAGCGAATATTGTGAAAGAAAAATTGAGGGGAGAGCCCTATTATCGTCCGTGTACAATGCAGATGGACTTGCAAAGAGATTTTGGGGTAGAGTTAGAATATCACAAAGTGTGGAAGGGTAAAGAGTTGGCGATGCATGATATTCATGACACAGATGAAGGATGCTATGATAGATTAAGATGGTACTGTGCTGCTGTTAAAAATACTAATCCTGGTAGTATTGTAGAGTGTGAGATTGAACCTTTGACTAAAAAATTCAGACGGTTGTTCATTTTTTTCATGCATGTGTCGTCGGTTTTGTTAGTGGTTGTAGACCATTGATATTTTTGGATGGTACTCATATAAATAATAAGTATAAATTATGTATCTTAGTTGCTGTGTTGAAAGATGCGAACGATGATCTTTTCACAATTGCTTATGCCATAGTAAATGCGGAGAATGATGCGAACTGAGACTGGTTTTGTTATCATTTGAGTCGTGTGCTTCTTTACTATCAATGCATTCCATTCGACGAGTTCTCATTTTTCTCGGACAGACATCCCAGTATCATCAAGGCTGTGAATCAAGTATTGGTTGGGAGTGGTGATGCTTATTGTTTGAGACATTTAGTGGATAATTTCGTTAAGCAGGTAAATTCAAAATTACGTATCCTTGAGCAGTTTTACTTTAATTTTTTCATATTATCTGATCATTTTAAGCTCAATCTAAATTTTTATTAATTTTTTTAGGTGTTGAGAAGTTATCCCAGGCATAACAAAAAGCATTGGTCTTCGGTATTCAAGAAAGCTGCGCATGCTCCGTCTTTTCAAGAGTACGAGCAACATATAAACAATATATTAGAGTCAATGCCACTTTCCAGAGGGTTTATTGTAAATTCTGATCCACAGAGTTGGGCCAATGCATTGTTTGTTGGCAATAGATGGGGTGTTATAGATAACAATATAGCCGAGTGTTGGAATAGTTGGGTTAGGCCAGCTCGTCATATGCCTATTATTGCTATGGTTGATCACATACGCGTGCATATAATGAAAATGATGCACCAACGACGTGAATCAACTTTAATCATGACCAAGGAATTAAGTCCAAGAAAAGATAAGTCTGTTGTAAGTGCATATATGGAATCCCGAACATTAAGAGTTCAGCGTTCGTGTGATTGGAAGTTTGAGGTTGTTGATGGTGAAAAGTCATTTGCCGTGGATATGGCTTGTTCATGTAGAGTTTGGCAGATCAATAAGATTCCGTGCAAGCATGTTTGCTCTGCCATTGAGGCTAAATCTATGTCTGTGTATGATTTTTGTGACAAGTATTTCAAGATCTTCGCGCTGCGTACAAAGGACATATCAACCTTTGACATCAGTGAGTCATGTGTTGCTGAATCCGATATAATCCAAGCTCCTTCTGTGCGTAGTCAGCTCGGTCGTAGAAGGACGAAGAGAATACCATCGCAAGTTAATACACGTGTCTCAACATGTGGTCGTTGTCATGCGAGAGGAGACAATAGACGCAGTTGCAAGGAACCTATAGATTAGCTGTAATTGGTTAAAAATATGATGTTTCAATTATTTTTTATTTGCATAACTTTTTTAATAGAACTTATTTAGAAATTAATCTTGACTGTTCAAAAAATATGCAGGAAAAAGCGATTACTGGAAGGTGTTTCGAGCATGAAATTTCCCTTGAAAAGGCACACACGTTCGAGTGGAAGCATTGCTGGATTGCACTTGGTTTGAGACTTTTGTGGAACCATCCGCTGTCACATTTTAACTTGAGCTGGGGTCGTAGTGTAGTTACGTGTATTGTGTTGTCTTAAGTTCTTCTGAAACCAACTCTGTTTATGGTAAAAAAATATGTAATGTTTGAATTTGAGAAATGATCTTTGTCATTACTGTTTCAGTGAACGATTTCTTCTCAGTTAACTAGTCAAATAAGTCGTTGCTTTAAATTTTCAAATGGCAGGTGCTAACTGATATGTATTTCGTACAACTTGTATTTAATATGGAATAAAGCTGCATAAATTTGGAACTTAATGTCTGATTATTACAATAAACAGTGCTACAAGTAATATTAGCACAAGAACGAAACATGTGCAACCAAAACAACAACATATTTCTATAACATGGTCATGCACTGGTGCACTAGTAGGCTGGTTGTGTAGCGCCTCAGAGGACGAATAGTCATTATGCTTGTAATTCAACTGTTCCGTTGAATCATGGATGGAGGAGGATGCAAATTGTTGAGGCATTGAATACATGCAGCTCTTTTTACCTCGCTTACTAGTGTTTGGTTTCAACTTTGAGAATTTTTGAAGATATTCACCGTGATAATCATCGTACCAGAAAAAGCGATCTTGATGTTGCAGCTCACGAGGACAGAGGTAATACAACCCTCCCAGGCGGGTCGAACGTGGTTCGGCTCTTCGTAATATCATTTCTCCAAAACCACATAGACATTGTGGTGCAATATTCATTTCCATTGTGCTCGATCTTGAAAACTGAAATTTTATTTTGAAAAGCAAAACCCTAACTAATCTGGAACCAAGAAGCGAATGGAAGAGATGATGTGTACCGACAAAGCTTAATAATGAAGGGTAGGTGGTGGTCAAAGTCTTTAATTGGTCAATGTCCACTAAAGTAGTGTGCTGCTCGTGGCCCACAATGTGTGTTCTACAATAGGAACATATTGTTCTCGATTAAATGACCTTTATCCCATCCACTCGTGCTAGTTGTGCTCGATCTCACGGTCATTTGTTCCTAAATTTGAGTGAAATTAAAGTAAATTTTAGTCCTCAAATTGTTATTGTAGACAAGAAACAATCATATGAAGCATCTTGGTGCATTCCCACAATGTTTGTCCTACAATCGGAATACATTGTTCTCGATTGAATGACATTTATCTCATCGTTCTTTACTAGTTGTGTTCGATCTCTCGGTCACATGTTCTTAAATCTGAGTGAAATTAGAGTAAATGGCAGTCCTCAAATTGCTGAATTAGACGAGATAAAATCATATGAAACATCTCGCGGGTTTATAATTTGGTAAACATACCACTATAGTATACATGGGTTGTTAGTGGACATCCACAAATGGTGCCCTCCTTGGATCATCATCAATGTCTTTCTCCTACACTTTAGACAAAGTGGGGCACAAGACATTACAAGACAAATACTTGGGTGATGATTCCACCATTCTCTAGAGATTGAAATATCCTCTTCAATTGTGTCATGCATCGTATTGTACAATCTTGGAGCATGTTCACAAGGACATGTCATCTTGTACCGTAATTCAAGAAGATTGTTCCAAATTAGTAAAGGATTGTTCTACATAACTGAAATTTTGATCCAAATCCACTTCCACTAGGGGAGTGTGATCTTCATGTCCTACAATGTTTGTCCTACAATCGGAATACATTGTTCTCGATTGAATGACATTTATCCCATCGTTCTTTACCAGTTGTGTTCGATCTCTCGGTCACATGTTCTTAAATTTGAGTAGAATTAGAGTAAATGACAGTCCTCAAATTGCTGAATTAGACAAGATAAAATCATATGAAACATCTCGCGGGTTTGGAATTTGGTAAATATACCACTATAGTATACATTGGTTGTTAGTGGACATCCACAAATGGTGCCCTCTTTGGATCATCATCAATGTCTTCCTCCTATACCTTAGACAAAATGGGGCACAATACATTACAAGACAAACACTTGGGTGATGGTTCCACCATTCTCTAGAGATTGAAATATCCTCTTCAATTGTGTCATGCATCGTATTGTACAATCTTGGAGCATGTTCACAAGGACATGTCATCTTGTGCCGTAATTCAAGAAGATTGTTCCAAATTAGTAAATGATTGTTCTACATAACTGAAATTTTGATCCAAAGCCACTTCCACTAGGGGAGTGTGATCTTCATGTCCCACAATGTTTGTCCTACAATCGGAATACATTGTTCTCGATTGAATGACATTTATCCCATCGTTCTTTACTAGTTGTGCTCGATCTTTCGGTCACATGTTCTTAAATTTGAGTGGAATTAGAGTAAATGGCAGTCCTCAAATTGCTGAATTAGACGAGATAAAATCATATGAAGCATCTCGCGGGTTTGGAATTTGGTAAATATACCACTATATTATACATTGGTTGTTAGTGGACATCCAAAAATGGTGCCTTCCTTGGGTCATCATCAATGTCTTCTTCCTACACCTTAGAAAAATGGGGCACAATACATTACAAGACAAACACTTGGGTGATGGTTCCACCATTCTCTAGAGATTGAAATATCCTCTTCAATTGTGTCATGCATTGTATTGCATAATATTGGATCATGTTCATAAGGACATGTCATCTTGTGCCGTAATTCAAGAAGATTGTTCCAAATTAGTAAAGGATTGTTCTACATAACTGAAATTTTGATCCAAAACCACTTTCACTAGGGGAGTGTGATCTTCATGTCCTACAATGTTTCTCCTACAATCGGAACACATTGTTCTCGATTGAATGACATTTATCCCATCGTTCTTTACTAGTTGTGCTCGATCTCTCGGTCACATGTTCTTAAATTTGAGTGGAATTAGAGTAAATGGCAGTCCTCAAATTGCTGAATTAGACAAGATAAAATCATATGAAACATCTCGCGGGTTTGGAATTTGGTTTAGACTAAATATGAAACAACTCACGGGTTTAGACAAAATATGAAACAACTCACGGGTTATCCACAAATGCTGCCCTATCACTGCAATCGCACCACACAAGAGAGATTATTCCATTTGTTGAGGAGATTATTCTTAATATGTTATAATATATTCCTGAATTCAATTCTACAAAATATGAGGCTACTCGAACTTGTTTCTTCCCAAATGGAGTTTTAAAAAATAATATAAACAGACTTACGTACTATAGATTATTCCATCAATCACAAAAGCTTACAAAGACATTTGATCACAATTGTTTTTGAGCAATCCCCTTTCATGAGATAAAATACTTGCAGCCAGTCGAGCACGATATGTGTTCATCTTCACTGTATTCTGATATTCCCACATCTCAGCCGAGTCACAGGCTAGACACTCTACCCACATGCATGCAAAAACACCACAATCAAGCGATTCACCTTGATGACGCGTACGTTCTCTCAACACATTAGAGTCGGGTATGACAAAATTTGAATTATGGCGAACCCAACCAACCAGAAAACGTGTCTTCAAAGATAAAGATTATTAAAAAACATTCATACAAATCACATGACATGACACAATAAAGACTCACCAAAGTTCTACACGACCCTAAGTTGAAAGAATCGTGAAGTGAATTCCACATTTTGAATATCCTCTCTTTTACTTGAAATACTAGCAAAAACCAATGCACTCTGATATTAATTAGAAAAATGAGGTATTTGCATCTCTTGAACGTATCTCCGTTAATTTTTTGAAAACAAAACTTAGAGGCAGCGGAGAGTCCCGCAAAAAATGAGTCGTAGTCATTGTTCTGGACCTTAATTTTTTTTTCGACTCTTCCAAGGAGATTAAACACTTCTCTCTACGTTAGACAAAACAAAATAACATTAAAAACCAGAAACTAACTCAAATGTATACTAACTCACCGATCATGCTTTTATATTTCTACTAACCTGCACTAAAGTGTCCATGAAAAATATTTCATTTCCTTTATCCACACGGTATTTTTCCATCATTCGCATTTGAACATTGATAATTTCATGGCTAACAAGCTTACCAAACAAGAAACCACAGAACACGAACCCTGACATATGGACAATTTTATCTTGCCAAACACCGAGACTTCAAAAATAAATGAATTCTGTTGTATTAAAAATGATTCTAAAAAAAGTTATAAACAAATAGAGCGAGCTTTCAGTGAGAAAATTCATATGTGATGTCATCCCTAGAAAGATAATCCGTCAACAACTTTTTTTCTTCGGCAGTGGATTCTTCATGTCCACAGAAATATGTTCTACCTTGATATTGACTAGTCCACTGGTTACTCAAATCATTATTTTCTTCAAGCTGAACATCAATTATTTTTCCTCTCTACGGCAGAATACACAAACATGGTCAACATCAGTAACACGAAGTAAAATATAGGACCTCAAAATCAAATAACCAAGGTTAAAGTTGATTTCGAGCAAAGTCAAACCTTTTTCCTAACCTTCCTCTTGGGTGTGGTACTAGGTGGAGTCACAAACATTGATGATTTTCTTTTCTTCACTCGATCATCCCTCGTTCGAACATTATCGACGATGGAAGATTGTAAATTAGTGTTTTTCGCAACCTTCTTCGAATTATCATCACTCTCGTCGATCCCACCACTTTTGTCAGAGGTATAGTCACCAGTATCCCTTTCAAACACATTGGTTAATGCATGTGTTGAAATATCAACCTCAGAAACATTATTTTACTTAACGACTTTTGATACAAGTTTATCCAATAATTGATCAATCTCATTCAAATCCTCAGTACAAGAATTTTGTTCATCGGCTTCGGTACTTTTCGTTCCCACGTGACCACTTTCTGCATTTTTTCCACCCTCAGGCTCAGCACCAACAACACTTTTTTCATTTCCAATATCCAATCCATCATCACATGCATCTTCACCTATCTTCAATTCAGCAATATCTGGAACATTGGTCTTATCCAATTCACCAACAACACTTTTTCCCTTCACCGAGTAATCAACACAATTTTTGACAGGCACATCAACAAAATCATATAACTTACCACGTAGGTCATGACTCACACTCAACTCCTCTTTCTCATTGGTTTCATTGATTCCATCAGCAGTGTCATCAACACTCAGATCATTATCAACTACAATATCCTTGTCTTTGCGATTTCGAGCAACTTCTTTCTCCAAAACCAGATTTTCTTTCAAATCAACCAGCTTTCTTTTAGCTCCAACTCTCTCACGTTTCAACTGCGCACAAATTATTTTCAATATTTTAATCTCAACCATTTGTTTATTCACAGTTTTTTCTAGTTCATAATTTTCTCTCTTGCCTCCTTGTTCCTTCAAAACTGGCAGCAACAACTAAAACAATAAATAATTTAATGAAGAATGTTTATTTTTTCTAAAACGTGAAATAAAGGATACTACTCAAATTACCTTGTTCTCCAACGACATTTCCTCCTCAGAAAAGAGATGTATTGACAAAATCTGATCCAAAAACAAATATATATAATGCAAAGCTCTAGCATTCGAAATATGATTAGTAAATAAAAAGATACCTTGGTTGACGATATGGCATCAAAAGCCACTTTAGCTTTCACAGCATCCAACTGGATCTTGCTTCTTCCAAAACAAAACAGGCGGGGGCAGATATGAACACCACGTGGTACGGCCAATGACGACACTCTCTCATAGAACCAAGCCTAAGCAAAAAATCATATAAGTGAACAAATTCAAAAACCTAATAGCACAATAACTGAGTTAATTATATACTCACCATCAATCCAACAGTGCAACCATCCAAATACAGTTTACTC
The DNA here is from genome assembly GCF_033568475.1 of Henckelia pumila. Taxonomy (NCBI): domain Eukaryota; kingdom Viridiplantae; phylum Streptophyta; class Magnoliopsida; order Lamiales; family Gesneriaceae; genus Henckelia; species Henckelia pumila. The sequence continues at coordinate 84,453,042 of NC_133120.1, forward strand.
GCTTGATTGTCTAATTCTCGGTATAAAAACCGAAACGTAGCATCTCTCCAACCAAACTCAAAAAAGTGCTCAGTTCATCAATATAAGGAAAGATAAAAGCAGGAGTCATGTATTTACCAGTTGAGAATATTACAGAATTAAATATGAACAAAATGAACATTCGAAAAAAATCATCAATGTCTGCTTCGACAGTACTACTCGCAAGTGAAACAAGCTTCTTTTTTATAACAATCCTGTGAGTGTTGCTTATTTTTCCTCCGAAGTGTCGAGACAGAAAGCTTGATTCAAGCTTGAGGTCCAAATCAACTTGTTGACCTCTCTGATGCAAACCAAGCACGATGGAGAAGTCTCTTGAAGTGAAAGGAATGGAAATATCACCACCAAAAACGAACAAGCATGAATGACTATCAAATCTTTTAAACAGATAGTCTACCCTGCCACTACTCATAGGTAGAACAGGCATGTCTATCCATTTACCCACTGGAGTTTCTTTTATTCTGCTCATTTGTTCATTCCCTATGACCAGCTTCAACTCCTCCATAATTTTTTTACAATAGGCAGGGGAACATCGAGTAAATATAACCTTGCCACTTTTGATCGACTCAAAATGATCACATATTTCCTCTTCATCAGCCATTTCTAATATTTCAAAATCATTACAAAATTTATTCATTATAAAAATAACAGAATGAAATATTGCATGGAAAAGAACATAAACTTCAAATTTGGGAACAATTGGAAATTCTATATCGAAATTTGTCGATTGTCCTCAACAATATAACATTGTTGAATATATATTCAATAAATCAAAAAATCATAACAACATAACAATATAACATTCATTTACCAAGATATACTTCAAAAACAATTTCAAGAACAAAACCCTAAAAATTGGGGATAAATAATTTAAACCGAGGAACTGTCAAAATTAAATACAAAAATTAGGAATAATGATGCGAATGCTTCGACAAATATATGCAAACAAGAACGGTATCAACACATTTGAGCCACAAAACCCTAAAACTAGTGGAAATACATAAATATTAAAGATTCATACAATGAGGAGCAAAATAATTTCTCTAAACGAACAATTTTCTCAATTACTCGAGACAAATCATATATAACGGCCGATTTAAAAAATTAAAATAGGGTTCACCTATTTTTGATTTCTTCGAATTCTTCACAGTGCTCGATTTCTTCTCCTTCCTCACTCCACAAGCTCCTTCAACTGACTTATCTTTTGAGTGTCTGCTTCGTCTCGTCTTCGGTGCCATTTTCTGAGCTCAAAACCTTGTCGCAAAAGATCACTGCTTTCGCGCGAGAAGAATCAGTTGAGAGAGGGAGGGAAACTACCGATCGTCCCTGTTTTCTGGGTTTTTTTTTTTTTAATTAAAGTGAGGGGTAGTGTTGGGTGTTTAAATGATTTTAGGGGCATTTTGGTAAACTGACCGAAATAGGGAATTGTAACAAACATCAGGCTTGTGTCAGGGATTTAGAACAAATAATTCCTGAAACGGGGATTGAGGAAGAATTCATGTTTTCTTTTCGGGATTTATCACAAATTCTTCCTTTAAATAATAAGTTTAATTAACCTGTAATTAAGATTGTAAACTTGGCATGCTCTTATTCCAGGTTAAGATTATAAATTTGAGTCTAATTATTTTCAAAAGCTGGCTAAAGAAAAAATGATTGTTTAAGTCCATATATATAATTTGACTTCGGAATGATTTTATTCAGTTAACGTAGGATATCTAATCATTTATCGAGTATACGTATTTGAATACAATCAAATACACTTGTACTCAATTCATTCGCAGATGCTTTTTTTTTTTAAAACAAAATTTGACCGAGATAATTTATGTGCGCATGATTATAACCACTATCTCCACCAAATAAAATGTGACGATGAGGTAGGAGTAAAAAAGAAGACGAGGATTTCAAGATTGGCCGATTGGCACTTCTACGGTTTGATAGAATTTTTAAGAAATATTTTTAGATTTTAAATTAAATTTTCAAAATTTTGTTTAGAAAAAGCTGATAATTAGTTTTTCCTAAAAGTCCCCCAAACACTACCTAGCTAAGGTTCTAGCTAAATAAGTTTTTACATCCAATCATCATCAAAATACATGAAAAATGTCAGATGTATACCTTGGTTTACACCAATTTATAATTTTTTTCATTAAATACAAAACAAGGGCAAATACATTATTATGTCCCTATTATTTCTCGTGTTTCCCAATTATGTCCCTCAAAATATTTCGTTCCCATTTATATCCCTTATCCATTAGTTTTGTTCTAAAAATTGTCCCTACCATCATTACTCCGTCAATATTAGACGGAAATTACACGTGATGCGCATGTGACTCTTAAATAACCCAAATTAGAGTATGATGCTCATTCTTTCAGCCATTCATCTCCTTCGTAACAAGCCTTAGCTCCCAAATTGATTCTTCTCCTTCGTTTCCGATGCTCATTCTTTCAACCCTTTTTCTCCTTCGTAACAAGACCTAGCTTCCAAATCGATTCTTCTCCTTCGTTCCCATTCCATGCGGCCACCGATTTCTCTCCGATATCGATTGGCGAAGGCGAGGAGAAAACCATTATCCTCGTTCGGCCTCTGTTGTAAGTCATATTGTTAATAATACATTTCGTTTCATTAATTAATGCTTTTGGCAAACACGAACCATTATCTATTTTAATTTTTAATGCTTTGGATTTTTTTAATTAAAACGTGTTATTTGTCAAGATTTTTCAAGAGCTCAGGTTTCGATGTGCTTTTATATATAAAATCACCCAATTGAACTTTCATGAGTATATATTTATAGTTTCGCAAATTTTTTAAGATGATTTAATTAATGGTAGATAATTTTATGTTTTCTGATTTAATCATTTAGAAATATAAACATGTAATAGACTCATATGCAAGAAAATATAGAGCAATGCTTATAGTTTTGTTTCTGTATCGAAGACTTTTGGTTTAAAACAATGCAATGCTTATAGTTTTGTTCTCTGTATCAGTAGGCCTAATGGGATAATTCAATACTGGTTTTTTTATTTTTGATACTGACACTGATCTCTGATGGCTAGACGAAGTAGATGCTTCTTGAGTTGCACTCCGGGCTATGGTATTACTTATTCTTTGATAAAATAAACAGTTAATATTTTTGTTTAATTGCTTCTTGTATTTATTTACAGGTAATGTTGGAGAAGATTCATTGGTAAGTTTGAAAATGTATTATAATGGAACAATGAAGGGCACAAATACATCCAAAGAATATGTTGGAGGAAATATTGAATATTATGACTGGGTAGACAGCACTAAAATCAAAATGCTCCATTTGCATGGATTTTCTGAGGAATTAGGCTTTGAAGAGCCGGAGAAGGTTAGATTTTGGCACAAAATGTGGTCTAATTCGAGTAAGGGTAGATATCTAGAGACTGATGCAGATGTTTTAAGAATTAAAGATACTATCTCAGCTAACCATGAAGTGGAGATTTATATGGGGTATGAATGTGATGATGAGAATGGTAGCAATGGTGAAACAGGTACAAATGAATAGGCAAGTGGATTAGATGAAGATGCTGATTTTGAGAAAGATGGTGATTTTCATGATAGTGATTATGAGTTTGAAGAAGATGATAGGATTTTTGATAGTCATGTTGATCATGATATTGGAATGAATTGTGACACAATGATTGTTGATCACGGAGGTATTTCTAATGAAGCTTTAGTTCTGATGCAGAATGAAGAAGGTGATGATAATTGTATTGACAGCGATGAATTAAATAGTAACTTGGATTTTGATAGTGATGATCGTAAATCACAAAAATTTCCCTTGTTCGACCCAATTAAGGATGCAAAGAATCCTGATTTGAAGGTTGGAATGATTTTTAGCTCAATAAATGAGGCTAAATTTGCCATCGAAAGTCATTGCATTAGACGAGGGAAATAAGTTCGGTTCGTCAAAGTCGATAAGAAGAGGCTTAGGGGTCGGTGCAGAAATGAAGGCTGTGATTGGGTGATTCATGTCTCGCCAATAGGTCGTGATAGTTGTTGGCAGGTAAAGACTTTTAAGTCGGAACACAATGGTTGTTTTTGGGAAAACAAAAATAGAACCGCGAGTTCCAGTTGGTTGGGAAAGACTTTTGCGAAAAAGTTTAAATCAAACTCAAAGTTGGGGGTCTTACCATTCAAAGACCAGGTGTATTCCAGCTTGAAATTAAGTGTTTCAAGGAAGAAAGCTTATTTGGCTAGGAGGAAAGCTCTTGAGCTAGTGCAGGGAACCATTGCTCAACAATTTAGTAAGATTAGAAATTATTGTCTTGAGTTGAAAAGTGTTGATCCAAGTGCCACAGCGATCTTAAAATTGACTGAGGATGATGATGGCCCGAGATTTCAGCGGATGTACATATGTTTTTTGGCATGCAAATAAGGTTTTAAGAAAGCGTGTAGACCTTTAACAGGGGTTGATGGATGTTTTTTGAAGACTACTTATGGTGGACAATTGTTAACAGCGGTTGGACTAGATCCCAACAATAATATATTCCCCCTTAGCTATGCGATGGTTGAAAGAGAGACAAAGGACACTTGGATGTGGTTCTTATAGATATTGGACTCCGACATAGGCTTTGGCGATGGATATGGCTGGACTTTCATGTCAGACAAACAAAAAGGTCTAATTCCAGCATTCGAAAGTCTATTTCCTGCTGCGGAAAATCGTTTTTGTATTAGACATTTACACACTAACATGAAAAGAGATGGTTTCAAAGGCACATCTATTAAAAATTCACTTTGGGCAGCTGCAAAAGCAACAACAGTTGCTGAATTTCAAAAAAGGATGGATGAGATGAAACGGATGGATGAGAAGGCTTATGATTGGTTGTCCAAGAAACCAGAGGAACATTGGACTAAGTCACATTTCACCACTACTCCTAAGTGTGACGTACTTTTGAATAACATGTGTGAATGTTTCAATAGTCTCATATTGGATGCTCGAGAGAAGCCGATAATTCCAATGTTTGAAAATATAAGGAATTTGTTGATGGTTCGTTTCCAGCTTAACAGAGAAAAGGCTGAGAAATGAGACAAGATTATTTGTCCTAAAATTAGAAATGTTTTGGCAAAGATTTACATGGAGGCAGCACAACATAGCCCACTACAAGCTGATCCTATGCACTTTCAGATCAATGGACCATCTGGACAACACACTGTCGACTTTGGTACGAACTCTTGCAGCTGCAGAAAATGGGACTTGACTGGCATCCCTTGCCTACATGTGGTGTGTGCCCTTTGGTGTAAGCATCAAGATCCACTGCAATATGTTAGTCCTTATTATATGGTCGAAACATACAAGAGATGCTATGAGCATGCTATTTTACCCATTACTGGTCCTGATCTATGGCCGAAATGTGAATTGACACCACCACTACCACCGGTGTACAAAGAGAAAGTGGGCAGACCTGCCAAATTGAGAAGGAGAGAAAGAGATGAAGTACCTAGCGGACATCATATGCATGGGGCTAGAAGAAATACCAAGTGCAGGAAATGTGGAGGAGATGGACATAACAAAAGGACGTGCAAAGAAACAAGAGACAATGTGAATGAGCCTCCAACACAACAAAGTCAATCAAGAGCAACAGTTGATTCTAGGCCACTGCAAAAGAAAAAACTTCAGGTATCTAAGTTTCTATACATCTAAAGCTCATGAATTTATTGTATTATCACATCTACTATTAATATAAATATCATTTATTTGAATATAGGTGAGAAGGCCAGCCTCACATGGTGGTGTGCAAACTGGAGGGCAAGGAACGTCGAACACCATAAATGTAAGTAAGTTAATAACATTTGAACTTGAGCATCGGCTTACAATAAACTTTGTTCAGCACTGGTAGATGTTATGTTTATGTCCTGGTGGGATTTTCGTAGTTGCATTGGTTGAGTTGATGCCATAATGCACGAATCATTGGTAGTTAATTTTTAGCATAAATGTAAGTGAGTTAATAACATTTCAACTTGAGCAGAGGCTTATGAATTTTATTTTGCTGCTTATGAATAATCCAGTGTTCATGAAAGGGGGGAAAAAACTTTGTCACAGTTTCTAGACTAAGAGCATGCGTAGGTAATCAAGAGAAGCAGAGTCATTCAACTCCAGTACAAGGAAATGAAACTCCAGTCCAAGGAAATGAAAGGGATATTACAGTACCAAGAAAGAGTACAAGATCAACTTCACAAGCTTAGATGAATAATTGACATTGGTTTTAGCATGTATTTTGTCTTATTGGTTAGACATGTGAATTTCTAGCATAATTTAATGTCTTTGCGCATATGGCTACTTTTGGATTAACTATGATACTGGATTTTCATATGAGACTGGATTTGGATTTCAGAATGTATGCTTCGATATGGATTCGTACTATTTTAACATGGATGTGTATTGTTGCTATATTTTATGGATGTGTATTGTTGCTATATTTTTTTCAGTTTCAGTTTTAGTTTTTGTTTTTGTTTATTATTTAGCATGGATGCGTACTGTTTTAGCATTGGTGGGAAATGTATGCCTCTATATGGATTCGTAATACAAATGTACCTGTAGTTTCCGAAGCTGCAGTAAGCATAAAAATTCTAGTTGATTATTAGAAAGAAAATTTTGGTTTTGCAAGTATAGATTTGTTTGGATTGAAGGATTTTTTTTATGAATTTGAACCCTTTTAAGTTGATAGTGTGAAAAGTAAGGAGAATGTGTGCTTATTTTTATTAAGTTCATGAAAATTAAGATGATTAATCCAATTAAAACGGGAAATGGATAGGAAATGATTCTCAAATCAATCAACAATTGAAAAAAAACACTCAATGTCATAAATAAAAACCCTCTAAAAATACTCATCTAAACGAAAACTATTAGTACTTACAATGACATTAATCCACTCGATGCCATCAAAAAATCAAAATCCACTCATCCAAACAAAAAAAATTAAAATTAAGACTAATCCATTTAATGTTGTAAACAAACTAACTCATCAAACAAAAAAATCAAATAAATCTTAATCCACAGTAAAAATAATTGCATAGACTTGATACTTTCAATCTGATACATTCGTCCAGCTAAAACAAGTCTACTAATTATTAGAATCCAAATCTTTTTTCATCTCTTCATAAATCTCAGCAATCTTTAATGCATTATTACGATACTTATTAGCTAAATGTAACTGAGCATCCATGAACTTTGCTAGTTCTTCACTTTGTCTCAGTTTTTTACTGGAACTTGAAGTGGCAGCTGATGTTGACCCCGAACTCGAGCTCGAATAATTTTTGCTTGTAGGGGTGAAAGAAGCAGCTATATCACGATAAACCATCCAAAACATTAATCATAATTGTATAACATAGGTTGCAAAATTCGACCTATAAACTAAAATAAAATCAAACTACTCGCCATTTCACCACTTAAGTCAAGCTACAATATCAACATGTTTCAAACGATATAAAATAAATTACCTGAGGTTAGATATAATTAACATAATCTGATGGGGATTGGTATAACCAGTTTCTTATTAATTTAAAAATCAAACTCAAATTAGTGGTTTTAATTTCATATAATCAATTAAGAGAAGAAATTATAAAAAAACGATACAACTATAAAACACATTGAAAAGCACCAAGATGTCTAATGTATACTCATGAAAGTTCAATGGAGTGATAATGTAAATAAAAGCACAACGAGAATAGAACAGAGCTCTTGAAAATTTTTGAGAAATCACACATTTTAATTAAAACAAGTTTGAAGCATTAAGAATTAAACTAAATAATTGTTCATGTTTGCCAAAAGCGTAAATTAAAGCAACAAAATTTATCAAAATGTATCATCAACAATATGGCATACAACAGAGGTCGAACGAGGATAATGGTTGTCTCCTTGCCTTCGCCAAACAATATCCGAGAGAAATCGGCGGCCGCGAGTGGAATTGGAACAAAGGAGAAGAAACGATTTGGGAGCTAGGGTGTTACATAGGAGAAAAATCAAATCGATTTGGGACTTAGGGCAGAAAGAATGAGCATGGGCTCTAATTTTGGTTATTTAAGAGTCACGTGCGCATCACATGTAATTTCCGTCTGATATTCACGGAGCAATTGACGGCAAGGACAATTTTCAGAACAAAACTAATGTATGAAGGATATAAATGGGAATGAAATATTTTGAGGGACATAATTGGGAAACACGAGAAACAAGAGGGACATAATAATGTCTTTGCCCACAAAACAACTCATGATAAGAAATAAATATCTCGTTGGTCAAAAAAAATTTGTAATTAATATTAACGAAAGATGTAAACCAAGGTGCACACTGATGTGTACATCTAGCATTACTCTAATTCCATTAATGACATATATCAGATTTCTAGTTTTATTTAATGCAAACATTATGCTTTCTCGAAATAAAATAGAAAAACAAAATATCTGTTTCTTTTATTCATCCCGAATCTCAAATTGTAAACTGAAATCGAAAATTTCCAAACCCCAAACTCTATATATTTTCTCGCCGCTCAAATTATAGTATCTCTGAAACAATTTAAATTTCTTATTTTGAGTGTTACTTAATTCTCGATGACACTAAACTGTACAATTTTCTGAAACAACATGTTGTTACAATTTTATATGTAACGATCTCATCCTTGAAAATTATGTATTAGTGTTATTGTTTATTTTTACCCCATTTGTTTAATTTAAAATTAAACGACATAATCAACGTTCATTTTTTTCGATGTTTAAAAATAAATTTGTACAAGTTTATGTTTCATTATACTAAATTTAAATTATTTTAAAAAGTTCATGTGTGTCAAATATGGTGACTCTCCAGCAACTTTGAGTCCCGTTTTCCCACATATCTTTAGTTTCGTGGGACTTTCTTATCTTTAACTTTCTAAATCATAATTATATTTATTTTGTCAGATCATATATGGTCAACTTTTCACTAACAAAATGTTGAAAAACACTGCAGAAAGGGAAGCCACGTATAAATAATGGAACCAGGTTTCAAATAAACAGTGATTATATACATTGTTGTTTACTTTTCTTCCCCTTTCTTATCTTCTTTTTTTTTCCACAATACAACAAAAACTATGATGGAAGGAAAAATATTGCTGCTCACACATGCACTTGCTGAAAACGAGTGAACATCTTTTGGCACAGATTTTTAGTTAATTTGTTACGTTCTTTTGAAGACTTCTATCTTATTAATGTTTAATGGTGTTAATGATTATGGACTTGGCTTAACCGATCAACGAGTGGTTGCAAGAATTTTTACGTGATTCTTTTAGAAATTATAAAGAAGTTTGTGAGAAGCAAAAATAGTGAGTGTTTCGAATAAAAGTTCAAAGCTAATACAAACTTAAGTTTGAAAAAGAATTGCTTCTAAATTTTTTTAAAAAAAAAATACTGGTAAGAAAATATGATTGAAAGTTTATGAACTCCTAAAAACTCATTTACAAATAAAGCTTAAAATTTTAAAATAATTTCAAAAATCTATATATACAAATACAAATTATAAAAGTGTGAGCCAATGTCAAAGTTTACATTATGTATTTTCAAATTTGTACTTGGTTTAATTTGCATGCACTTGATAAATTCTTTGATGATATTTTTCTAAAATCAATTATTTTGATAAGGTCAAAATTAACATAGTGTGTGCATATTAGATAAGGATCTAGTTTTCAAAAATATTGAAATACCAAAATATTTCGATTTTTTTTTGTAGATAAGGTGAACAGTTTTTTCCACAAAAATGTTAAAAAAATTTCCAAAATAAGCTTAATTAAATATTCATCCAGTTTTCTAAAATATTGAAACACCAAAATATTTTAGTTTTATTTGTTTGTAGATGAAATGAACATATTTTTTAACAAAATTTTTTGTGTATTTAATTTGTGTAAGGACTTATTGAACTAAATAATTATATCATGAGTTCATAAATATATATTAAAAATATCAGATCTGTAAAATTTATTAAAATATATATGTTAATTAAATTACACATCAATGTTGAAATAAATCAATTCAATTGCAGTAAAGTTTTAATCTAAAATAATAAATAAAGAACACATCACAACACACATATCATATATATATATAAAAGTTGAAATTAAAAAAATTAACTATTTTTTCCTCCTCATAAAAGCTAAAAACTATAACAATTATTTTATGAGATGATTTTGTAATTAACGAAAAAAATATTTTTACAAGAGTTGGAGATGGATAAACAGGTTATAAATTTCTGTAACTTAAAAGTACAGTTTTGAAGATAAATTTTTTAAATTTTAATAAATAAATATTTACAAAAATTATTCATTGACATTAGTCACTACTTTTCATTTTGACTAATAATAGGAAAGTTTCAGCCCAAAATAATTCCTAAAATTTGTATAAGGACCTATTGAACTAAATAATTAAATCATGAGTTTATAATTATATGTTAGAAAAAAAAATCAGATTCTCAAACTTTAATTAAAATATATATTTGAATTAAATTACACACAAGTGTAAAAATAAATCAATTCAAATGGAGTAAAGTTTTATTCCAAAATAATAAACAAAGAATACACCAACACACTCATATCATATATGTAAACATTGAAATTTAAAAAATTGACTATTTTTTCTCATCATAAAAACTAAAAACTATATCAATTATTTATGGGATGATCTTGCAATTAACGAATAAATATTTTATCATTGTAGAAAATATTTTATAAATTAAATGATATTTTTAGAATATGGGATAGAAAATTACAAAATCAAGATTTAATTTGATTTAACGTATATTACTTAATAACAAATACATAACAAATTATATCTCTTCAAGACATACAAACATGAGATAAAAGAAATAAAGCAAATCCATGACACGAAGGATTTAATAATTGCTCAAGATCAATCAACAAAATAATGAAAAATCAGAGCTGTAATAAATGGGTAAGCTTTGATATTAATATTGTGTCTAGATAAAACTATACTTAAACATTATATTTATCAGCTTACATGAGTTATTGAAATGTCTTATCTTAAAATGTTAATGTAAATATATAAAAAACGATGATCATAAATTATAACACTGAAACTGCATTGAATCACCTACTAACTGGCAATTATGACATGCATTAATATTAATTAAAACATAATCATTTAACACAGTAAAATATGCGGAAACATAACCCATAATTTACATATCAAACTTAATACAATAGTTCAAAGCTTAAATTTAGTAGTGATACAACCATAAACTGTCTGAGACATTATACAGCTATATCGAATCATGATGTATAAAATGTCTACTTGAGACTTATTCAAATCTAGAAGCACGATTAAAAAAATCTGAATAGATGTCTGAATCGAAATAATATTGAAACGAATGTAAAAAGCTATATTGTGTCTAAATGTTAGTATTCTAAATCTTTAGACTATTGAGTAGATTTTTTCAGGCATTCTTTCAAGTGGTTCTTCCTTTCTTTTAATTCTCTCTAATCGTGCTTGAAGCGATCCCATCAATTAATCAATAGTCATGGAATCTAGATCTTTATAGTCAAATCTCGCATCAAGTGATCGAAGAATTTTTTCGATCACACGAACATTCTCTATTTTCTCTTCATGTCTCTTCAATTGGTTGACAGTGACAAGAACACAAGAAATATATTCCAAAATCAATTCCGACTCTTTCATATTCAAAGATTCAAACTCTCTTCTCAAAGTTTGAAGGCGAATACGTACGACTTTGTCACTTTCTTTGAATGAATTTTGAATCAAATCCCATGCCTCTTTCTAAAAAAAGGGTTGACCCCAAAGGGGACCCCATTCCACATGAGCCAGAGGTCCATTGGCTCATGCAGAGGGTAAATCGAGAGATGTGCACGAGCTGCAGGGACCTGAAGGAGGGAGCACATGGCCCAATCCCCAGAACATACCCCACAATATTTCAGCAGAGAATATGCTCCACACGAAGATCGAACCCGCAACGCTGAAAAAAAATTTTCCACGTCACCTCAGGCCTTACCAACTCGTCCATGCCTCTTTAGACGTTGATGTCGTGGCTATTTTTTCAAAAACATCATCATCTACATAAAGTTGAATGGTGGATAGTGCCTATTGATCATTTTGTTCAGATTTTTGCCAAGCTGTTCTTTGGGCTTGACTCAACACTGCTTCATCTCCGGGAGTTTCAACACCTTTTTCTACAGCATCCCACACACCTTGAGAAAGCAGAGTCTTCATCTTAATGCTCCAGTTTCTGTAATTTTCCTTTGTCGGTTTCGGAAAATGTACGTGAAGAGGATTCATGGTGATATCTTCTTCTTTTCAGTATACACTCCAATAAAATCTCTCTACTACCACTTTGTTGTAGTATGGAGGCAAAATATATTTTGATAACTCACCTTAAAACAGATTTCATTCCAGAATTTATAAAAAATTACAACTAAAAAAATTAAATGCATACTAATTAATAATTGGAAAGTGAACTTTTGACTGATATCAATTCTTCAACCTTCCCAAACAAATGTCCTTTGAAATCACACGTTTAATTTTTATCAATACAAACGTACGAACCCCTCAACTTTAATAAAATATAATTGATTTACAATATTTTACAATTTTTTTAAAAATAAATAAATAAATTTACGGGTGATATCATAATTTTGTTATGAAATGATAGGTAAATTTCTTGCAAGTAAACACTTTTTCGTTTTTTATTTACGTTTCATTTAGGTTGGTAGGAAAGGTTGCGATCGTGACCGACGGGGCAAGCGACATTGGAGCAAGTACCGTTCGCCTTTTCTTCGAAATGGGCACGAACTTCATGTAGTAACCCAGAGTCTATTTTAAGACAATAATATGATAAAGATGATTAACAGTTAGTATTTAACCAATTCAAGGGCTTAATCGGGCTTCATAAGTAAGAATTGGACTTCCGAAGTTTGGGCCTGATCGGACGGTCCGAACCAATTTCGGACGATCTGAACCCAGCAAGAACGGAAGCTTCGATATTGACTTTTTTACTTCGAAGGGAAGGCAAGATCGGACGCTCTGATCTAGGATCGGACGCTCCTTACTTTCCCATCCAGCAGTGCACAATGACTAAGCCTTGAGTTTTGACATGTGTCTAAGAATCAGCATATCGAACGGTCCGATCTTGAGTTCGGACGCTCCGATCGTCACGTGTCATACATGTAGAGTTCGGACACTCCGAACCTGGAACGGAGGCTCCGAACATGGCCAAAATGTTTTCTATAAATAGGGGTCTTCGGAGTTCAGAATGAATTACAAATTCATAAGTTTCCTTCTTCAGTTATATATAGTGTGAGGTATACAATTGAGGGCCCTATCGGTTAATAGAGAGGTTTTGAAATAACAAAGGTGTTGCTATAGTCCTCCAGAACGAGCGAATTCAAAGGGCTTACTACGGATGAAGGTATGACCCGCGAATATTATTAAGTTTTGGGAATATCTATTAACTTAGTTAAAGCATATAGAATTTATTTACTGATACGGTGAACTTTTGATTATAAACTTGGAACCTAGGTCCTACTAGACTCGAACTAGCTTAGAGGTACGTACACATTGACTGAGATTGTCAGCGAGTATACATGTTTATATGCTGCATTTCTGTGGCATTATTATGTGGCATGATGTATGATTTACTGCTTTCCATATTTGTAGCGACCCATCCTGGATCCACTACCTAATCAGAGTTAAGAGCATAATTAAGCATGCATTAAATAAAATCGCTGCGGAAGACTTAAATACAAGAAGACCGGCAGAATACAACCGGCTAAACAAACTCGATTATACAACCCAATCGAATTACTTAAATAAACCTACAGCTAATCTTGCTGTCTTCAAGGGTTACTGGCCTCTCCCAGCTCCTGGTGCTCAATCCCGCACCTAAACCTGCCCCGTCAAATGAGGTGTCCAGATACACAGAAAAGATTGGACGTGAGCGCTAAGCTCAATACGAAAGCACGGATAAACATACAAATATGATGCATGCAAATGAAAGGGTATCCATATCTGGGATAACTGTATACAAACTGCTCAGACTTGTACCTGGAGTACGAGCTCGTCACATCGGGGTAGCTAACCACTGTGTGCGACCATTCACTCCCGAATCTCAAACGCGGACCACGGAGTCCTCTAGTTATCAGTACCTAAGGGTACTCGATATCAAACGTCCAAACAGGACTGAGTAACCCTAACTGGCTCATCTCAAAAGATGTACAGACGTACAGACACAAGATGATATGTATATGCCATATATCAATAACAATAACATGCAAACACATAAATGCAACATATAAGCATGCATATCCGCTGGCAATCTCAGTCAGTACTTACGTACCTTTCTAAGGCAGTCCTAGTAGTCCCACTCTTGGTTCTAAGCCTATCATCAAGTCTACGATGCAAATACACATGCATCATTCAATAAGCTCTAAAAGTCTTAACTAAGCTATTGCATACTCCTAAATAATTTAAGTAGACCATAGCTATACCTGCGTTCGTCGTCAGTCCACTGATGGCGACTATCCCGCAACTAGGGGTACACCCCTGCTGCAGCTCCACAGCTTCGAGCATTGCTCCGCTACACGAGCACTGCTCTGTTACTGTGTCAGACACTGTCTGACTATACTAAAATATGTTCCCTACTCCAAATATAAAATAAAAGTACCCAAAGCCCTAAATAGAGCCTTGCAGGCGAAGGAAAGAAACTCGGAATTGGCAAGAAATGAATGCCTCGGACCTTATATTTATAGGCATCGATCGGAACCTCCAATCCTCGATCGGAACTTCCGATCCTTGATCGGAACGTCCGATCCTGCCATCGGAGCTTCCGAACATCCTCATCTGCCACGTGTCAAAATCTCACTGGTTGACTTCGGATAGGGGTGATCGGAGCTTCCAATCAACCACACGTCATGGATGATGTAATTCGATCGAAGCTTCCGATCGTTCATCGGAGCTTCCGATCACCTTCGGAGCATCCGATCCTAACTTCGGAGCTTCCGATCCGTCTGACCCTCCGGACCATTTCTGATCATTTTGGGTCTATTTTCGGGCTCCGTTAATCCATTTAGAAGTCTCCTTAATCATGTTTTACTAAATCTAACATGTTCACACGATAATTACTCATTATCGTTAATTCTGGATATGGGCTACTACAATATTCATGTGTCATGTGCGCATACATGTTGAGCATATTCCTTTGTTATACCTATATTTAGTCTAGAGCTGGATGTACCGTTATAGCGGGGGGTTCTAGGAGATATTCTAGAACCAGATGTGCCATTATAGTGGGAGGGGGGGGGGGGGGTTCTAGGCGAGTGTGGTTGTACCCAGAGGTTTGATCCGAGCGGTCACATCACTCATTGGCGCCGGTTATTATCATGACTTTCAGATGACTTATTACCCGTCATCACGAGTGCATGCATCATATTTATATGTTTACTCATGCATGTTTATGTACTGGGCATTAGTCGCTTACGTCCTAGTTATTATCTTGGACACCCCATTCCACGAAATAAGTCGCAGGATGGACGGAGCTGATAGTTCAAGGCAGGACTAGGAGCATCATGATTACCAACAATCACATAATCGCCCTTTTCATGGACTATGGTAATCTCAAGTTCTTTATATTAATGTAGATATATGAGTATAAGTATAAACTTCAATAAAGTAATCGTAAAATTGAATAAAGAGTGTTTACATGACAGAATAAATAAAACTCACAGCCACAAGTTAATTTGCTTGTTGGACATCTATCTATTCTAACATCTTGGCCGGGCAGGGGTGGGTGGCGCGACATGAAAATATAATAATAACTAGTCTTGGTGGCACATGCGATGCGTGTACATAAACAATTTTTTTTTTCAAATTTGAAATAAACTTGCTGGATGATCGAATCATTATCCAAGTTGTTTGAAGGGAAAAAAAAGGATGATATTTAAAATTTCAAATTTGTCATACCATCGGACCAAAAGCAGTTATTATCCACTTCTCAGCCTTAATAAAATAGAAGAGATAATAAAATTAAATTAAATATATACCTTTGTTTTTTTTTTAATAAAAATATATACCTTTGTTAAAAAAAAATTTAAGTGTATACCTAACTACCAGAATTGTGAACACTTTAATCCCCGTGAGAAGTCAAAACCATACAGCCGATTTTATTATTTATTTTCAAATATCCACGTGTCCACATTTTCAGGTTTTATTGGCAGCCATGCACTTCATAGCGGCCCATTTATTATTATTATTATTAATTTTTTTTTTGAATTGAGTGGTATATCATATATATTCTAGCTTCATATTGTAATTGTACTCTAAAAAATAATGTATACATGATTTATGAATTCTAGAAAACTACCGTGTAAAAAATGCATGCCATGGTAGATTAGACTTTAAAGTTCGACAATCACAAGTTCACAAGTCACAACTCACCTTTTTCTTATATACAGTACTCGAACGCACGCATTGCGTGCTGTTCATTTTTTAACTGAAAATAAAAATAAAAATAATAAACTGTGAAATAAAAAAATAAAATTATTGTAAATAAATATCCATAAAAATACAAAAAAATATAGTGAAAGTGACATTTCCGTAAATAATTAGTTATCAATGGACAAAATAAAACGACATTTTGATATTAAACATATATTAAAGGGCAAACAAATAAAAAGATTGGTTATATCAACGTATCAACCCCTCAACTTTAATAAAATAATATAGAATTAGTATAGATAATCACAACAAAATTAATCAATTTCCTAACAAAATGTATTGTTCGATAATAGAATTAATAACATTGCAACAACGTGTAGAACATGTTATTATGGAATTAAAGTGATCAATTGCAAAGTGTGTGACAATTTTTATAATTGAAGAAAAGTCCCAGCACGTAATAGTAAAATTCAAATCAAAGCCTTCGAAACGTCTATTTACTCGAAGAGTCCATGATGTCCATACTCATTTTAACGAAAAATTCTAATTTTTATTATAATATATATATATATATATATATATATATATTATGATCATGACGGAATATTTGGGATAATGTGCATGACATAATCACTTAAGAAGCTGTTGCT
The DNA here is from genome assembly GCF_033568475.1 of Henckelia pumila. Lineage (NCBI taxonomy): Eukaryota > Viridiplantae > Streptophyta > Magnoliopsida > Lamiales > Gesneriaceae > Henckelia > Henckelia pumila. The sequence continues at coordinate 84,470,169 of NC_133120.1, forward strand.
GCAAGAAATCGAACTCATACCAACCCAGACTTCTTCCGTTTGCAGGCACTTATTTTGTCAAATTTTAGTCTTACTAATGTATCTTTTATTTTTTCGCAATTTTAGATTTTTTTGTTTGGGGCTCTAAAGTAACACCACATATATATGTAATCATCATGTCGAGAAGAAGATTAAAATTACAAAATAATGATAATAACAAACAAGAAGATAATGGCCTAATATGATTTTTTTTTTCAAAATCATCACAAGAAAAATATACTAGACCGAAATTGTAAAATTTTTCAATTCCAAATCCATATTTAATATAATAATAACAATAATATTTTCTTTAAAAAAAATAAATGATTCTACTGAATTGGTTCCCAAGCGACTAATTAAATACATATTTTTTCTATGTCCGGCTAGCTAGAAAATAGTCCATAATCCACATGTGACAAAAAAACAAAAACCGAACAAAGAAATATTTTTTTCAAATTTTTTTTTTTTTGAAGCAAAATAGATATATTAAAACAAGTCACAAATAATTATATCATAAATTATAGAAGTCGAAGGAGACACACGACCTTCTATTACCAATCCTTCGATCGCTGAAGCGCTGAGTATTAGGAAAGGTTCAAGCTGGATTAAAGATATGAATTTATCGTCAATTATTGTCAAATCCGGTGCACTTGTGATCGTTGAAGCTTTAAATTCTACATCACTGAATTCCTCTTTGGTTGGGGTTATAATTGAAGATTGCAAAATTCTTGCTTTGGATATCTAATCTGTCTCTTTTGTTTTTGTACTGTATCATGCCGCAATTAAACAAAGACATTGAAAATGGTTCATACATATTCATACTCATGAATTGCAACGTGGAGCACGCACAATACAAACTCAATCACCAAGTTTGAGTTTCACTTTCCACTTACCTCTTTAACTATTTAAACGGCAGCGAGATGATCTTCATCTATTCTTCTTCTTGTTGTTGTTTTTTTAAAAAATATATATATAAATTTAGTTATATTTTATTAATTACACAATGAAAGATCCACTTTTGACCGAGATTATTTATGCGCGCATGATAACCATTAACCACTATCTCCGTCTCCATCAAACAAATGTACCAATCGATCTGGAATGGAGTCAAAAAGTAGACAACTTCTTCAAGATTGGCCGCTTCTATATAATTTTTTATGTTGAGACATCCAATCATCATCAAAATACATTATTTCCTTGGTTAAAGAAAAAATACATTATTTCCAAGGGAATATATCCGATTTTTGTGGTTTCATTTAACTGACAAAACTCCTGTGAGATCTTATCATAGATTAATTATGTGATTCGAATCTCATCCGATCATCTAAAATATTATTTTTACTTTACATATTGATCATATCGATGTGTATCGACATGTCTCGTGAACGTAAGGCGATAACACAAGAGACTTTATTTAATGTAGACCCCACGCATCTGGAATGACGATTTAATTGGTTGCTGCCTCGCGGCTCGCTCCAGCTCAAAATAGAATAGAAGCAGAAAATATTTTGTCAGATTGCATATAATCAATTTATTGGACTCACGCATTACACTTTTCATTATATGTGAACGAAAATTTGATAAGTTATTGAGCTCGTTAAGTGTGTGTGGAATGACAAGTATCACACATAGAAAAATAATCTTAGCATGAATTACGATTTTTTCCGATGCAAACCGGGTCTTTTGATTTACATTGGAAGAAAATACTTGACTTAGCGCGATTTGAGTGCATCGAATGTTGAATCGCTCAAGGAAAAACTGCTCGCTGAATCGACTCAACTCATATTTACAATAAAAAAAATAATATTTTGACATAAAAAATAAATATATTTTTATGAGAGTAGGGTAGAATAAGAGATATTTCTTATAAAATTAATCGTTGAAACTTGCTCATAAAAGTGTGTATGATATATATTATATATAAATAAAATAACGACAACAAAACAAAAATACTTTAAATCTGGATCCATTAAAATCAGGGGCGGCCCTGGCCCTGGGCAGCCAGGGCACGCGCCCAGGGCCCCACCTTTGCGTGGGGCCCCAAATTTTTTTTAAAATAAAACTATTATATATATATATTTATTTATTTATATATAAATTTATATATTATGCTTTCACACAAAATTCATCTACATAAAAGAAAGGTTTGTGTTTTTAATTTTGAGAGTTTCGATAATACTTTGCCCTTTTGTTAGTTTGTGGTTGTGTGCGATTACGTGAATTGACTACCAATAGTTTAAGAATTTAGAAAATAGAGAAATACAAAATTTACGAAAATACACAAACGCATTCAACAAAACGATCCAAGGTATGAATTAGAAGACTCTTGTTCAAATTTATTTTATTTTTGAATTTTGATATACTGTTTAATCTTTTTTTGATTTAATGTTTTTGTTCACATTATTTTGGTTTAAGGTTAATATTTTTTGTAATTTCACATAGATTTTGAAAATTCGAGGATTACAGGTCTGAAAATGAATATTTTTCCTATGATCGTGGTTGCGTATCAAATTTTATTGACTATTCCTGTGACTGTATTATCAGTTGAGAAAAGTTTTTCCAAGTTAAAATTATTAAAATTTTATTTGAGAACCACAATGAGTCAAGAAAAACCGAATGATTTGACGATCCTCTGCATAAAAACAAACATATTGGAAGATATATCTTATTACGACATAATTGATTATTTTGTTTCAAAAAATATAAGAAGAACCAATTTTAAATAATATTTTTTGTTGATTAAAATATTTTGAATAATTATTTAAACCTTCTTTCATTTGTATACTTTATTGATTTATGTATTTTGGTTTATTTTAATTATGTTATTCGAATTTATATATATATATATATATATATATATATATATATTTTTCAAGTTAATATCAAAGGGCCCATAGTTTAAACTTTGCCCAGAGCCTGTTTTTTTTTAGGATCGCCCTGATTAAAATTTGAATCTTATTTAGGTTTGGAAATAGATTCACATAGTTAAGTCTATGACTATGATAGTTATTAATTGAATATTTGATTTGATTCCTACGAAATACTCCACATAATGATACAGCTGTCGGGTTCTATATAGTTCTATTTTTCCTGTGCATCAGGTACCTTAAATAATCACGTATGATTATGAATAGCGAAACCGGATTTCAAATAAATATTGATCATATACATATATTGTTGTTTACTTTTCTTCCTCTCTCAATCAAATCAAATTGATCAGAAACATGCGCAGGAAAAAAATTGTTGCTTACACACTTAATTGCTGAAAATGTGTGAACATTTTTTTGCACAAATTTTTAGTTTGTTCTTTCCGAAGAGTTCTACTTTTCTAAAATTTCAATGATGATAAAAGATTTTCCATTATTTTTCCTTATATTGTTTTGATAAAATAATTCAGGAAATAAAGTCTATTATTTGGGTCTATCTTTTAACTCCAAAAGATAGTCGGAGGGGAAAGGATTATGTAAGTTCATATACTACAACTTAAACTAGTCGACGTGGACATCTAACAAAACTTGATGGATGAAACGTTTGTTGTCTCAAATTATTTATGAGTAGGTCTTTTGTAAGACGATTTTACGGATTTTATCTTTGAGATGGGTCAATCCAACTCATATTTAATATAAAAAGTAGAAAAAAACTCCTTTGAGACGGTCTCAAGGATCATTTTTTTAGACGGGTATCTTATATGGGTTATCCATTAAAAAAATATTACATTTTATGTCAAAAGTATTACTTATTATTATAAATATGGGTAGGGTTGACCCGTCTCACGGATGAGACCGTCTCACAGGAGTGTTACTTTAAAAAGTAATATTTTTTGCATAAAAAATAATATTTTTTATAAATGACTCAAATAAAAAACCGTCTGACGAAATTGAGTCATGAGACCGTGTGACACAAATTTTTGTGATTATATAGTGCGATCGATAAGCAATAGGGAACATTAATCAATGCGCTTGAACAAGCCCAGGAATACAATAATGGACGTATATGGAGCCCATAGTGTATGGGCTGGGCTGGGCTGGGCTAAGAAGCCGTTGAATACTATACTCTCTTATTTTTTAGGAGGGCTAAAAGAAAAATGGGTTGTATGTGTGAAAAACATTTTATTTGAAAGAGACCTGTTATAATGATCATTTAAGTAAAAAAGGAGAGAGACACCTGTTAGCATTTTTGTTTCGGTGCCTTTTTTCTTTCTATGATTTGAAAATTATCTTACAACCTTTATTTATTTATTTTTTTGTCTCAATAATATATAATTTTACTATAGTAGCAATTTTTTTCCCTCTGTTACTATATATCTATGTTGGCTACGTCTTGAAAACATACAACTATTTTTTTAAAACAAACTAAATAGAGATAAAATGGAAAGCTTATATATAATTTGATTTTCTTATGATTTTTTGTGTGAAAAAACATATATACAGTGTTGGACTTGAGTTTTTTGAGGTCTGAGGCGAGCATTAAAAAATTGGTCTTCTTAAATCTTAACATTTATATTTTTTTTTATCGATAAATATGATAGTATAAATAACATGACTTCTACAAATAAAATTTAAAATAGATAAAAATATGACATAAAGAAATACTAATAAAGTCAATATAATCCAAACAAAATGTGAAATTCGTGTTTTGAACCAGTACATATACACTTGAATATTGATCGTTTTTTAGTTTAATTTGGAATTGAAAATATTGATTAATTTTGCATAATAAGTGTTATCAAACACTTCTTTTCTTGATTGATGCATAGTCAAGTCATTTAGCTTTCATATAACAAAATTAATCGGAGATGAGTTTCGCGCAACTTCAACTTGAAAAACCATCTTTCGGTAAATACAACTTCTGATGGATCACAAAAATTATGCAGTCAAGTGTTGAAAAATATCTTGAAACGAATCGATAAATAGAGATCGAGTGATAGCGAGCTTGATTATCATAGAATAGTGAGGATTTGGTTTTTAGCGAGAACTTGCTAGATAGATATTTCGGATTTATTATCGATTCTTGCTAAATGTTTACGAGAGATAAAACGATAAATGGACAGTGGGACTTCAAGTCTGGGGGGTGTATTGGTTGTATACTTTTAATGACTTTTATAGAGTTTAAAAGTCTAGAGGTATTCAATCTAGACTTTTATATACTCCACAAAAGTTTAGTGATATTCAAGTTGAACATTTGTAGAATTTTAAAAAGTCATGTGGTATTCAAACTTGACTTTTAAAAACTTTACAAAAGTTTAGAGGTATTCAAAATGTCAATGAACTTTTAAAAACTTCATGAAATTCTATTAAGTACAATATTTAAAGGCAAAGGTACAACAATAAAATGTCCATAATTGTCTTTGGTTGGACCTAAAGATTTGGATGAACATTTTCACACTTTTTTCATTTCTATTAAAATTGTATATAAACTAGCCACATAAATATTAGTTATATTAAATTAAAAATAATATATATACAAACATATTTTTTCTATTTCTAAAAACCAATACACCCCTTTAAAATAAAATAAAATAAAATAAACATTTTATCTTTCATAATTTTTTGAATTTTAATTAAAAAATCTCACAAGAATTAAAATCATATTGATTAAATTTTTAAACAAAAGCTTATTATATTACACGACAAAAACTTATAATATTTTATTTATCATAAATTAAAAATAACAATAATTATTTTTTATAATTAATTCATTATTAATTATATTTGATGTTTTAATTATTTTTTATATTTTTAATTTGTGGCTTAATTTTTATTATAACTCAAAATTTAAATTTTATTCACTTTAATATAAATATTCATATAATAATAATATTATTAATAATAATAATAATAATAATATGTATATGTATATGTATATGTATATGATTTATATATATTGACTTGATATATTGACGTAGTTTTAAAAAATTATTAACACGAATGTATGTGTGTATATATATATATATTATATAAATAAGAATACTATACTATATAAAACTAAATAATTCAAATTTTATAGATTCATATTAATTTATTAATTGCAACAAGTTTAATACTACTTATTGATTTTTATAAACCAAATTGATAAGTAAAAATTATTTATATGATAGATAAAAATATTTTAAAGAAATAAAATTATTTTAAAGAGAGATAAATATAAGGTATTGATACTTGATTAATAATTTTAATAAATAAATCATAATCAAAATCATAAATTACAAAACACATATGGTTCTACAAAAAAATTTACAAATACCAATAAAAGTCATGAAAAAAGTTTACAAATGTCAATAAAAGTCATGAAAAACAAATCTGCAAGATTTTGTGAAAGTCATTAAAATTCTGTGAGATTCTATAAAAGTTTGCAGAAATCTATCAACTCCACAAAAGTCTATCATTTAAAAAAAGTCAGTAAATTTCTGCAACGAATACACCCTTCATCACATGTTACTATCCATCAATTATTATTAATGGGACGAGGTCACAAATTAATTATATTCTATACTAATAAATTTTTAAAATTTGGGTGCCTCCAAAATTTTGAGGCCCGAGGCAATTGCCTCAAATTTAACACTAGAGGTCCGGGGCCTGCATATATATATATATATATATAGATATAAATAAGCGACGATGCATGCATGCATCTAGTCCGTTGGATTACATTTTTAATTGGGCATTAAAAGCCCTCATAGGAAAACGCAGCAATGGAATTGATTACCGATGTGATCGCTTCAAATCAAAAACAACATTTAAATGATTCCTTCAATTTGCAGAAAAAATCAATGTGTAAGACATTATAATTTATTATTTTAGAACAAAAAAACAGTTAATAAATTGGAAGAAATAAAAAAGAAGACGTCTTTCTCCATATTTATTAAAGACTAATAGTGTAGGGCACATCACTTAATGCTGCACATTCACTTCAATGCATATGGGAGGTTGAGAAATTTTTATTCCCACTTTCATATATAATAATGACGAGTAGGTCTCTTCTCAGACGATCTCACGATTCTTTATCCGAGAAACTGGTCAAATCTACATTAAAAAGTAATATTTTTGAAATAAAAAAATAATATTTTTTCATGTTGACCCAATAAGGAGATTCGTTTCACAAAATTGAAAGGTGAGACCGTCTCATAAAAGTTTTTCCAATAATAATAATAATCTCTTCTGATAGGGCAATCGACCAATGACATTTGAGTTGTTGTGTGGTTTAAAAAATTTGAGTTACACAATTACCATCGACTATAATTTTTGGTAAAACGACAAAGGTTAAGTTCTATAATAAATATATATGTATATATATAAATATAAAAGATGATCACATCATGCCAACTCTTGCATTAAATTAAGCAACATTTAAATATTCCTGTTCAAGGAGAGACTTCAAAATGGCAAACGAACGTTACCGTAAAAAAAAAAAAAAAAAAAGGCAAACGAACGTCGGCCGAAAATCATATTTACCCTCCATTTTATACTATTCGCACCGATATCGACTGTGTAAAGAAAAATAAGCATAATTTTATTCATACAGTAAGTGCAAATAACATAAGTTTCAGTGTAATAACAAGAATAATTTCATTGCAAACGAAATTGTAATATCTTACTAATAAATGGTACGCACATATTAATTACAGTGAGTGAGTTAACAGGACTACTGAAATGCAATGAATGAAAAGTTTCATTGTTTTAACTAATATATTTTTTTACGATCTGAAATTTTCACAGAACTATAGTGTATCATTTATTTTCAGGCTTTTAATACAATTTTCCAAAATCGTGACTGTAATTAATTAATGACCAATAAATTCACAAAAGAAATTTTGAAAGCACCCAATCTGATCAATTTTGGAGGGCCTACATATATACTCCAAGCATCTTCACAAGATAAATATTCAATAAAATAAAATAAAATGCTACGGAAATGGATTGAATATTATATTATCGTAATTAAATTTTGTACCATTAGTATCTCTTTTGAACGAAAATTCCTCGAGATTTTTCTGTAAATTATCGTTGTAAGGTGCATGGATTTCTTTTGTTTGAATTTAATTTTAAAAAATAGATAAGTTCCTAATTTCAAACATTACATTTCAGTATAATATTTGAAAACATAAATTTTACCTGTACAAAATAAATTAAATTGGCTTCATCATCCATCAAAACTTTTAAATGCACTCATGAAATGGCAGGTAGGGCCGTTCCTATTTGGAGGCCGAAGAGTCGTCCGATTCGGACCCATTTTTTTTTGGGGCCTATAATTTTGAAAAAAAAATTATTATATAAAAGTATAAATTGATCCAATATAAATTAATTATTCTTGGGATTTTTTCATTCATATCTCAGGAAATTATTTTTTTTAACTTTTTTTTTATTATTTCTGGGCTTTTTGATAAATTTATTTATGAAGTTTATTATTCCTATGTCTCTTGATATTTTTTTTTAAATATAAATTATTTTTCTCATGACCAATATAAACAAAAAATATTTTTATTCCCTAAATTTATTATATATTAGTGTAATTGGACCAATATAAAAACATATTTTTTGACTCATAAGAGTTGTTCTAATACTAATGAGCACGATTTATTTTTGAAGTTGACATTTTTTAAGTTCTCATTATCAAGAGAAACAAAATCGACAATGGATGTAGTGAATTACTTGAAAAAAAATTTAATGGATATTTCTCAAACATTCATATTGCTTATAAAATCTTGTTGACTATACTTTTTACAGTTGTAAGTGCAAAACAAAATTTCTCAAATTTAAAGTTTTTCAAAATATTTCTTTAATAAATCATGTTATATGAAAAAATTGAATGAAATGATTATGCTATTAATTTAAAAAAAATTCATGAACAATTTGATCAATATTGTTAGCTCTAAACTGTTAGACGAGATATTTTATAGTAATCATTTTGTACATGTTTGATCTTATTACTCAATTAAAATAAAAATATTTTGACTATTGCACATTTCTTAAATCGAAAAATTTGTTATTAGTCTAAAAAAATATGAACACACATTATGATTTAGAGCCCTCTTTTAAAAGTTAGACTCAAACCCAAAATTTTTTAGAATCGGCCCAGATGGCAGGCATCGTGAATTGAAAGGTGGGGAGGAGTAAAGCAAAAGGACAATTATAATATACTAGTGTTTCGGAGCACATAATAATGATTTTATTTTAATTTTTTTTGTTTCATAAATTTTGTAATTAAACATCTTGTATATTTTCAAACCACTGCAATATCTCAAATATCACTTCGAGCATTTAACATCTTGTATTTTTAAAAATCCGTCCGGCATAAAATCTCTTATAAATATGATAAATGCGTTCGAATTTTTGAAAAACTAAATATATACTAACTTATTACTAATATTTTTTTAAGGAAATTTTAGTATTTTTTTTATTTTTTTACCCGAGAACTCGATGCAATTTACCCTTTCCCAACTTCCCATTTAGGCACCGGATACTTGCCTATTAAAAACCAATTACTGTTTGATTTATATAGTACACTTCGTAGCCTACTCTATAGATTAGACATAAAATCTTCCCCCATCAATGATCAAACGATTTATTTGTAATATAATATTTTATTAATTGTGGTATTCAAAGCTTGCATTAATTTAAATCATACATAATCTTTGTTTGAATATTATTTTATCTTGTGATAAATTAATAATTAAAGTCTATTAGGAATTTTGAAGCAATATCATATAATCTTCCGACAGACAATTTATTGGTCATAAACGCAAAGATTTATGTTGTGATGTGATACGATGGAGTGACAATACCAATTTAATTCATATGTCATTCCTTTTATCTTATAAGAAATTGGTAGATTTAAAGTAATGAAGTGGACAGACATATGTAATCAAATCAATACGATGTTGGTTGTTGGAGTAGTTGAGTATTTGATCAATAGTCAGAAATTTGATTTTTTCGACAATTTTTTAAACTATAGCTTGCTCGAAACGATTTATCTAATTAACATTGTTTGTTGATTATTGCATTAGCCGGATGTCAGAGATTTACCCAATGCACATTAAAGAATAACGATTGTAAATCCTGCATCATAAAATTAACAATAAAAAAGTTGGCTGACTAATGAACGTGGCTTGAAGATAATTGTGTTAGGTTCAAGATTTGTCAATGACTCAACGTACACCAAAAAAGATAACAGCAGCAAGTTAATATGAAAAAACAAATAAAAAAAATAAAAGTTATTGAACAAAACTTTGCTAACCCATACTTTAATTCACAGACTACTCCCTTGTCCTTTTTTAAAATTAACTCTATAAAATAAAAAAATTTAGAGGACCGTGCCAAATGTAATTTTTAAAGCCATTTTCCAATGCTTTCATGCAACAATTAATCAAAGGGTGGGGTGGGATCGACATGTTTTTTGGGAAAAAAGTTGTAATGTTGGAGGTTCGTGAATTTAAATTAATAATTATTGTCTCACTCATTTACAGGGACGGATCCAAGATTTCGGTTATGGGGGCTGCCTACAAGCTAGATACAACATTAAAAGAGAAATGTCGACAAATTACAGTATTAGTTATATTCAAGTCAACTAATTAAGCATCAATTGTATTTTCGAACAAAATATTTATAAGTTAAAGGAATTCAACGTTCATTAGAATTTTCAAAGTTTTTGATGATAACACCAATACAAATATTTCTAGCAATTTTTCTATACATATAATCAATGCATCAAAGAGAAAATTAAAACATCCTCAATTTTGCTCTGAAGTCTTTTTTTTTGTGACGTGGGAACTCGCAGTCGCTACCTTTCGGTGCGCTCTGGATAAACCCCCGGACTAACGTAATAACCTGCAAACTACGCTAGAAGTAAACCACACTGGGCAAACCTTGTGTTACAGGCTAGTCCAAGAAAGTGTTGACAGAGGAATCAAACTCCTGACCTCTGGCCAAGAGTTCACCTACTTCACTAACTTGGACACCCCTTGGGGGCATCTGAAGTCTAATTTTGTTAATATTCATGATTGATAATGACTTTTTTTTATAGTAGTTGTAAAAACTAAAAGAGTAACCACAACCACGATCTCTAAAAACAAGATGGTATATCCTCTTTTTTTTATTTTAAATGTTTTTTATATACTTTTAAAATATATATTTATATCTTCAAATACATGTCATTTTATTTTATACTCAATTCGTGAAACATAATTATTCTTACTTTTTTTTCACACATATTAATAATTTTTTTGGAAATGTCAATTGGCAAATAACTTTTCAAGTTTACACTTATTTAATGAGTACTTATCTGGTGCAAAAAAATTATTGAAATAATCAATGCATTTAATGACAAGACTAATTAAATATGAGCATATTAGTAAAGAAGTAGAAAAAATATTATTTATTATCGTACAAATCTATAAATTTTGGACCAAAAAAAAAAGAAAGAAAAAGTGATTTATATATGAGACAAAGAGAGTATAATTTTAGAAAATAAATTTTTAACATCTCAATAAATATATAATATTTTAGATATTTGGAGTTGTCTATTCGATTAATATATTATATTCTTCCATTTTATTTGTTATTATAATGTCATTTAATTTTATATAATTTAAGAGAATAAATTTAAAAAATTTCAGTAAAGAGATAAAACAAGATAGATTTCACGTTGTGATGCATATATATTTCATAATGTTGAGGTATATATATATATATACTTATATATATTCTTATTGATATTTATATATTTATAAATGTAAATATAATTTTTTTTTCTATTTTATAGGGTTCACGCATGCATAGAACAATAAAATGATGTCACAGAGAAAGTGAAACCAATCATAAAAAAATATTCATCTTTATGCTATAAAAAACATAACTGTTGCAGAAAATAGACTGAAATATAAAATCAAATTTATAACTAAAACAAATGTATGCGAGTTTTTCGATGATACTTTTATTTCGAAAATGTTTGAATTTAAGAGCTTCAGAGATTTGAAAAGTGTGGATGCCATCGATTAAACAAAAAATTTTGCTACATTTTTTTCCCTTCTTGATGTGTATATCACATTTTATATCTTTTTTTTTTACTTATTAGTTTTTATATTAGGTGTAATTTTTTACTTATGTTTTATTAATCTAACAAATTTTCTATCATTTTAACTTTTTTCAGATGTCATTGACAAAATGATATAAAGAGATTCCCTCCAAAATAGAGATTAATATCGTGTTACGAAACTTATTAATTTTGTCATTGAAGATTAATTAGTGAATTCCATTTTTCTTAACTTTCTCATTTTATTTGAGGTGAGTATCTATATTTTTTTTTTGTCGGGAACAATAAGTTACCATGTACTTTGTGAGAATTAAGAATTTGTTTTCTAACCGTACAATATATAATTCATTTAGATATTCTAAAAATAATAATCGATTTATCTAATTTGTATTTTATTTATTTGTTCAAAATTTCATATTTACTAATATTTATTGTTAATTATATAAAATAATATCCCGTGCATCGCACGGGTGAAATACTAGTATATATAAAAACAGAGTTGTTGCCAAAATTAGGAAGTTCTCGCCAAAATGTTTGGTTAAAAAAGGAAATACAAGCTGTAATAATTTTTTTTAAATTAAAAATAATTGATTTAATATTAAAATATATATGCCAAAATAAGGCTTATACACGTTTCCAAGATAATCTTTCCAATTCAACAATACAATTGTTTCCTTATTATCTTTTCAATGCTAAAAGAAATTTTTTATTTTTTCATGTATTGACATATATATATATATATATATATATATATATATATATATATATATATATATATATATATATAGGGAGTTGATATTTATACTTCATTTTGTGTTATTTGCACTCCACTTGTGAGTAAATTGGATACATTTTTTACACATGAAGTGGAGTGTAGATAAAACAAAATGAAGTGTAAATATCAACTTATATATATATATATATATATATATATATATAATATATATATATATATAAACAGAAAAATATACTTAAAAAAAAGAAAAGTATAATTTTTCCGCATAAAATTTCATTCAAAAAATAGTAAATGCATAAATACAAATAAAGATAATATTAAATTTAAAATTATAGATAAAGATAATATTGAAAAAAAATGATATTACAAGTGACAGACATTTTTATCTAAAGATTTTAAAATACAAATAACATTACGATTAAATTTAAACAAAATTTAAAATAGTTTTTTCATAATAAAAAAAATTAAATTTTTTATTTAAAATATAGATTAAAACACGGTTGAATTTAAACAAAAATTAAAATAGTATTTTTCATTATCAAACAAAATTTAGTTTTTGGTTAATAAGACGGTTGTTTAGCATATATACATATAAAAAATGATATTATGAATCATAGACTATTGAATTTAAAATTTTTAAATGATAGATAAAAATACAATTAACTTTTAAAAAAATTTAAAATAGTATTTTTCGTGATCAAACAAAATTTAATTTTTGTTTTTAATATGATGGTTGTTTTGCTTATATGTAGATATACATATGGGCAGCACATATTCAAAAACAAAGATGATATTATGAGTGATATTGTAAAATTTTTAGATTAAATAGTTTATATAAAAATACGATTGTATTTAAAAAAAATTTAAATAGTATTTTTCGTAATCAAACAAATTTTATTTTTTATTTTTAATAGGGTGGTTGTTTTGACCATGTATATATATACACGCAACAAATATAAAAAAAAATGATATTATGTAAGATAAACAATTTATGAATTTTTTTTATAATCTATCTATACAAAAGCATACAAATCTGTTAAAAATAGAAACTAAAGTCTGCTCAAAATTTCTTTTTAAAGATAGTAGAGGCATTATTATTTCATTTAAAAATACAAATAAAGATAAGGTTGAATTTAAAATTACATATTATGATAATACTTATTTTTTTAAAAAAATAAGATGATATTATTAGTGATAGACTATTTAATCTAAAAAATTTAAAAAATATATATAAATACGATAAAATTTAAAATTTTAAACAAAATTTAAAATAGTATTTTTATTTATCAAAAAAATTTTAATTTTTTCTTTCAATAAAGTGGTTGTTTTGATGCATATATAGATCTACGTAGCAGATATTTTAAAAAATAGATGATATTATTAGTGATAAGACTATTTTATATAAATATTTTAAAATATAGATAAAAATATGATTGAATTTTAAAAAAAATAAAAATAATTTTTTTGTGACTTTTAATAAGTGCGTTATTTTGCTAGCAGAGATTAAAAAAAAACAATATTACAAGTGATAGACTATTTAATCTAATTACATAAAAAAAATAATTGTCTTTAAACAAAATTTAAAACAATCTTTTTCATGATCAAACAAATTTCAATTTTTACTTTCAATAAGGTGGTTATTTTGATATAATTACATTGTAATGATTAAATTATAAATTTGATAAAATAATATTTTATTATTTTTTTATTATAGTAATATAAAAACATTTTATACTATTGTATCATCTTATCAAATTTTTACGTGATATATATTATATTAGCATTTTTTTATATTTTATTTTTCTATCTTGGTATTTAAAGTTTAAAAACTAAAAAAAATTCATTTTAACATTTAAAAAAATTTCTCTTGTTTTATATAATACAAGTATTGCATGTATCAAACTTATAGTAACATCTATAAGCTATTCTAGGAGCGTCTATACAGTTAGGTATTATTTTTTTAAAAATAAACTTTTAAGATGTTTGGATGAACTTCTTTTAAACAACTTAAAGTTGTTGATATGTTTAATATTGTGAGATCTTTTTATTGTCAAAATTACCAAAAAAATATAATATTATAAAGGTAATGTAAGTAATTACATATACACAAAAATAATTTTATAATTTTATCATAAATGTCTATATTAAAAATAAAATTATTATTATTATATTAGGTTAATGCAAAAAATGGGTGGTTGTTAATTTTTTAGGCTAATGTGAAAAATGGGTGGAGGACATTTAACAAAATATACAAAGATAATATGGAGAAGTAAATATTAAAATAAGACCTTTCTAAAAAAAGTAGGGGTGAAACAATTTTTTTTTAAAAAAAATCATCTTATAAGATGTCAAACAACTTATTTCGACATCTTATAAACTGTTTTTTTTTTAAAAAAAAAAAATTTACCAAAAAAATTTAAAGAGCTTATAAGATCTCTCAAACACCCTCTAACCACAATGAATTTCAAATGATTCCAATATTCTAAGAATTTGAAATCCGTTGTGATTAACTGAATTATAACGTGCGATCGGTTTGACCATTTTTTTTAAAGAAGATCGGTTTGAACATCGTTCGGTTATGAAAATATTGGTGTAAATAAATATAAAATGACTTTGAAATTTTTTTTGTGTGCAAGTTATCTAAACAATGAAAATAAAATTAAATCCATAGATTTCAAATCAATTTATCCAAACTCAACCTTAATTTATTTGTATTTTAATTATTTATTCAAACACTCATTCTTACTAATTTTTACAACTAATTAATAAAAATAACACACCGTGCATCGCACGGGTGGAATACTAGTTTATAATAATTTGGGAGTATATGGAGCCAGACAAACCAATATAATCTCCATTTAAACATAATAATATTTTATTTATTATGATACAATAAAATATTAGAATTAATAAGTTCATAAAGAATAGTAAATTCTACATTTTGACCTCATTTATATATTTTAGTTCCATTCAATTTTTTACTCCTTTCTTAATCGAATGCCGTTTGTTCCATTAAAATTAATTTAAATGTTCTTTTGCATGAATAAGTAATAACAACATTAATAGTGTTCGCTTCTTATTTCTTATTCATGCCATTTATTTATCTTCGTTGGTGGTGTATAACTACTATTTCTTTATAGTTATAATTTTTTTTAACATAATCTTTATTTTCATGCCTCCATTATATTTTCAAATTTAAATACATTAATAATAAAAATATAATATATATATCAAATAAATAATATTCATATTTTAACGACACACGCGGAGCATATGCAGATGCGGTCAGCATAATATAATAGAAAATGTTGGAGCCATAGAAAATATGTATGTTAATATGAAAAAATTAAGATCATATCTTTTCTTTTTTTTTGAAAAAAAGATCATATCTTTATCAGATCTAGCCACCAAGAATTTTAATACTCGACAAGTAAACTAAATATAAAATCAGCTTTTTTAAAACAGAAATAAATGCAAACAAAGAGTTTTTTAATAATCGCAGTGTACAAAAGTTAAAAATTTGATAAAGTTAATCGCGTAAATTGCGGGCATTCTTACTTTTTTTTTTTTTTTCAGATGATTAATATTGTTGGGATCGGTTCAGAGGGTAGAGGGGGGGTGAATACACTCTGAAACTTTTCTTCTTCTTCTTTAAAATGATCAAGTGAGGTTTAGTTCACTTAATCTGTTTTCTCAACTTCTAAAACGTTTTGAACAACTTAAATAGTGCGGAACTAGTTCAGAGGTTTTAGTGAAGCAAAGTTTATAAAGCAATGTATGAGCAGGATGTAAGATAAATGGCAGTAAAGGCTAAAGCACGATTTTATGGAAGTTCGAAGGCTTAATCCTTCTACGTCTCCCCTTCTTCCACTTAGGAAGGAATTCACTAGAAGACTTTGGTTATTACAACGTCTTGTAATACACCCACTTCAGACTTAGGACTTATCCAATGCCTAATCCGAAACTCCTAGATTTACACAGATAAGATTCTCAGTTCTTATCAGACTGGTGGAAGCTTTCAGAGCAGCTTCAAGTCTCTTCAATACTGAGTATAGTTGAGTTGAGCTTCTCAGACTGCAGAGCGGTTGAGAGGCTTGGAAACCCTAGGATGATCCTTGATGATCAGATACGTGAACTATAAGCGAGGGTTTATTTGAGCAGCAGATGAATGATCTTGTGAGTGTGCTCAAGTATATCAGATGAGGACTTCTGATATTACTCAAGTGATTGAAATGTCTCTCTTCGTTGTCTCGTATCACTTGTTGTTGTTCCTTTTTTTTTGTTATTGTTGTTGTTCACTTCTTGAGCAATCCTCCCTTTAAATAGGTCAATCATCAACGTCTTTATTTTGAACGTTCTGATGCTGCATTGAATGCACATTTAATGCTCATAAATGCATTGATGATTCTGCATGAGGATTGTACACTGCAGACAGCTTCCAGGGTCCAAAACTGGAATAAACGGTCGAGTGCTTTATCTGCAGTCATTCTGTGTTTTTGCCATTTTGGTACAACATGTTGTCTTGATTTGCAGGAGTCAACAAATCTTCTGATACGCCGGTTCTGCTTTTAATAAAGGATCCTGCAAAGAACATCTTGTCACAGGTTCTTGTCTCGAGATATCTTGATAGGCAGTTGGCATTCTACCGGTAGGGATATTTGTCCTCTGCTGGTTTGAATAACCAGTCGATAGGCTTGAGACTTCAACCGGTCGAGAGACATAGGCGGTTGACAAGCTTCCGGTAGATGGATTTATCCTTGTGTCTTCAGCCGATCGAGAGCAAGGGCGATTGACAAGCTTTCGGTAGAAGTTGTAGTAGATTCCTGAAATACAATGGTTGGCAGCACATTCCTATACAATGAGTTGTTGTTTGTTATCACCAAAATATCGGATTCAACAATTTCCCCCTTTTTGGTGATGACAAAACTTAAGTGCCCCAAGAACAATATGAAAGCAGTACAATGAACTTCATTGAGAGAATGAATTTCATTAAGTACAATAAACATTTTTATTACACCTACAGAAGAAAGTCAAAATGAGATGCAGCTGAGATAAGTGAAGATTGTTCATCTTTTGAACCAACTGGCTCCTCCCGACCTATCGCCTGACCTGTCGCCTTCTCTTCTTCTTCTGTCGGCTTCTTCCTTTCTTCTGGACTCTTCTTCTCGTCTTCTTGCCTCTGCTGCTCTACGTTGCTCTTCTTCCCCTTTTTGGCATCACCTTGGTTGAGTCGAACGATGATCTCAGTGAGTTGAGTGCCAAGGCAGGATTGCATATTGTCAATCTTTGCATCGAGTTGAGCAAGTAGAGTAGCTTGCATAGTGTCCATCCGATCATTCAACTGCTTGTGAAGGCGATTTTCGGATCGGACAACTTGTTCAGAGACGGTAGAGAGCGTGTTGATTTGAGTGCGATGATGATTAGTGATCTCTGTGGTCATACGAGCAAGGTCTCGAGACACGGTCTCGAAATGCCGAATCATCGTCTGGCGTGAATTATCAACGGAGAAGGAGGAGTTAGTGATATCTTGAGAGAAGGACCTAACCGTTTGCGTGAGCTCATGTAGCCTATTAATCAAGGTATGATCTAGAGCTGCGGCCATGGCGTCAATCAAAGACTCATCAGTCTGAAGCATTTGTGTAACACCCGGTATTTTAAATACGTAAATCCGCCTGCATAATTAGGATATTTAATTATTTAAATTTATGATTTATGGGTTAAATAATTATGTGAAATATTTATGCATGATTTAATTTATTTTTTAAGCATTTAACCCATAATTAGTGATTTTTATGATTTTCAGTATTTTTATTATTTAATCGCGTAGACGGGACCGTGGACGGACGAGATGACAACTTTCTAGCCAAATTATTTTATGAGCCTTTTTGGAGCCTTAAAATATTATTTTGAGTTTTATTATCTCAAAATTTTAAGTATTTAATTTTATTTAATTTTAGGGGTCATTTTTATCCAAAAATTAGTCAAAATATTGACTTTTTAATATTTTTAAAATTCCCCTAAATTAATATTTCGAGATTTATTTTATGTTTCAGATTTTTTAAAGATTTCTTTTAGAGTTTTAGTTAAGTTATATTTTATATATATATTATATCCTTAATTATATATTTAATTACCCTATTTTCTAATAAACTAAAACCTAAACCTATCCCTACCCCCCACGTTTTCTTCCACTCAGCCGACACCCACCTCCATCTCCTTCTTCTCCATCTAGCCGTCACCCAGAGAAGCCATAGCCAAGAGTTTCGAAGCTCCAAAAGCCCGTATTTTCGTCCCGTCGTCCCGGAACCGTCCCACGCTCGTGTTTTCTCGTCATCTACGGTGAAAGGCAAGATTTTCTTCCCTTTTTAAATCCTATATCAGTGTATGTATGTGTGTGGGTGTGTAGGACCGAGATTCATCATGTTTGGACAGCAAGTTTTCAAAATTTATTTCTCTATTGCACTCGGTTGGCATTTTGATGATTCATGCTCACGTTTTCTTGTTCATGGCTGGGTGGGCTGCTGGTACATGGTTAGAGGGGTTCCTTGGGGTCCCTAGGGTCGAGTAGTAGGGTCGGACAAGGGCTGGAACGGGATATGTTCGGCCTGGACCGATCTGAACATGGCTGCCCATTTTTCTGCGCAGTTTATTGTTCTTGAGTAGAATGGTTCGGGCTCCTGTTCCTGGCTGCATGGGGGCTGGGGCCTGGTCAGGTTGGGTCCGCCCGGACGTGGGCTACGTCCGGGCGGCGGCGCTCCGGCCAGGGGCGGCCGGAGCCGGCCGGCAGCAGGCCAAGAAGGCCTGCTGCTCACGGCCGAGAAGCAATGGGAGAGGGGGGATCGGGTTGGGCTGGGTTAGGGGTCTGGGTCGGGTCTGAGTGGTCCGGGTCGGGTCGGTTAGGTAGTGGGTCGGGTTAGTGAGTTCGGGTCCGAGTTTGGTGGGCCGGGCTCGAGTCTTTTTATTTTTAAAATATTTTAAGAATTATTGGGTTTTTGAGTCAATTTAATTGAAATAAAATTATTTGGACTCCCAAATAATTTTATTTGAACTTTTAAAATTTTAATTAAGTTAGCCCGTTAATTTTATGGGCTTTTGGGCCCATAAAAGTTAATGGGCCATTCTTTGGGTTTTTGGGCACATTGGGCCAGTTTCAGTGTTATTGGGCTTAGTGTAAATTTAATGAGCTTAATTAATTTAATTGGGCTTAGATTAATTAATTGGGCTTAAAGTTTAAGATATTGGGCTTAAGGATGTTAATGGGCCAGATTTAAGTTAATGAGCTTGAGTGTAGGGCCAGCAGTCCAGAACCATCCATGAGAAAATTGCACGTGTCCTGATTATATATTTAATTATTTTTATGCATTTAAGTTATTTTAATATTTATATGTTAGTAAGAAAATTAAATTAAATATATATGAAGGACACACAATTTATTTAAGTACATGCATTCATGAAATCAATTTTTATGCTATGATTTAATTTCTATGGTTGAGCAAATAAAATATTTTTGGTGGAAATTGAAGTAGTGTGGCCATTTATGTATGGGCAGTTTCTGCCATTTATGTATGGGCAGTTTTCTGACATTTATGTATGGGTGGTTCGCCACCAGCCTCGTACGATGGTTTCTTAGACTGATCAGTCGCACTATGGGTCACACTTACGGATAGGACCATTCGATGTTAAGAAAATAAATGCTCAACAACTCAAGTATGTATGTTATGTATTATGTATTTATGTTTAATTAAGTAAGTTATGTTATGTAATTTTTAAGCATGCTCATTCATGTATATGTATGTATTAGTATTAAATTGTTTTAAATTATTTTGAACCCTTGTTAGTATGCATGTTGGGCCTCTAGGCTCACTACACTGATATGGTGCAGGTGAGTACGTAGAGGAGCAGGTTACTCCTACCGGTGGTGAGGATGTATGAGCCGTGCTGCAGTAGCCCCGTGACCGTGACAGCTTCTGAGTCACCGTGCTGATGTCTTATGATACATTTTTATTATTTTCAAGAGTTGAGGGTAATGAATATTTTATTAAACATTTTTAGTGCATGCACACAATTTTTATTTATTTTATTTATGCAGTATATTTTAAATTATAGGGTTGACTCAGATATTTATTTAATTTAAAGAATGCCTTTTATTTTAAGTATTTTATTTAGTGCATATATGTATGGGCATATATGTACATATATTTATTTAGTAGTATAAAAAAAAAAAAAAAAAATTCCGCATATTTATTTATTAGAGAGTTAGGGTCGTTACAGTTGGTATCAGAGCCAGGTTCTTGGAGGGGTCACTACTGCTATGCGAGATCAGAAATCCACGCTACCGGTCTGTAAGTTTTAAATGTTTATAGTATGATTTAATTTCTAAAAATTTAAGTTAGCCTTAATTTTAAACACTTAGTTATGCATGGCGATTTACGTAAATAAATATGTGGTGGTGCAGAATGCCTCCCAGACAAGTGAACCGACGTGGGAGACCTCCACCTCCACCGCCACCTCAGCAGCACCCCATGACAGCACTGGAGCAGGCCAGTGCCACGATGATGGCGGGTATTACTGCCTTGCTGGAGCAGCAGGCTGCCCGTCCCAGACTGTCCCACGAGGAGGACGTCGCAGAGAGGTTCCAGAAGAAGGGGCCTAAGGAGTTTGTGGGGACCACCGATCCGTTGGTGGCTGAGGGATGGATTCGCTCTCTTGAGTCCATCTTCGACTATATGGGGATCACAGACGCCGACAGGGTGAGCTGTGCTACGTATATGATGCGAGGCGATGCAGCCCTTTGGTGGGAGGGTGCAGTCAGAGGAGTCCATCTACCTACCCTGACGTGGGCTGAGTTCAGGCGTATCTTCTACGCCAAGTATTTCACTGAGGACGTGCGCAGTCGCATGATCCGAGAGTTCATGAGTCTCCGTCAGGGGGACAGATCTGTGGTTGAGTATGTGAGCCAATATGAGAGGGGCTGTCATTTTGTGCCCATGATTGCTGATAGTCCGCAGGAGAAGCTGCGACAGTTTGTTGAGGGCCTGAGGGCTGAGATTAGACATGACGTACGTATGGCAGACGTCTTTACCTATGAGTCTGCAGTCAGCAGGGCCTTGCGTTCCGAGGAGGGACGGAGGGAGATACAGAGAGAGCAGCAGGGTAAGAGGCAGTTTGTGCAGACAGGGTATCAGCGACCATCTTCGCAGCCACCTGCGAAGAAACAGTCTACAGGGCCATCTAAGGGCCCGAATCAGCAGAGGCCTCAGGGGAAGCCACAGCAGCAGACTAGGGGCGGGGCCCCTACTCCAGGGAGATATCCAGTGTGTCCGAAGTGCCAGAAGATGCATTCCGGGCAGTGTTTATTGGGAGCAAGAGTCTGCTATCGCTGCAAGGAGTCAGGGCATCAGATTGCCAACTGCCCGCAGAGGCAGAATGTCAGTGGGCGAGTATATGTGATGCAGGCAGAGGAGGCAGACCCAGATACCTCCTTGATCACCGGTATACCTAACCCCTAGAACTTTTTCAATTCTTTGCTTTTGTTTATTTCGATTTTATCTGAATGCCTGTTACTTGAGTTTAACTATCAGCATGCTAGAATAAGAATTTTGTTTCTTTGTGATTAGAATTAAGGATGTTAGTGTTTTAACCTTGGGAGCATAGTGGTATGAATTGTTGGGAATCTTCTGCGTGCAGGGAGAATTCTAGTTGGAGGCAACTCCACGTTTGCGTTGCTAGATTCAGGAGCCACGCACTCGTTTATCTCCCGGGAATTTATCAGACGGATAGGCATTTCACCGGAGGTTGTAGACAGTGGTTACGATGTTACCATGCCATCCGGACAGATTATCACTACCACTAGTGTCATCAGGGATCTGGAATTGGAGCTGCAGGGACACTCCATCCGAGCAGATCTAGTGGTTCTTCCATTGACTGGGTTTGACTTGATTTTGGGTATGGATTGGCTATCAGTTAATGGAGCTTCGATTGATTTCCGACGTAGGACAGTGTCAGTGAAGCCAGCAGGAGGTGAGATGTTTACTTTCTTTGCATCTCAGTCTAGCAGTATTCCTCAGATGATATCACTTGTTCGTGCGAGGAAACTGTTGCGCCATGGGTGTCAGGGTTTTCTTGCTAGTGTGGTCACTACCTCAGATGTTTCTAGCAGATCTTTATCAGACATAGAGGTGGTACGTGACTATCCCGATGTTTTTCCTGACGATGTTGCAGGAGTTCCACCAGTGAGAGAGGTGGAGTTCAGTATTGAGTTGTTGCCGGATACTGTGCCTATCTCTAAGGCACCGTATCGACTTGCTCCTACAGAGATGAGAGAGTTGAAGGAGCAGATTCAGGAGCTGTTGGAGAAGGGTTTTGTTCGTCCTAGCTTTTCTCCATGGGGAGCTCCAGTGTTGTTTGTGAAGAAGAAGGACGGCAGCATGAGATTGTGCATTGACTACCGAGAGCTCAACAGAGTCACAGTGAAGAATAAGTATCCACTACCGAGGATAGAGGATTTATTCGATCAGTTGCAGGGAGCTTCGGTATTCTCCAAGATCGATCTGCGATCTGGTTACCATCAGCTGAGAGTCAGAGATTCAGACGTGTCTAAGACTGCCTTTAGGACACGATATGGGCATTACGAGTTCTTAGTGATGCCCTTTGGTTTGACCAATGCTCCAGCAGTTTTTATGGATCTCATGCATCGTGTCTTCCAGCCGTATCTGGATCAGTTTGTCATTGTATTCATTGATGACATATTGATCTACTCGAGGAGCATTGAGGAGCATACACAGCATTTGCATACAGCCTTGCAGACTTTGAGGGAGCATCGACTGTTTGCAAAGTACAGTAAGTGTGAGTTTTGGTTGGAGCAGGTGGCGTTTCTAGGCCACATTATTTCTAGAGATGGGATTGCAGTGGATCAGTCCAAGGTGCAGGCAGTGAGGGATTGGGGGATTCCAAAGAATGCTTCGGAGATTCGTAGCTTCTTGGGTTTAGCAGGATACTATAGGAAGTTCATCAAGAGTTTTTCCTCTATTGCAGTACCCTTGACTTCCTTGACCAAGAAGAACGCGAAGTATAGTTGGAGTCCAGATTGTCAGAGGAGTTTTGATCAGCTGAAGGATGCACTTACTTCAGCACCTGTGTTAGCTATGACAGTGCCACATGAGGAGTTAGTGGTGTACACCGATGCGTCCAAGCTTGGTTTGGGCGCAGTACTTATGCAGAGTGGCAGAGTTATCGCATATGCGTCGCGACAGTTGAAGATTCATGAGCAGAACTATCCGACGCATGATTTGGAGCTTGCAGCAGTGGTATTTGCGTTGAAAATCTGGAGGCACTATCTTTACGGCGAGAAGTGCAAGATTTTCACCGACCACAAGAGCCTCAAGTACTTCTTCACCCAGAAGGAGTTGAACATGAGGCAGCGCAGATGGCTTGAGCTTGTTAAGGATTATGATTGTGACATTAGCTACCATCCGGGTAAAGCTAATGTAGTGGCCGATGCTTTGAGTCGGAAGTCATCAGTGGTATCATGTTTGACTGTACAGTTACCACTACAGACCGAGATTCAGAGATTTGGTTTGGAGTGCTATCCGAGGGGCCATGCACCGAGCTTGTCAGTGTTGACGGTGCAGCCAGTTCTGCGAGATCGGATTAGAGTGGGACAGTCCACTGATGAGGAGCTACAGCGATGGAGACAGAGAGATGAGGCCAGAGGTAGTCTCTTGTATACAGTGGAGGATGGCATCGTTCAGTACCGTGGGAGGATGTGGGTACCGAACGTTGATCAGTTGAGAGCCGAGATTCTAGCAGAGGCTCATGCATCTCCGTACTCCATTCACCCCGGAAGTACGAAGATGTACCGAGACTTACAGTTATTGTATTGGTGGCCCGGGATGAAGAGTGACATCGGGAGAGTGGTGTCAGAGTGCTTGACTTGTCAGCAGGTCAAAGCAGAGCATCAGCGTCCAGCAGGACTTCTTAGACCTCTCCCTATTCCGGAATGGAAGTGGGAGAATATTACGATGGATTTTGTAGTTGGCTTATCGAGGAGTACCAGATGGTGTACAGCGATTTGGGTGATTGTGGATAGACTCACCAAGTCAGCTCATTTCTTGCCGGTAAGGACTACTTACACCTTGACACAGTATGCAGAGCTTTACGTCAGAGAGATTGTTAGACTGCATGGCATACCAGTGTCTATCGTGTCAGACAGAGATCCGAGGTTCACCTCAGCGTTTTGGAAGAGTCTGCACACAGCTTTGGGGACTAGACTTTTGTTCAGTACAGCTTTTCATCCCCAGACAGATGGTCAGTCCGAGAGAGTGATCCAGGTTCTCGAGGATCTTCTGAGAGCTTGTGTCATCGATTTTCGAGGATCTTGGGAGACTAGACTGCCATTAGTGGAGTTTACCTATAACAACAGCTTTCAGTCGTCTATAGGTATGGCTCCATATGCAGCACTTTATGGGAGGAGATGCAGATCTCCGGTGCATTGGGATGAGGTTGGAGAGAGGATTTTGTTGGGTCCAGAGATTGTGCAGCAGACAGCTGACATAGTGACGCAGATTCGAGATAGGATGAGGACTGCGCAGAGTCGGCGGAAGAGTTATGCAGATGCCAGACGACGCGATTTGGAGTTCGCAGTCGGTGATCACGTATTTCTGAAGGTGTCACCTATGAAGGGAGTAGCGCGTTTTGGACGGAGAGGCAAGCTTAATCCGAGATATATAGGGCCATTCGAGATCTTGGAGCGAGTTGGCACGTTGGCCTATCGTTTAGCTCTACCTCCAGAGCTAGCGGCAGTGCACAACGTTTTCCATGTATCCATGCTTCGGAGATATGTCTCCAACCCGTCGCATGTGTTGGATTTCGAGCCCTTGCAGTTGCCACCAGATCTTGTATACGAGGAGAGACCAGTGCGGATCTTGGCTAGAGAGGAGCGGAGGCTTAGGACGCGGGTCATACCGATGGTCAGAGTCCAGTGGCTGAATCACTCGGAGGAGGAAGCTACTTGGGAGACCGAGGAGGATATGAGGACTCGCTACCCGGAGATGTTCGGGTAAGTACTTCAATTTCGAGGACGAAATTCAATTTAAGGGGGGGAGAATTGTAACACCCGGTATTTTAAATACGTAAATCCGCCTGCATAATTAGGATATTTAATTATTTAAATTTATGATTTATGGGTTAAATAATTATGTGAAATATTTATGCATGATTTAATTTATTTTTTAAGCATTTAACCCATAATTAGTGATTTTTATGATTTTCAGTATTTTTATTATTTAATCGCGTAGACGGGACCGTGGACGGACGAGATGACAACTTTCTAGCCAAATTATTTTATGAGCCTTTTTGGAGCCTTAAAATATTATTTTGAGTTTTATTATCTCAAAATTTTAAGTATTTAATTTTATTTAATTTTAGGGGTCATTTTTATCCAAAAATTAGTCAAAATATTGACTTTTTAATATTTTTAAAATTCCCCTAAATTAATATTTCGAGATTTATTTTATGTTTCAGATTTTTTAAAGATTTCTTTTAGAGTTTTAGTTAAGTTATATTTTATATATATATATATATTATATCCTTAATTATATATTTAATTACCCTATTTTCTAATAAACTAAAACCTAAACCTATCCCTACCCCCCACGTTTTCTTCCACTCAGCCGACACCCACCTCCATCTCCTTCTTCTCCATCTAGCCGTCACCCAGAGAAGCCATAGCCAAGAGTTTCGAAGCTCCAAAAGCCCGTATTTTCGTCCCGTCGTCCCGGAACCGTCCCACGCTCGTGTTTTCTCGTCATCTACGGTGAAAGGCATGATTTTCTTCCCTTTTTAAATCCTATATCAGTGTATGTATGTGTGTGGGTGTGTAGGACCGAGATTCATCATGTTTGGACAGCAAGTTTTCAAAATTTATTTCTCTATTGCACTCGGTTGGCATTTTGATGATTCATGCTCACGTTTTCTTGTTCATGGCTGGGTGGGCTGCTGGTACATGGTTAGAGGGGTTCCTTGGGGTCCCTAGGGTCGAGTAGTAGGGTCGGACAAGGGCTGGAACGGGATAGGTTCGGCCTGGACCGATCTGAACATGGCTGCCCATTTTTCTGCGCAGTTTATTGTTCTTGAGTAGAATGGTTCGGGCTCCTGTTCCTGGCTGCATGGGGGCTGGGGCCTGGTCAGGTTGGGTCCGCCCGGACGTGGGCTACGTCTGGGCGGCGGCGCTCCGGCCAGGGGCGGCCGGAGCCGGCCGGCAGCAGGCCAAGAAGGCCTGCTGCTCACGGCCGAGAAGCAATGGGAGAGGGGGGATCGGGTTGGGCTGGGTTAGGGGTCTGGGTCGGGTCTGAGTGGTCCGGGTCGGGTCGGTTAGGTAGTGGGTCGGGTTAGTGAGTTCGGGTCCGAGTTTGGTGGGCCGGGCTCGAGTCTTTTTATTTTTAAAATATTTTAAGAATTATTGGGTTTTTGAGTCAATTTAATTGAAATAAAATTATTTGGACTCCCAAATAATTTTATTTGAACTTTTAAAATTTTAATTAAGTTAGCCCGTTAATTTTATGGGCTTTTGGGCCCATAAAAGTTAATGGGCCATTCTTTGGGTTTTTGGGCACATTGGGCCAGTTTCAGTGTTATTGGGCTTAGTGTAAATTTAATGAGCTTAATTAATTTAATTGGGCTTAGATTAATTAATTGGGCTTAAAGTTTAAGATATTGGGCTTAAGGATGTTAATGGGCCAGATTTAAGTTAATGGGCTTGAGTGTAGGGCCAGCAGTCCAGAACCATCCATGAGAAAATTGCACGTGTCCTGATTATATATTTAATTATTTTTATGCATTTAAGTTATTTTAATATTTATATGTTAGTAAGAAAATTAAATTAAATATATATGAAGGACACACAATTTATTTAAGTACATGCATTCATGAAATCAATTTTTATGCTATGATTTAATTTCTATGGTTGAGCAAATAAAATATTTTAGGTGGAAATTGAAGTAGTGTGGCCATTTATGTATGGGCAGTTTCTGCCATTTATGTATGGGCAGTTTTCTGCCATTTATGTATGGGTGGTTCGCCACCAGCCTCGTACGATGGTTTCTTAGACTGATCAGTCGCACTATGGGTCACACTTACGGATAGGACCATTCGATGTTAAGAAAATAAATGCTCAACAACTCAAGTATGTATGTTATGTATTATGTATTTATGTTTAATTAAGTAAGTTATGTTATGTAATTTTTAAGCATGCTCATTCATGTATATGTATGTATTAGTATTAAATTGTTTTAAATTATTTTGAACCCTTGTTAGTATGCATGTTGGGCCTCTAGGCTCACTACACTGATATGGTGCAGGTGAGTACGTAGAGGAGCAGGTTACTCCTACCGGTGGTGAGGATGTATGAGCCGTGCTGCAGTAGCCCCGTGACCGTGACAGCTTCTGAGTCACCGTGCTGATGTCTTATGATACATTTTTATTATTTTCAAGAGTTGAGGGTTATGAATATTTTATTAAACATTTTTAGTGCATGCACACAATTTTTATTTATTTTATTTATGCAGTATATTTTAAATTATAGGGTTGACTAAGATATTTATTTAATTTAAAGAATGCCTTTTATTTTAAGTATTTTATTTAGTGCATATATGTATGGGCATATATGTACATATATTTATTTAGTAGTATAAAAAAAAAAAAAAATTCCGCATATTTATTTATTAGAGAGTTAGGGTCGTTACAATTTGCCCTTGTTGGTTATTTCTTGGTAAAACCGGGCTTGACTCACGATGATGTGGTGATGGTGATCTGGCTGGAGAGCTAGATGATGGACCCTCCAATAATGGTACAGTTGGAGATGTAATAGTCTCGACTGCAGCCAATATGGTTGGTGGAGTATCAGGATCAGCACTTGGTTCATCCATAATGAGATCTTCCATAAACTTTTCAGTGGATGGAGACGGTTGATGTGCATGATCAGCATCAGTCACTTGCTGTACTGGAGATGCAGATGATACAATAGTGCTTGGTGTCTCCATTGGGGGCACTATTGCTGCACTACTGCAAGGAGCCTCTGTCACAGAGGTGACAGGTATCGCTTGTGCAACCACTTCTGAAACATCTTGTGGATGACTTGGAGAGGTGAGAGCGGTCGTCACTGGAAAGGAGTGAGCAATCACAACTACTTCCGGTTGAGTGACTGCTTGGACTGCGGTGGAGGAGGGGTCGACCGATGAAGAGGCTGCCACACTCGATTTTAGAGCAGATGATTGAAAGAGGTCGGCAGTGATGAGATCGGTCAGAATCCCATCTGAAGAAGAAAAAGCATAGACGTCTTCCTCACCCTGATCTTGAGTGAGAAAGGTCTTCATCATCACTTGTCCTTCCAGCACATAAGCTTGTAAACAGGCTGCTGAAGCTGGTGTGTTGTCAATGTTGAGAGCTTGATAGTGCTGAAGCAGTTGAGTGATTTGACGTAGACTATCCTGTAGTCCAGTCAAAATCACAAAGTCATCGGCAGCGGTAGAACTCTTAGATTTGAAATTCTTGACACGCTCATTAATTATCAGAGATAGCAGGCTTCCTCGAAGCTTCAAGTCTATGAGCTGTCTTCTTCCCAAAGCCTCCACGATGTCTTTAGTATCAGCAAATAGAAGCATCTTTTGCTCAATAAGGTTTAGAGATTTCCATTTAGGAAATATTTGAGCCAGAGTCAGGTGTGTGCGGGAGTGATGCCATCTGTCAAAGCGTTGTAGGTGACGCTTGACAGTGCGGAGGACGTGTGAGATGATCAGATTGAGCTCTATCGTAGCTGCTGGTTGAGCCTTGGGTGTGTAGATCATCACGCCTTTCCCTTTGTCTTTGGGATCAGCTAGAGTGACCTTAGGAGCTGATAAGGCACCTTCCCGGATTGTCACACCCTTTGTAGGATGAGGAGCAGTAGAAGCAGCAGCGGTAGTGGTCTCAACCGTTGGCAGGGTAGGAGCAAGGCCAGACGGAGACTTTAGCTTCTTGTGCTGCCTCTTCTTCTCGCCTGCAGGCGTAGATGACACAGCTGCTTTGGATAGAGAAGAAGATGATTTGCTGAAAGCTTGAATCAGTGGAACATTCTCACGTGATTCGTCTTCAGAGTCAGATTCGATGATCAGTTGGCGCTTGGCAGACTTTTTGGTGTCGACTGGTTTGGCCACGACCGGAACCGTTGAAAGCGGTTGTGGGATAGCAATAACCTTTGCGGTAGCGGGCAAGGTGTCGACCGCAGTCTCCTTTTTGTTCAGGAATTTGTGAATCGTGGACTTGTTGAGCCATTTGGTGGGATGCAGAGGCTCAGTTTTGGAGAAGTCCACTCCAAGGATGCTCAAAATGTGGCAAATTTGCAGAGCAAATCCCTCGGATTGCCCTTTGCCCCTGATCATTTCACATAGAATATTGAACAGAATGTCTGACCAGTTTATGTTGATCTTGGAGGCAATACACGCCATGTATTGAAATTTCTCCAGTGTCACTTTGTCGTAAGAACCAGCCTTGGCCAGAAGATTCTTGGCTACGATGTTGGTCAAGAGCCTGAATGGAGCTTTGAGAGATGTCTTCTGGGCCGGCAGTTTGATTGGAGCATCAGTGGTTGAGAACTCCTTCAACCAGTAAGAGCAGTTACCGTCTGGAAGATCCGTGCATTTTGTCAAACCCCTGGAGGGCAGATCAAAAGTGCTAGCGAAGAACTGCTGATTGAAAGAGTAGACTTCTGTCTTGATCACGCATTTGATAGTCCCATGCTCGATTTGAGCGGTAGTGAAGAACTCCTTCAAAATAGGCAAATCGCAGATGGCACTGCATTCCAGAAATTTCTTCAGTCCAGAGGCTTCAAGCATGGTGAAGACCTCTGTAATTCCTGCATTGTTTGCCTTAACCACGGAGTCAAAGTTGATTGCCAGGCAGGTCTTCTGGATCGACATGATAGCTGTAGATAGGAACTAGAGCAGAAAGTAAGCAAAATCTAGAGAGTAATTCGATGGAGCGTTTAGTGCAATATGAAAGCTTTAGCAAATGTGAAAGGTTGATATACGAGTGTAAAGAGGTATATATAGGAACCTATGGGCCATAGGGTGACGTCATGAAAAAGTGTTTTTGAAATTCAAAAAAAATTTTGAGGAGAATAATCACCGCGCCCAATTAATGTCAACTGGTTCAAAGCACAAGGCTGCTAGTACTAAGCCTGTCAGACACTAGTTTAAGGCGGATGATATGCCACTATTTATGGCAATGTAAAAGCTAAGCTATTAATGTCATAATGGCAATTATTCCCCCTAAACACATGCATACTAACTCAGATCTACTAAGCCAAGAATATTTCGAAAATAAGAAAACTTAGCGTCCGGTAGAGGCTTGGTGAATATGTCTGCTGCTTGCTGATCGGTAGAGATGTATTCCAGCTTGATTTCTTTCTTTAAGACATGATCTCGGATAAAGTGATGTCTGACATCAATGTGCTTTGTCCTAGAGTGCATCACTGGATTGTGAGTGATGGCTATGGCACTTGTATTGTCACAGTAGATTGGAGCTTCACTCGACCGGATTCCATAATCCTTAAGCTGCTGTTGAATCCAAAGTATTTGAGCACAACAGCTGCCAGCAGCAAGGTATTCTGCTTCGGCGGTCGAGGTAGCAATTGATGTCTGCTTCTTACTTGACCACGAAATCAGTCTATCTCCAAGGAATTGACATGTGCCGCTTGTACTTTTGCGATCAATTCTACACCCTGCATAATCTGCATCTGAATAGCCAATAAGATTAAGAGTTGAATCTTTGGGATACCAAAGACCCACATTAGTAGTTCCTTTAATATATTTAATGATTCGTTTGGCAGCAATGAAATGAGATTGCTTAGGTGCTGCTTGAAATCTAGCACATAGACAGACTGAATACATAATATCCGGTCGACTGGCAGTCAAATAAAGCAATGAGCCAATAAGGCCTCGATACATGGTTACCTCGACCGGAATTCCCCCTTCATCTTTATCAAGCTTGATTGATGTACTCATGGGGGTAGATGCAGTTGAGCATTGTTCCATTCCAAACTTTTTTACCAATTCCTTGGCATACTTGGACTGATTGATAAATATTCCAGTTTCAAGTTGCTTCACTTGAAGTCCAAGAAAGAAGTTTAGCTCGCCCATCATGCTCATTTCAAACTTCTCCTGCATTAGCTTAGAGAACTTTGAGCACAACTTGGGGTTAGTTGACCCAAATATAATGTCATCAACATAAATTTGTACTAGTAACACATGATCACCTTTTACAAATTTAAACAGGGTCTTATCGACCGTTCCAATTTGGAAATCATGTTCCAGTAAAAATTTTAGTAATGTGTCATACCAAGCACGTGGTGCTTGTTTTAATCCATAAAGAGCTTTGTCAAGTTTATAGATATATTGAGGATGAGTAGGATTGACAAAACCTGGTGGTTGTTCAACGTACACCTCTTCTTGAAGTAGACCATTGAGGAATGCAGACTTGACATCCATTTTATAAACTTTAAAATCCTTAAAAGCTGCGTAGGCAAGAAAGATGCGGATTGCTTCTAGTCTTGCAACTGGCGCGAAAGATTCCTCAAAGTCTATGCCTTCTTCTTGTCTAAATCCTTGAGCAACAAGTCGAGCTTTGTTACGCACAACAGTGCCATGTTCATCGAGCTTGTTACGAAACACCCATCTAGTTCCAATCACATTTTGATTTTCCGGTCGAGGAACTAGATGCCAAACATTGTTGCGAGTGAATTGATTCAGTTCTTCTTGCATTGCCTCGATCCAGCTGGCATCTGATAGGGCTTCATCTATCTTCTTGGGCTCTACCTGAGATATGAAAGCTGCATGCAAGAATTCATTAATCATTTGACCACGTGTTTTTCGAGGAGCAGAAGGGTCACCTATGACCAACCCAGGTGGATGATTTTTGTTCCACCTAAAATAATTCCCTAAAGGGTTGTCATCAATTGGTTGATGAACGTCCTCGTTTACTGGATCATCATTGGCAGGAGGATCGTTATCCACCGGTGGATCCACTTCTGGCCTTGTTTGATCACAAACGGTAGAGGGAGCTGGATCATCCTTCTTTGGAGGATATAGATCACTGTCACTCTCTTCCTGTAGATTTGTGTTTTCCAATCTGTGACTCAGATCATTTATGCTCCCTTGAGTTTGTTCTGTACAAAGAGTAGATTCATCAAAAATAACATGAATGGTTTCCTCGACCGTTAGTGATCTTTGATTGAACACTCGATAAGCTCTGCTAACGGCTGAGTAACCAAT
Organism: Henckelia pumila; assembly: GCF_033568475.1. Taxonomy (NCBI): domain Eukaryota; kingdom Viridiplantae; phylum Streptophyta; class Magnoliopsida; order Lamiales; family Gesneriaceae; genus Henckelia; species Henckelia pumila. The sequence goes on from NC_133120.1 coordinate 84,503,253, forward strand.
AAAAGTTCCTTCGTCTGCTTTGGCATCGAAGGCTGTCAAATGGTTTTTGCCATTGTTGTGGATAAAGCATTTGCACCCAAAAATTTTGAAGTATGAAATATCAGGTTTTGTGCCATTCCAGATCTCATATGGAGTTTTGTTAAATCGTTTATTAATCATAGATCTGTTTTGAGTATAGCAAGCTGTGTTAACTGCTTCTGCCCAAAGCCTTTGAGAAACATTTGAATCAGCAATCATAGTTCTGGCTGCTTCTTTTAAAGTACGGTTCCTTCTTTCAGCCACCCCATTTTGCTGTGGGGATCTAGCAGCTGACAACTCATGCTTGATTCCCTGATCATCTAGATAAGTCATAAGAGTGGTGTTTAAAAATTCAGTCCCTCTATCACTCCTGATCCTATCTATCACAGTAGATTGTTCATTTTGCAAGCGTTTAAAAAGCTTAATCAGGTGAGGTGCAGTTTGATCTTTTGAAGAGAGAAAGATGACCCAAGTAAATCGAGAAAAGTCATCTATAACAACAAGAGCATATCTCATTCCCCCTAAGCTTCTTACTGGTATAGGACCAAATAGGTCCATGTGAAGTAAGTCTAAACATTTGGAAGAAGACATACACCCTTTTTTTAAAAGTTGCTCTCACCTGCTTTCCTAGTTGACAAGCAGGACAAACTTTGTCTTTTATAAAATCTCCTTCGGGCAGTCCAGAAACCAAATCATGCTTCCTCAAGTTAGAAATGGACTTAAAATTTAGATGATTTAATCGCTTATGCCACAGCCAATGTTTATCATGATGAGCAGTAAGACAAGTAGGTGAGGAAATATGTGAGCAAGACCAGTTTACCTTGTAGGTGTTTAGGTCTCGTACACCGGTCATAAGAGTCTCACCTTTGTCATTTTTTATGAGGCAAGTGTGTTTGTGAAACTCGACCGAATGATCATTGTCACATAGTTGACTAATACTTATCAAATTATAACATAGTTTGTCAACAAGTAACACATCTTTAATAATGATGTTACCATGGATAATCTTACCCTTACCCATGGTTTTACCTTTGGAGTTGTCTCCAAAGCTGATCTTTGGTCCTTTGCACAACACCACTTCTGTTAGAAGTTCTGGATTCCCTGTCATGTGTCGTGAACAACCGCTATCTAAATACCAGGTAGTGTCCTTGATAGAAGTGGTTTTCTCGCCTGTTTGGACTTTTAGTACCTGCAAAGGGTGAAGAACTTTTGGTACCCATATCTAGTAGGGTCCAGGTCGGATTAGCCCTTTCGGGACCCACACCTGCAACACCCTTACAGGTTTGCCCGTGTGTGTGTCCAGAAATCTGTGCGGTCGATAGGCAGTAAATGTGTGTGCTTGTGAGGTTACTGTGTGCTGCTTGCCTTTTTGATTTTTATCAGTTAGCCTGTACCTCTTTTGAACTGGCCTGCAATTAAAGTACTGGTAAGGCTTCTCCTTTGACCATCTTTTCTTAGAGTAGTTAGGCTCATTCCATGGCCTTTTGAAATTAGATTGGTTTCCCTTTCTTCTTTCATTAGGTTTAGGTTTGATCCAAGTTCCTCTTTGATTAGAGATCTGGGGATCCACATATCCCAGCCCTCTATGCTTAGAACTTCGTTCGTTAGATACTTTCTGATTTTTGTCAAAGCTGCACTTATCGTGTTCATATATCGTGCTGGACCTGACAAATCTTATTTTGTTAATATTGCCTTTGTCCAGGCTTGACTGAATACAGGACTCCATAGACTGTTCATTTGTTCCAAACCCTAGACCGGTCTTATCATGTACCGGTCTTTGGATTTCTTGAATCTTGTCAATGGTTACAGAAGATTTATTCCCAGCCTTAATGGTTTCAAGTAGTTTTTTATTCTCAATCAAGGTAGCTTGGAATACTCTTTTCAAGGTGTCGTTCTCAGTAGCCAGCAGACTTAGCTTGACCTTAAGACCATCAAGCTCTTTTTGCTGCATGCAGCTTGATTCGCTTGACTTATCTTTTAGGTCGGCTCTTTTTGCCTTTACTTCCTCGAACTCCTTGGATAATGCTTTGTATTCATTAGCCATTTCGTGTAAAGCAGTAACCAAATCACTGTGAGTAAATTCAGGTGAGCCAAAGTCAAATACCTCCTCAGCTTCTTCTTCGATGTCAGCCATAAGGCATTCCACCTTTTCATCATCGCTGTCATCTGAAGAGCTTCCGGTATTGGAGTTGTCGGAGTCAGACTCGGCCCACTTGCTTTTGCTTTCGTCTGCTACTAGAACCCTTTGGTCTCTTCCTTTTCTAAGGGTCCTCTTGTCCTCCTTGCCCCTTCTTCTTTCAGAAAATTGCTTCTGATCATTGCTCTTAGGCTTGGTGCACTCTGCAATGAAATGGCCTGGCTTGCCACAGTTAAAACAAGTAGGACCATCGTTTGTATGGTCCGATTTATGATAATTTTTAAATTTAGAATTGTTTTTACGCATAAATTTACCAAATTTCTTGACAAAGAGTGTCATGGCTTCATTGCTGATTTTCTCAGCTGATCTCTTTGGAGCTTCCTCGACCGGTGGACGTATCACGGTTGAGGTTAAGGCCTTGGTTGGTTGAGAGGTAGATGGTTCATCTTCTGTTCTCATGTTGAGCTCGAACTCGTAGGCTTTAAGATCTGCAAAGAGATCATGCAGTTCAACCTTGCTCAAGTCTTTCGACTCTCTCATGGCCACTGTCTTGATCTCCCATTCTTTGGGCAGAGCTCTCATAACCTTCACAGCAATTTCACGGTTAGTATAAGTTTTACCTAAAGCAATAAGATCACAAATGATACTACTGAACCGTTCATCAAATTCAGCCATGGTTTCCCCTGGCTTCATTTTGGCGTTGTCATATTTTTGAATGGCCAAGGTGAGCTTGTTTTCCTTTGTCTGGTCATTCCCTTCACACAGCTGAGTGAGCTTCTCCCAAATCTCCTTTGCTGTGGAACATGACTTGATTTTGCTGAACATATTCTTGTCCAGTGTTTTGTATAGGATGTCCCGGGCCACATTGTCAAGATTGGCCTTCTTTTTGTCCTCAGTGGTCCACTCAGCTCTTGGTTTCTCAATCATTTGTCCTGCACCATCGGCTAGAGCTGGGTTGACCTTCATAATTTTGATAGGACCGTCTGTTATGACATATAGCATGTCATCATCCTGTGCTGCAAGATGTGCCTGCATGCGAATTTTCCAATCATCATACTCTTCTTTAGAAAACATAGGAATTCTGTTGAAAGAAGTCATGATTTTAAAACTTTAGATCAACAGTTGAGAAAGGAACCCGCTCTGATACCACTTGTTGGGATCGGTTCAGAGGGTAGAGGGGGGGTGAATACACTCTGAAACTTTTCTTCTTCTTCTTTAAAATGATCAAGTGAGGTTTAGTTCACTTAATCTGTTTTCTCAACTTCTAAAACGTTTTGAACAACTTAAATAGTGCGGAACTAGTTCAGAGGTTTTAGTGAAGCAAAATTTATAAAGCAATGTATGAGCAGGATGTAAGATAAATGGCAGTAAAGGCTAAAGCACAATTTTATGGAAGTTCGAAGGCTTAATCCTTCTACGTCTCCCCTTCTTCCACTTAGGAAGGAATTTACTAGAAGACTTTGGTTATTACAACGTCTTGTAATACACCCACTTCAGACTTAGGACTTATCCAATGCCTAATCCGAAACTCCTAGATTTACACAGATAAGATTCTCAGTTCTTATCAGACTGGTGGAAGCTTTCAGAGCAGCTTCAAGTCTCTTCAATACTGAGTATAGTTGAGTTGAGCTTCTCAGACTGCAGAGCGGTTGAGAGGCTTGGAAACCCTAGGATGATCCTTGATGATCAGATACGTGAACTATAAGCGAGGGTTTATTTGAGCAGCAGATGAATGATCTTGTGAGTATGCTCAAGTATATCAGATGAGGACTTCTGATATTACTCAAGTGATTGAAATGTCTCTCTTCGTTGTCTCGTATCACTTGTTGTTGTTCCTTTTTTTTTGTTATTGTTGTTGTTCACTTCTTGAGCAATCCTCCCTTTAAATAGGTCAATCATCAACGTCTTTATTTTGAACGTTCTGATGCTGCATTGAATGCACATTTAATGCTCATAAATGCATTGATGATTCTGCATGAGGATCGTACACTGCAGACAGCTTCCAGGGTCCAAAACTGGAATAAACGGTCGAGTGCTTTATCTGCAGTCATTCTGTGTTTTTGCCATTTTGGTACAACCTGTTGTCTTGATTTGCAGGAGTCAACAAATCTTCTGATACGCCGGTTCTGCTTTTAATAAAGGATCCTGCAAAGAACATCTTGTCACAGGTTCTTGTCTCGAGATATCTTGATAGGCAGTTGGCATTCTACCGGTAGGGATATTTGTCCTCTGCTGGTTTGAATAACCAGTCGATAGGCTTGAGACTTCAACCGGTCGAAAGACATAGGCGGTTGACAAGCTTCCGGTAGATGGATTTATCCTTGTGTCTTCAGCCGATCGAGAGCAAGGGCGATTGACAAGCTTCCGGTAGAAGTTGTAGTAGATTCCTGAAATACAATGGTTGGCAGCACATTCCTATACAATGAGTTGTTATTTGTTATCACCAAAATATCGGATTCAACAAATATTAAGATTTTTGGTATCAGGATAATATCCTCCTACTACGTTATTATATTTAGATCATGTGTTAAAACTCAATATAAAATTATAATTTTTTTTTGAAAAGAAAATATGTATTTTAATGAGTAAAATCGTTCGATACAAATTAAACTAACCACGAAAAAAACTCATCCTTAATGGCTTAATCCATGTAAAGGACGAATGGGAGGAATATCGCCCAAATAAGGAAAATAAATTCCCCAAATAACTTAGATTGTGATGTGGAAAAAATATATCACACTCATTAAAATATTTCGAGTCGATGTGACAAACGAATTTCATCAATAAAAACTAAACTGAACCCTTGTTTCTATGTATCAAAGAAAAATGGTGAAGCTATTCCAAGACTCAAATCATTATATGATTCGATAGAAAATATGTTAAAATTGCTGTAAGTAATTGGATATGAAAGTTGAGAAAGACATATCGTGCCGAGGGCATAAGCCCTATTATATTTATAACAGATGCAGAATTCCAATCATCATATAGTCAATAATAAATTTTCTAGAATAAGACATAGAATTGATATGATATAAGATTTGATGATTTTTATAATCGTATCATCGGACTCATAGAATTGAAAATATGAATTTCAAAATTTTGGGATGATATATTCCCTATAAAATCAAGTAGTTTCAATAGAAAACTGAAAATTCCTCCAAATCAAATCGATTAATTAAAACACATTGTTTTATTTTTAATTAACATTGACAAAGTCCGCATATCAAAATTAGGTAGCAAACAATTTTAATTTAGTATTTCATAATCCTTCATGAGACTCAACCATATAAATTAAAAAAAGAAAACAAAAATTAAAAGATACACAAAATGATATTCGTTCCATAAGAGTAAATAATAAACCCGTTTTATTTTTTTTGAAATAAAAGACTAAATTCATTGCTATGCTATCGGCAAAATTATCAGGAAATTAGAAATTTATAATGCGGTTTTAATTTCTGGGTTTTGGCCACAACTACTATTAAGCTAATCTTGAAAACTTAACTGTTTTATAATTACTAGCAATTAATTTTATTGTTTAAGTAAAATATTAATGATATTTTAATTAATCTCGGCTTTTGAAACCCAATAATTATGATCATACTGGTGCTAATTAACAACAACAACAATTCATTATTATCGGTGCTCCTGTTATTATTGTTCATCGGGTCTAGTTCTTATTTTAAAATCATTTTCTTCATTAATTAAATTTTATATCTCCATATATATATATAAAAATAACAAATTACAAACAGGCACCTAAATTATTATAATAAAAAATTGACTGAATAAAATTCTCTCTTAATTAACTTGTGGAGCATAGGTTGAAACTTGAATGTGGAATAATTAATTCTTGGATGGAACCAAAAACACACACACCACATGACAGTGAAAAGGAATGAATGAGAGGGCTTTTGATGCAGCCCAGAAGTTTTTATAGCGTAAATGTGAATTTACAGCTTTATTTCCCTTTCGTGTAAATTATTAATTGATGAACCCAAACATTAATTAATACTACAATATTTTTGCTGCCCATCAATTTGACACACTATACTCTCTCGTCTTCTACAATTAATTCATTGCGCCCTTTTGTACAACTGCACATCATAATTATTAGTATTAAGCTTTAAAGAAAATCATATCAATCCATCCCCCATCCTCTTCAATTCACTACCTCCTTTATTTATGTGTTTGTGTGTGTATAAAAATGGGTCGTCTCTTTGATCCAAAACCCACAAACTTAATATTTAATTCACTCACTCCAAATTATATTTATATATATATTCCTCTCTCCGCCGTGAGAGAGGTGGTTGCCGCCGTCGTCCACAAGCTTTGCTTTTAAAGTCTCTGCCAAAAAGGATTTCTCAAATCTGCAGGTATTTTATATGTATATATATGTATGTGTATGCATGTTATGAGTTACGAGCTAGCTCTGCAAATAATAAAGAACGTAAAAAGAAAAAATAACAAGAGAGGAATTTTAAGTTGCACGTTTATCAAGTTTTGCATGGGCTTTAATTTGGATTTTCAAAGTGTTTTCTAAAACACGAAATCCTAAAGTGTCGAGAGCTAATTTTCTTTTTCTTTGTAGGAAAAAAGAGGAGCTCTTTTGTGATTTTATTTTATTTTTTTACAAAAAAGTTTGTAATTATAATATTTGGACCCCATTTGTCATGAATTTTTATCTATATCTAAAATATTGGGTCTTTAGAATTTTTTTTTTTTTTTTTTTGGGGGGTTAATTTTGCTCTTTTAACTTTATTCATAAGATCTAAAGCTCCAATGAGTCGAAGAAACGTGCCAAAACTAGAGCTGAAGCTGAACTTGTCACCACCAAGAATCAGCCAACCTCGAGTGGAGTCTCCCGGCCGATCCTCGACGGAATCGCCGACTTCCGCCGCAAGCTCGTGCCTGTCATCGGACGAGTGCCTCCGACAGTACTCGACCAGCCCCGAAGCCACCTCGATGATGCTCGTTGGGTGCCCCAACTGCCTCATGTATGTCATGCTGGCAGAAGAAGATCCCAGATGCCCCAAATGCAAGACCACCGTTTTACTCGATGTCATTCATGATAACAACAACAAGAACTCGCCGGCCAAGATCGGGTCCGGCCAGAAAAATTTGGGCTGAAAACCAAGATTCGATTTGGGCTGGCCTGTTGGGTCGGTCCGTCCCAACAGCCCATGGTAATATTAGGTGTGTAGTTATTAATTAGTTGATCTACGTACTACGTCCCATCGATCGAAAAAGAAAAGGGAATTAAAAATAATCTCATTTTTAGATGTAGCCATGGTATTGTTATTTTCTTCTATGTTTAATGTGGACTTATTTCTAATTAATTTCCCTTTTTTCAAGAAAGCATGTCAACTTAGGAAGGTGCAAAATGTGATGCCTGCAGGCTCGTATTTTAATGAAACAATTTGTGTTATTTTTTAAAGGAAAAATTACTTACTATTCATAAGGTGGCCTCGTTGTTAAGCAAAATAAATAAATATTCAAATCTTGTGTATATCATTCTCATTCTCATTATTATTATTATATTATATTATACTCCTAAAATATAAGGCTTATTCTCAACCCACTTTTTGGGTTTAACTCAGCCGGTAACATATTCGTAACACATTATATGACATAATGCTTATTGAAACATAATATATATATATATATATATATATATATATATATCACAAAACTACAGGAATTGACGATGAAAGATGGTAATTACAATCTTTATTAAAAAAAATGTCGGGTGATATCCTATCAGCACTTCGTGCCGACAGTTGTTCATATATAAATACATATATATATATATAATTATAATCTTCATTTTAATAATCGTTCGAACATTTTCCTATATCATTAATATAATATTAGCCCTAATACGTTACGAGGGTGTGACGCAATCACATTTGTTTAAACCTCCAAATAAATATAAATAATATATATATATATGTAAAACCAAGGTTCAGTATAATTTTAAAAAATATAATGTGAAACTGAGAAGTAACTTTGGAAATCTTTCCACATCTTTATTTAATTATAATTATCATTGAGAGAAATAAAAATGTATCACGAAAATTTAAACAACGAACTTTTAGCGCATAAGTAAACCTAAATTCAGTTCTAAATAAAATGGGACAGAACTCAGAAGGTTGGTTTTGAAAAGAATCAATATGCAAAATATATCAGTCGACAAAATAATATCACACTACAGTGTTCCGCCAAAAACGTGTTCATAATTTAGTCTTTCTAAATACAATTTAAGTTATTGAAACAATTATTTCCACAAGTGTTTTGATTTTTTTTATGTAAACGTGAAATGTATGCATCACCCCTTGTGTATTATCATTGAAGACATGACACAACAACAACCATAATAATAATAATAATAATAATAATAATAACCGACACTGAACTGAACCTCCTAGCTATCATCTGAACCCTTTCACGAACTCAATGCATGTTCGTGAGCAAGCAACTTAAGCCGAAAACGCAGAAATATTATACAAACATTTGATTCAGTTCAAGAAATAACATATAAGAAGTAGCCATCATCATTAAAAAATACCCAAAAATTTTTCGATTCAGTAAACATAGCTGATTGTAGAATGAATAGACTACTACTTCAATCTTTTAGCAAAATACCGAATTAAAGAGATATATGCCAGTATTTACTCAACCCTGCATTGTAGTTACAATACCTCTTCAATCCACAGTTCTGAATTTGGCCCGTCAATTTCAACCAGAGAGATTCCTTTGTAGCAAATAGCAAAAGCTTCCAGTTCGTCGAGTTCTGTAGACTCTTCATCGAGGGAGTAAGAAAAATGAACACCATAGAATGCACAGGTTTTCATAGAATGTCCAACTGCATGAAATTCGTATCATCAGGCCAATTGCATATAAGAGATTAACCGTTGTAGTTGTTGCTAGAATAACAGAGGAAGATGGAATGAACCAAATAAAGGGTGATACATCGGAATGGAATGCGACATAGCTAAAACATAACTAAAGCTTCTATCAAAGTCCCAATAGTGATATATCATGCAAGCTGCAGAATTGAATTACTCCATATCCTTCATAACTAGTTCTGAAGTCCAAAAATATTTTTGGATGACAACAGCGGCTGATAAAGTGGAAAGAAAGGGGCTGCAGGCTGGCAGAGATTAGGTGATAACAGAGTACTTGTTCACAGTGGATCCTATCAGAGGGAAAGCCAACATAAACAAGATTCACTCAACGAGTAATTGGTGTATACTTCCCAATTTTAGTGAAAAGGGAAAAAGAGAAATATATCAGCCAGACAGATGAAGTGTTTGATTATAAGCAAAGATGTAAAACATTTGTAAAGCCTGAGAAAACAAGACAACCAAGTCTGCCTCCAAGATATAATTTGATGAAAGAAACATCAAGTATAGACACCTTTTTCTCACTTGAAATTCTTTCCCAACTTCTTTAGAACCAATCCTCCAAAATTTTTGGTGAACTTTGCAGAGGGAACGGGAACATTCCCAATATGAAAGAAACTGAATAAATAGATGCTATAGAGATGCTAGATCAATTTTCTTTTAGGAAGATGCAGTAATAAATAGAAGTAGGAAAATCTTGGATGACAAGAGCGCATGTATCATCCTGTAAGGGCGTCAACAAGTTTTGGGGGAAAGTTAAACAAAGAACGAATATAAAATGGTTTCGACATATCACTCAAAGATGTGAAGAAAAGAACAAAGCAGGTACCAGATCAATCAGCAATACCAAATTCCTTAACCTGAGCAACCCTCTGCGCATGGTTCTCAGCTTGATCAGAACCCTTTTTCACTCTCCTGTAGTATATTATTTCCCAAGGCCATAAGCGTGCAGACCCAAAATAAGTTTCCACAGGCATATCATTTTCATTTTTCTCTGGGTACTGCAGCCCATAATGTTTTAAGACCATGTATATTTCCTGTGAGGAGATTCTCACTGAACCAACAGCATTAGTTCCTGAGGTGATACAAGGGCCTGGTGCTGATACATCTTCCAACATAAAATCCTTAGTTTGAGAACTTTTCACATCTTTAATACGACGCAGCGATAAATTTCCAACAGAAGTATAGTCATCTTCTGACTTTTGTACTTTAGATTCCAACAGCGAGCCTGAACCTTTGGAGGCAGATTCACAGATTGCACCATCCCTTTCCAAGAAATCCTTCCTCATTTCTTCCTTCTGCAATTTAGAGGGTCCAGCTTCATGTTCATTTTCCGTTACAGCAGTGATCTTTTCAGGATTAAAGGAAGCTACACGTCTCCTGTCATTCCGACCTTGTTCAAACAAATCCTTTCCGTGAAAATGACCAGCAACCTTTACAATGGAATCCTTGGTGTTTGTTTTACTACTATTTTGGGAAGGAGATAAATCTCTAACAAGTTCTACAGCTAATTCTGAAGATGCAGGAGACACTGACCTCGATGCAGACCTTGACTTGAGGGCCTTAGATCCAGAGTGACCTGATGTCGAAGGCCTCAAAGAAAAAAACTGGGTATTGTTTCCAGAAGATACTGATTTGAACTTGGAATTTGATGGAGACCGAGAAAAAGACCTTAAAGATCTAGAAAGTGACTGAGGTCTGGATGAAGCATGGTCGGGAATTGAAGATGGCAATAGCCCCCTGCCTTTCTTTGAATGCCGTTTCTCATAATTTTCATATTCTCTACTATTTCGTTTCTTACTTCTGAATTCAGAAGTTATCCTTCGAAAGGAATCTCCACGTCTCAGCAGCCTCCAATGACTTCTGGAAGTGGATGGCTCCCTGTTACTTTCCTGTTGCCTCGTGGGAACAATACCACTACGTTGGTGCAGCCTTCCTCGCGATCTTGATCTCAGCAGATTTAATGGACACACATTCATTTTGTGACCCACTTCCCCGCACGTATAGCAAGTTTTCTGAGATTTTGACTGACCATTTTGCTCAGTTCCTGGTCTCTCTTTAAACTTCCTGGCAGCAGGAGAACCATCAGAGGGAGATGCATGTTCACATTCTTCCTGCTCCTTTTCGTCATCGCTTTCACGAGGTTCATACCGATCAAATTCCATGACATTTTCAAAACAATTTTCATCCGCAACCTGTTCTCTCCAACTCTCAACTTCCAAATGGTTCATCCTAACACCTACCTCCAGATTATGATTTAACGCATGATCCTTCTCCCCAACGTAACTTTTTAAATCATCTGGATGATAGCCACGTGAATCATTGACCAGATCAGCAGAGCCGAGATTCCTGCCTTGACCATCTTCCCGCTCATAATCCATTTCTTTATTGTTTGAGCCCAATCTCTGATCAACATTTTCATTTACCAAATGTCTTCTGACCGGTGGCTCATACATTTTACCACCTGTAGGAAGTCCGGGTCCCTGCCAACCTCGAGGCTGCCGCTTTGACCAAGATAGAGTTATAGCCTCTCCACATATCCTTTTGCCTCTCAGAGATTTCAGAGCTTTTTCAGCACTTGCAGGATAATCAAAAACAACAAATCCATATTTGTCAACAACCCTTACGTTACACATCCCAAACCTCCGGAAAACACGTTCGAGGTCATCTCTATGAATGTGAGGTGATATATTTCCAAGATGCAGCGACATCTATAACACTTCAAGGATTAAACAACATATCTGCATTCAGGCTTCTCATTTAGCACATCGATAAATTTCTCGTAAGAGCTGTATCCTTACATCTACAGAACTGAAACAAAGAGGCAATACAACAAAACACGATATCCCACGCATTAAAATGCATATCTGCAAACTCGAAGCAACACCAGCAAGAAAACAAATCACATGAAGCTTTCACGCCATTTTTCAAGTTCGCGTCGCCAAAACTCAACACCGAAAGCTCCGAACACGATTTCGCACTCAAAGCATAACACAGACAAGAAATAATTACAATATATAAACCCAGAAGGTAAGATTAAAAAAAAAAAAACTGTTTCAAGAAACTCAAACCGATGCGAGCAAATACAATAAACACAAATTCATTCTAGCATAACTACCTCCCAAAAAAAAAAAAAATTAAATAATTGTTAATAAAACGAAGAGTTGCTACAAAATGTTGGATTACCCGGGCGATGACTACCGATCCTTTCCGCTGTTTGTGAAAACTGCTATTGTTTTGCTTTAAATCTGTGAACTTTGGTGGCTCAATGGCTTTTACGCGTGTTCTGCTTTCTAATAAGTCATTGCAGATTAGCCCCTGTAATTCTAAACTGTTTTCGATCAACTCCCCTAATTTCTTGATATCATGTTTAATTAAAAACACTTTTATGGATGATTCCATTTGCCAATAGCCAATTCCTCTATTCGTATCAGTTGTATAGATAATTTTTTTTTCTCGAAATGTAGCACTAATTTTCTATTATTTTCTTGATATACTTGTATTTAAAATATAAGTGACTTAATAATAAGAGATTGTTCGACTAAACTTATAAATATTAATTTATTTGATACAATTTTTACTTGCTAAAATTTTTACCATGTACAATGCATATGCTTACACATCTATAACACAAATCACAGTTACTCCATGTTTTTTTTTAAAATTTTCCTTTTGTATTTTTAGTATATTCTTATTCTTATTCCAATTATTTATTTTTGACTATTCTTTGTTTCATCGCCATTCGCAACCCTTTATAGGCCATCTACCACAGAGTGTTCTGCTTCGTCAGATTCTCCCGACACCGTCTTCTCCAAAATCTTAGATCAGTTTCGATCTTTTCTTATAAATCGAATTCTGCACGGACACCATGACCCTTGGCTCAGGAGGATCCAGTATCGTAGGTTATTACTCTTTCCTATCTGGATTCATTTTTTTGACACTGTTATTAATTTTTTTTCCCTCAAATTTTCGTTTTCTTTATGTTTTTATTGTCGATCATTTTAATTTTTATGGAAAATCAACTGGTGGGTCGATGGATTTTGTTGGGTTTTAGTGTTTGATTGTTCGAAACTATTTGAAGGGTTAAACTTGGAATTTGGTATAATAGTTCTTCTTGTTATGCTGATTATCAAGATAATGTTATGGTATTTGGATTTGTGTTCGTTGCGGAGTATCTCAATTCATTGAAATGTTTTGGCATGCACAGATAAGAAAAATGAGCTAGAAAGTATAAGTTAAATACTCATATACCATTCTTGGCATTGTAAGTCAAAAAAGATTTAATTTCCTGACCAGTGCATGGAATTTACCAGCTTATTTAACTCATTTCTGCTTGTTCCACTCAAATGTGGCCTTGTCTTTGATTCTCTAATAGGTGAAAAGAATGAACGATGGATTTAAAACTCACATAAAACACTTTTTGATTGAGTTGATTTGGATTGATTGATATTATGTGAGTTTTAAATTCATCCCTAATGAATTAATAAATTTAGAAATGATACCCCCTATCATAGTATGTTTTTTCCTGTCATTCCTGATTTTGTTTGGGGTTCACTGTCCTTGGGCACTTTTAGGCGTGGACTTGATTTTGTTGATCTAATCTCCTTTGACCCCTGAGGTGGATCTGGATAATGAATGATGAAGCGTTTTTTTTTTCATAGTGTTTTATTTAAATATAAAGTTATGATCTAGTTGTGGATTACCAAACCAAAAGATTTAGCATCTCAAAAAACACTAGTTTTTTGCAGTCCCCCGAAATTTCAGATTGTTGGAGGAACTTGAACGTGGAGAGAAGGGAATTGGAGATGGCACTGTAAGCTATGGAATGGATGATGGAGATGACATTTACATGCGATCCTGGACTGGTACCATAATAGGCCCTCACAATGTGAGTATTCTTTTGCTTATGTTGTCTCATTTTGACGTGAAGTGGTATATGTGATGATAATTTACTCTGCCTTCTTGTATCTTTTCTTTGTACTTTGATTTTGACTTCAAGGTTTAAGACAATGTTCAGGCGATTCATCCAGAATATGTTACTATATTTTATGACTTTTTTTTCATTGAGATATCACACCGAACTTGTCGATGAAAACTTAAGTTGTTTTTGGTGCAACTCATCATACTGAAAATTTCAATTCACATTAGTTGAGTGTATGCTTTAATTCATATTTCAAAATCAGGCATCTTCGTTCTATTTTATAGGTACTAATTGTGAGATGTGTGTATCTTGGCAGAACAAGATCTTGAGTCTTGACCGAACTTTTGCCAGAATGAAGGAAATTACTCTAATTTTCTGATTTTTCCTTTTTTCAGTCTGTACATGAAGGACGCATTTACCAATTGAAGCTGTTCTGTGACAAAGACTACCCAGAGAAACCTCCTAGTGTTCGTTTCCATTCCCGGATCAATATGACATGCGTAAACCATGAAAATGGAGTGGTATGACCCCAACATTTTCGTGTATAATTCATCAATGTTCGAAAAATCCGTACAGTTAGTTGGACCCAGGGCGGACATAGGAGGGGAGGGCAATGGTGGTTTGGGCTGGCAACATTTTGATTTTCAGAAAATCTACACAGAATTTGAAAATATATATCTTAGTTGATGGAGCCATCATCCCTCCTCAGACCCACTGATCCGTCCTAATTTGTGAGTCTCTTGTTCTGTCAAATCATATGCAACAGAACAATTAAGTATGATGTTTGATGTGTAGGTGGAATCCAAGAAGTTTGGACTTTTAGCAAACTGGCAGCGAGAATACACGATGGAAGACATATTAACACAGTTGAAGAAGGAGATGGCCTCTCCACATAACCGTAAGCTAGTCCAGCCTCCCGAAGGAACCTATTTTTAGCATAAAGATATGGAATGCATATTTTTATTGTTGTGCTAAGTAATTTGGCATTGTCATGTTAAGGGGATGACCCAAAAGGCTTTTCCCAGTCGACTCAGTCTCGTGTATTCTTTATGTCATCTGTGTGTACTCCATTTGTGAACTTCTTGTGTTGTTTGGTTCTTGGAGTTCCTTTCTATATATCTCACTCTGCATATCTAGTAACTCTCTAACGATGTTGTGCCTCAATTCTTGCTCTCTTTCCACGATCCATTTCAACCCCCTTGGTCCTGTGGCCATGGGTAACGATGCCGCCCTAGTAGGACGAGTATTGTTCGAACATTGCTTTAATGACTGCTATTGAAATACTGCAGCTGGTCTATGGTATGGAGATGTCATTATTTGTGTACTAGCGACATAAAATGCCCCAGAGGGATTTATCAAATAACTCAGGGAGGTGGGGGATGTAGTGATTATATTCATTTTGCATGTATTTGAATTTTGTTAGAGCAGGTTTTTACAAGTGATATAAAACAACCTTTTTTCATATTTGTGAGGTTTAAGTTCGAACCCATGGAAAAAAAAACCCGGCCAAGAAAAAAAAATCGAAATCTTGTCACTATCTAGTACATTTTCTTTTTAATAAAAAATAACACACTAAATACCATTTTTAAGTGGCTCTTTTTAGATTTAAAATTAATTTAAATTGGTTTTATCCAGGATAAAAACGTGATGGGTTTGGTCAAACCCGAAACTTGTCCTGTCCCAAAACCGGGTGGGGTAAAATTTGTATTGTTTTTTTTAAAAAAATATTAGTCATTACACAATAAAAATTGTTTAAAAATTAATAAATAATCAAGATTGCTTTTCAATTTTATATTAATAATATTTAGAAATTAAAATTTATTACAAGATGAAATCTATTAATTTATAATCAACGCAAAACAAAAAAAAAGCTTAATTATATATTTTTATGCTAAACATGTTATAATATAATAAATTATTTTAATCTTTAAGTATCATAGACAAGATGACGGGTGGGTGCGGACTGGGTTTTGTCGGGTTTTAATAGTTATAATTGAATACATATATATCAAGTGAGAAAAATATATCAGACCATCTCCCGAATAAAATCGTATCGATTATCCCATAAACCTATTATTTATTTAAGAAATCAATGTCATAATTTTTATAAAAACATATATATATGTTTTGAAAATATATAATGTCGAATATCTTATATATATTAGTTACATTAGTTTAAATATATAATGACCATGGACTGCCCGAGTTTATCAAACCCTAAAACCAGTTCGTAGATGATCTAATCCGACCCGTTTTATCCTTAGTTTTTTTTTTTTTTTTGAAACTCAAAACTCCATTATTTTATTAAACATCAATAGGTGAGTTACATTTATCCATAATAATGCTACTGATAGAACTAGGGATAATATTAAAAGAACCAAAACAAGTATGTTGAAGAGCGGTTTTAACCAAGATATGAGCGATTCTATTTGCTTTGGTAACTTATTGGCAATTAGCCCTTGGTGTTTTGAGAAATGCTCTTTTGGGGTTTTGGGTAAACAAATCGTGGAGGGCAATTATGTCATTCAATAAAAGGCTAAAGATAAAAACACAATTAGTCGGTGCGTTTATCTGCCCACGTCGGCGTAACACAGTGTGTGTATACATATACCAAGTCCGTAACCCTAATTTTACCCCCCATCACTATCAAGATATCGACTCTCATCTGGATCCCCACCATGTCGGACTTCGCCTCCGGCCCGCCGTCGCTGCCACACCGATCCTTGCCATCGTCGCCTCCCCTCAATGTCCCTCAACAGCCAGGTTCGTCGGAGCTTGTTTTCAAAAACTGTAAAAAGACTATCTTGATTCGATCAGTCTGGTCCAGTAACTTGGAGTCCGAATTTGGCATAATTCGTGGAATCATTGATGGATACCCTGTCGTTTCGATGGACACTGAGTTTCCGGGCGTCGTGTTTCAGAACCACCACCGTTATCCCAATTCCGTCGATCACTACCACACTCTGAAGTCGAATGTTGACGCGCTCAAGCTTATTCAGGTCGGGATCACGCTTTCGGATTCCTCTGGAAACCTCCCTGACCTTGGGAGTCCCGATCATTGCTTCGTCTGGGAGTTTAATTTTCGCGATTTTGATATAGCTCGCGATGACCACGCGCCGGCCTCCATTGATCTTCTACGTCACCAGGGAATGGACTTCGTGCTCAATCGGCAGCAAGGTGTATGTTCATATCGCTTCGCCCAGCTTATGATGACCTCTGGACTGCTTTGCAATGAAAAGGTTACTTACATAACCTTTCACAGTGGCTATGATTTTGGCTACCTCATCAAGATTTTAACGGGGAAGAACCTGCCGAGGACCCTTGCTGAATTTCTGCATTTGCTGAAGATCTTTTTTGGGAATAATGTTTATGATGTGAAGCACTTGATGAAATTCTGCCAGGGACTTCATGGGGGTTTGGATAGGGTGACACAGTCGCTTGGAGTGGAGCGTGCTGCAGGTAATTGCCACCAGGCTGGTTCAGATAGTCTGCTTACATGGCAGGCGTTTGAGAAGATCAGGAGTGTCTACTTTAGTAATCTTGTAAATGGTGAATTTCCTGTAGAGTATGCTGGTGTTCTCTATGGGTTAGAGATTATTGTCCCTTGAATAGATTCATTTGTTTAGATGCTCAGAAGCTTTTATAAAAAAAACCAATTATTTGATTATTCTGTGCAGCCTTTCATCGGAAAGCCAAAACTCCAGTTCATAATTTTCCCCTGCTGTGCTATTTGTTTATGCTTTCTGTAAATATGCATTGCATTTTATGATTTTTTTTAATACTGACTCCATCTTGTCTCCATTATATAGGCACTCTTTCCTTTTCCAATCGTCCCAAACATATAGATAGTTCTGTTTTTTACATTTAGTTGTATTTTTCTTATATAGATATATCCCTATTGGCTACGATGGAAAACGCGTAACCATTTTTTGAATGAATTAAAAAAAGGTATAAAATATGAAGCTTGTAGGTAAATTTGTTTTTCCATCGATTTTCTTAATCTGTGTGAAAAAACAAACAAGCCCATATATTTGAGACGGATGGAGTTTTTGTTTTTAGCTATTGTGTAATGATGATTTTGGTTTGCTAGAAATGAACTAGTGGCATGAACTATCTCTGAAATCAAACTATGTCTGTGAGCTTTATGATAGTTTGCAGTTTTTTCTAGAAGAAATGAACTGTTAGTTGATCTGGGAAATTGTTACACAGAGGTGGTTTTATATAAAAGGCAAATGCCTAGCAAATTTGCAGGGTTAATGTTTGATTTTTGAACGCCTACAACACTGGTTTGTTTCTTTTTTGTTTTTCTACACGCGCATTCATAAAATGGAAATGGGAGCATGGTCTGGCTGTGGCATTCTTTTTTCCTTTTCATCAGAAAATGCATATTTTTCATGACTTCACCTTCCTTCATTTTTCTCTGGACAAAAAGTTTGTTCCTATGAAACTGAAGTGTTAAGAACTGCTTTACAACAAGACTTTGACGCTACAGTTTATGAGCGCATGTAGCATAAAGATGTCAAATATCACATCCAGATATCGGTTTATTTCACCCAGCATCAGATAATTGATCCCTAACAGCTTATGTCGGAGGAGAAGACTATTTGGCTCATCATATGAAGACCATATCACAGATTTTATTTGATTTGTGTAGGCTTCATTTTAAACTTCCTCCAATTCAAAATCTTCAGAATTGAATATTTAGTAAGAATCCTCAATTCTCTCCATTGTCCCTTCCTACTGTCAGGAGATTGAGCCCTCTTCCGTTAATTTCCATGTCCATTTCTCCTGGTACTGGTTTGCAATAATCTTTAATAGGGTCTTAATGAATTTTACTTGGTAACTGAAGACAATCCGAATCCTGGGTAAATACTTACTTCGAAGTATGTTTTGCAGAAGAACGAAAGTGGCAATATTAGCTCACAATATAATGCAAAAGGTATAAAGCTATTGGTTAGCTTCTCATTGCATAATTTGCAGGATATTTTATTGATAAAGAGATTTGTGGAAATGTGGAATATGTAAGTTTTGGAATCCAGATTGCAGATTGTTTTAGATTAATGCTTGGGTTATGAGGCAAGAGTTGCAGTTGCAAATTGTC
Organism: Henckelia pumila; assembly: GCF_033568475.1. Taxonomy (NCBI): domain Eukaryota; kingdom Viridiplantae; phylum Streptophyta; class Magnoliopsida; order Lamiales; family Gesneriaceae; genus Henckelia; species Henckelia pumila. The sequence continues at coordinate 84,522,332 of NC_133120.1, forward strand.
ACCGGATTTAACGTTTTTCTTGTGTAGCTGATTTACGCATCAAATCTTATTGATCACATTGTTTTGCTTGTATTAACTGAAAAACTCAAGAAAGTAATTTAGAATGAAACTAACTAAAAAGAATTTTAATCAAATTTTTTTATTTAAGTCCTCATTATGGAAAATCTTATTTTTCAATACATGATTAACGACTGGGATTTTGTCCGGCAGCATGTGGCTGGTATGTTACAAGACCAAAAACTTCTTCTTAGTTCATTTTGTTGGAATTAATTTGTTGATATTTTTGACTAAGATATTATCTTTTGTTGTAGGCATGGCTGCCAAGCAGGATTTTGAGGCTTACTGCCCTTGATCTTTTACGCCGTCTCTGAGATATGTATGTGATCTTTTATTTCATGTTTATTATTTTATATGATAATGACTTTGTCTGGATAATTTTGTCATTCTTGATGGATAACGACATTGTGTTTGGCACTTTAATAATTCTGAAGTTACACCGAGTCTGACTCTGATTCCACGGGTCTTGAGTCTTCTTTGTCTTCTATAATTTTCTTGTAATCTGTGCAACGCATGTCATGTTTTGTGATTCTCAATTGTGCTTGGACTTGTATAATCTGCTCAAATTTCAGGAGACCACGATGTCGTCATTTATTAGTTTTGCAGGTAAAGTGTGTATTATGTGCTGCCGCAAATTCGAGCTTCTTTCTTGGTAATTTTAAGTTGTTCGGTAAACTATCTTTTGTTGTTTGTCGTGTGTGATTCGGCGATGATGCTAGGGATTTCGTACGAGGGAGAAAGTAAGCTCTTCAGTTCGAATAGTTGGTGGGGGCAACATCATGGTTTCATGAACATGTAATATATCATAATAATAAATATAAAAATATATGAATTTTTTTTAAAATGAATTGATAGTAGCATGTTGATAGTTTTTCTTCGGTCATGTGGCGTGATTCTTGGTTTGCATGTTGATGATTTTTCTCTGGTCATATCACAGTCACTATAACATCATTGGCAAGATGTATAGTCATCAAGTTTTTCGGAAATGTAATAGTCTAGTTTTTTGAGTGGCAGGATTTAGGATTTATCCATATGGCATATGTTATGATTTTTTGTTCCTTGACTAGATGTGACGGATATTGCTTGTGGTCCTTCCTTCTGTATTTACACGCACACGATAAATTGTTCCATGTAAGAATTGTCTCTCGGAAGATCTCATTGAAGATGAAAAATTCCGAAGAAGCGGTAAAAGAGCAAGAAGGATCGTGGTAAGCAAATGTGTACTTGCTGAACAAAAAAAAAAGGTTATGAGTAGCTGTACATTACGTTAACTCTAGGTATATAGCACAAATTAAGACATGTATCATTGTATATCGCACTATCCGCTCAAGTTGCAGAAATGAGATAAAACTTTCCTATTAGATTTGTTCTAGTGTGTGACTAAATTTTGCCATTATTGAGTCACATGCCTGTTCCTGTCACGCTTTAAACAATTTGGGCAAGTTTCGTCTCCATCAAATTAAAACCCATGTCCTTATTTCAGCTCAAGACAAGGACCAACATCAGAAAGTCCAAGGTAACATGGTTACATGGTCCCTTATTTTTAAGGTATAACGAAGACAACAATCTATGTTATTATCCGAATTGCATATGCCTGGCATGATCCATGTCTCAGTCCAAAAGGGGTAGAAATCGATCCACTCAAAACAAAAGAGGTCAAATTTTTTTTTTTTACTGGTTGCTCTTTAAATCATTCCAATCAATTGTGCCACAATTTAACTAGGTCTGCATTGCTAGCATTTGGATATTGCAATCTTTATTCAATTTAAAAAGGTGAACATCCACAAGATATGATTATATTATAATATTAACATCATAGTACTGTATGAGATTATGATTTACGGTTCATTTAACATCAAAGTCTTAAGTTTTGAATTAGATTTGATATTCGAAATCCAATTGTACCAAACCATTGTTCCATGGTGAAAAAAAGAAATCTATCTGTACCTGTAAAACTGAACTGACATTTTAGCTTGCGTAAAATGTAAATGTGATGTGCCGCCTCCGTTGTAAGGAGGAAACTTGGAATACATGAATAACACCCACAAAAATCCTGATAGCGAGACATAAAATTTTGCAATGACTGCGTACAAAATAAAAATTTACAGCTTGAAAAGGATTAGTAAGTACACTAGTGATGTGTATAATGCAGTAATATACAAGCTCAGTTCAATTATGTTCGTATATTCATGTTGCATTAGTTCTTAAGCATCTGCAAGAAAAAGGGTGGAAATCTATTTTTTGTCTGGTTTGGTATAAAATCCTCCAGGCCCCTGTGTATCACCAACCTAAATGTGCTGTACTATATTCTTCAGGTCCCATTTGGCGATGTATAGTTTCTAACCATGAAAACAAATCAAATGAGAAAGAAAGTGAAACCACCATTTCTGCCAAAACCCAAAGAGCACACCACCACAGCCTCTGCTGCCGCCTCTCCTTGGCTGTGGCCGGCCTGCGTCAACCACCCTAAAACCATCTCTTTCCGCTCCACCACCAATATCGGGATCATGAACTCAGCCTATCTTGTTGATCCAAACAAAACCTTCGAATTCGTCGACACCCCAGATTCATTTTTCAGCTTCACCAACTCATTCGAACGAATGAATTATGATCCCAAAGAAACCAGCTTCTCTTTTTCATCTGAAAGATTCAATAACTCAGAGATTCATGAGGGTTTGAAGTCGAAGAGGCTGTTCTTCAAGCCTGGAGAAACAAGTTCCATCCTGGAAGAAGCAAAACCAAATGGCTTCCATCTCGGAGAAAGCGTGAGGATTATGGCTATGGATTCCCGGGACCCGTTCTTGGATTTCAGGGCTTCGATGGAGGAAATGATTGATGCACACGGGTTAAAAGATTGGGATTGTTTGGAGGATTTACTCACTTGCTATTTGAGAGTCAATCTCAAGAGCAATCACGGGTACATAATTGGAGCCTTTGTGGATTTGCTGCTGCATCTTCCTGTTTCTGCTAATGATCATTCTTCGAATTCCGCCATTGATGAGCATTGCTCACCTTCTTCAAATACTACACAGTGTTCTTTAGCATCTCTTCTGTCATTTTCTTCTTCTAGTTAAATGTTCGAGAATCTGCAGGTTGCCTTCTTCTTTTTCTTCTAAATTTCAACCGATCAAGTTTTTTATTTGTGTTCTAAGAAATCAAGAATGGAGACAACTACAACTAGAAATTATTAATGGCAGCTACTCCTGTCGGCACCAAATGGGAAATTTATTTGGCAATCGTTTTTGAGTACTAGTACTTAAATTAATATAGAATGTTGAAATAATCAGAATAATATATTTGAAAAATGTAATTTCACCGGTAATTTTCTTAATTTATGTTATGCTGTTCTTATTACCTCCTGTAAATTTCCCTCCCAAACACATTAATGAAACGAAATGATATTATATATCCCTACATTTCAATATGAAATCCAATTTATTTAGTTGTCTTGAATCCCATATCAAATATGTCCCAAACTTCCATGCATTAAGGAACCAACTAAAAATTATGGCATTCTACTAAGAAAAATTCGTCTATGAGTCAGTTTGCTTTCCGTAGATTTTTTTTAAAAAAAATGCTTTTTTTAAGTTAGCTTTAAAAGAGTTTTTTTAAGTAAAAGTTGTGTTGATTTCATGTTTATATAAATTGATAAAAAAACACTTTTTTAATTAAGGAAAAACTAAAAAAAGCTCTAAATTTGGGCTTCTCAAAAAGCTCTATTTCTATCTATATATATATATATATATATATATATATATATAT